>NC_134701.1:164001781-164306100 GCF_043290135.1 Rhipicephalus microplus | reverse complement strand
AAAGTACAAGAACTTGTTAAGGGCAAGCGCATGTGCAACCCGGCACGCATGAGCCTCGTGGAGCCCCGACTGCCGAGTGTCAACGCGTCACAGGAGGTGGGTCACCGAGTGGCAAGTCCTCACAGCGTGATGTAGGGCCTGCGCGTTCTTCATCGCGTGCAAAGGGGGGCCAAGAACTTTGCATTACTGAACAGTGGATATGAGAGAGCTAGAAAGATGCAGGGAGATGAAGGTATTGTGGGAGCGCTGGTACGCAGACCGGTTTAGCAAAAGTAGTTCGCATTTCTCCGGTGCAGGGGACAGGCCAGCAGTAGCGAGAAAGGAAGTGATAAGGTCCAGGCCACGTTGCAAAGTATCCTGCACATGGCCGGGACATCACGACGTACACCAGAGAGTGATGTCGTCTGCATAAAAACTATGGTGGAGGTCAGGTACTTGGGACAGTTGGGAGGCAAGGAGAGCCATAGCCATATTAAATAGAGTAGGAGATAGTATGGCACCTTGAGGAGTGCCGCGGGCGAGGGAGTGTGGGTTAGACAAATGAGTATCGACTCTAAAGCGAGCATCTCGATTGGAAAGAAATGATCGGATGTAAGAATACATGCGGGAGCCACACGACAGGGAGGAGAGCTGAGCGAGTATGTGGTCATGACTCACGCCATCGAATGCCTTCCGTACATCGACAGTTACAAGCGCATGGATCTGACTACGAGAAGGCGAAAGAAAAGTATGCTGAAGAACAAGGAACATGTCCAGCGCACAAACGTGGCGTCGGAAGCTAATAAGAGAAGGAGGGGAAAACTCTTTTATCTCAATAAAATCAAACAGTCGAGTCAAGGCCATTCGCTCAAGAGTCTTGCTAACGCGTGACGTCACAGATATAGGGTGAAGGTTAGAGAGAGATGAAGGTTTGCCCGGCTTCGGAATCATGCAAATTAGAGAGGACGTCCAAGAGCTTGGAAGACAGCCGCTGTTCCATGCTTCGTTGATTGTGTGTAAGAGAAATTCCTTCACGTTGTCGGGGAGATTACATAGTGTAGTGTATGTTATATCATTCATCCTCACTGGGTGCCGAGCAGGTAGATTGAGTGGCTAAGGCGGCTTCCAGCTGCCTCAGCGTGAATGGGCGGTCCAGGTCAGAGTTAGCTTCTCCACAGTAATCTGGGTAGGTAGGTGTGAGGGGGGGGGGTGAGATACAAAGATTTTAAATTTTCAAAAACATCAGATGGAGTCCCTTGAGCGAGAGCTTTAGCTAGGGTAGGAGCAACGGCAGGCTTGGTACCTAAGAGAGACCTGAACAGAGACCATGTAGAGCGCGAGTGCAGTGCGGAGTCAAGGCCGTCACACAGCGTGTTCCAACGAGAGTGCTCGAGAGAAGTGCCGTAAGCGATAATTTCAGCCGTAAGCGATAATTTGCCGTAAGCGATAATTTCAGAGCATCAATGCGGAAGGAAAGTTGGACGTTGTGTGGCTGGGAGCGGAGAGAGCGTTTCAAACGTTGATGACGTCGCCACAAACGGAGGAAGTGAGGATCAGGGTCAGGAATGGGGAGTTGAAAACGAGCGCGGCGACAACCGGATGTCATTGCTGCGGAGATCCGCGACGTCCAGTCGTCGTAAGTTTTAAATGAGTCAGACAAAATGTTATTACGAAATGCTTCCCAGTCAGTCTAAGCGACTCGTTGTTTCCGCCTGTTGTGGGAAAGGGGGGTGGTGATGTGTATGAGAAAGTGATCACTGAAAAGGTTTTCAATGGACACCTGCCAGTGAAAAGGAAGGGAACTCCGAGAGAAAGTGAGATCGGGTGGAGTGGAACGCTTCGAAACAGTGCCCGCTCGAGTAGGGGTGTCAGGGGTATTAAGAAGGGTGAGATGGCGTTCCTGGGCGAGGTAGTGTAGAAGGCGACCTGGTTTGAGTGTTTGGGGGTAACCCCAAAGCCTATGAGGAGCATTAAAGTCACCCCCAAGGACGATATGGGTGGTCGATGGAAGGGAGTGCAGGAATTTGCCAAGTGCACTAAACAAAGAGAACGTGACAGGGGGGTTGTAAAAGGACATCAGAGCAAGAGAAATACGGGTAGATGGTTGGTAATAAACCACACCATCTAAATGTTTCAGGAGGGTACGTCTAGTGGTTCAACGAGAACGTCATTGCGTACATAAATGGATGCAAGTGGCGTTCCCGTCGTAGCGTGATATGCATGGTAGCCCGGGACGGCAAGGACCGCCCGAGTCTCCTGTATAAGGAGAAAATGGGGTAATGTTTGGCGGGTGAGAAGATATTGGTGGAGAGGGGTCCTATTATGACAAAAGTTGCGGCAGTTCCACTGCAAAATATCGAGGTCCTTTTCACGCGCCATCTAGGTCTTTGAAGTAGAGGGAGCGCCTGCGCGTGCGCGTTCCTTCTTTTTTGCCGGGGGAAGAGACTCTTGCAGGGAGTTAAGGCCAAACCTCATAAGCACGAAAATGCACGCGACAGTGACGAGCGACGCGACGTAGATCGGCTTCGCGCGATCAGTCGCTAGCGCAGGCAAACCTCATTCACGCGACGGCTTCGGCGAGCGAATTCCTCTGTTGCTGGCATGAGGCCGTCTATTCGCACCAAGAAAACCGCGTAGCGAGCGGTATGCAATTTAAAAATAATATATACTGTTGTGTAATGAAACGGAAAGTGTTTATTATTGCCTTGCAGCACTTTTTATATGCACATGCGTAATAAACATTGCGTTATTTCTTGTTGCGCATACGTGACTCGGGCAGGGTCACGTGCACATATAATGTCTTTGTCTCTTCCGGTATTTCGCTATTGGCTGCTTGAGCCCAGCACTTCCGGGCGATGAGCGACGGTTTCCAAATCTGGAGAACCGAGCGATCGCGCGAAAACGAGCACGCGACACGTCGCGCGAACGCCCTGTTTCGTCGCTCATAGCGTCGCTCGTCGCTGTCGCGTGCATTTTCGCGCTTATGAGGTTTGGCCCTTAAGCATATAGGTGAAAGATTCCAGTTGCTTGCATTAAGTTTCGAGGATCGTAAGAGTCCGGACAATTGAATTTTCCAGCTGGACCAAACGAGTGTGATGCGCAGTGGTGGTGGTTTCGACCATGTCGGCCAATTTGGTTACATGGGAGCTGGAGGTCGGGGCGGTGAGTGTGGCGAGTTGCTTATTTAGCTCCGTGAGTAGAGAGGTAAGAGAGGATGTGGTAGTTGCGAGTGTCTGCGTCAGGGCGAGTATTTTCTGTTGTAGCTCATCTGAGACGCGTTGTTGCTCGCGCTGGTTGCGCTACAACACAGTCAGTCGCAGATCGAAGGAGCGGCTCTCGTTACTTAAAGATGGTAAAGGCGTGTCTGATGAAGAAGTGCACATGGGAGGTGTTCCGTTAACCTTAGCCGCGTATGAGCCCGGGGGCGATGTTGCGGGAGGTGATAGGAGCTCATGCGCTGAAGAGGAGGGCGGCGAAGGCTGAGTGGCTCGGCGCACGGCTGTGCGACGGAGAAAAGCTGCTTTGGCGCAGTCGCGTTGCTTAGCTAGAAGGTAGGGGCAGGTGGGGTCGAGAGATGAGTGGGTGTTGACTTGGCAATGGATGCACCAGGGTTGGGCGCAAACGTGAGCATCGGGATCTGCTGGTAGAGGAGACGCACAGCGGCGGCACTTGGCCGGAACGCTGTGTTGGGGGCATTGATGAGCACGGTGCGCTATAGCAAGGCACCGAGTGCAAGTAGGGGGCTTAGGTTTATGTGGACGGCATCGGAAAGAGACGCATTTAAAATACACAAAGCGAGGGATGATGGTTCCAGCAAATGTTATGAAGACGGATTCAGTGGAGCCCATCATACGTGCAGCGAGTATGTCTGAAGTAAAGGATTCGAGGTCATGCAAGAGCTGAGATGATGTGAAGTGGCCACCGACGTTGTGTATGACGCCGAGACGTGATATTGGAGGACTGGGGGCATAGGGCTTAATGGTGATTGGCTTACCATTAAGTTCCAGACTTGTGAGGGACAGTAGGAGGTGGGAAGTGAGAGGGGAGTGTGTTTTCAGAAACACAAGGCTCTGATAAGGTTTGGCCTGAAGGGTGACCTCCGCACTGGTCTTGGGAGAGAGATTTGCGGCGGCTGTGATGGTAGAAAGCAGGTCATAGAGGGGCAGTTTCGGCGTGAGTGTTCCGGGAAGTTGTATTCCGACGGTGATGAGCTCGGAGCGGGGGCGGGCGGTCGAGGCAGGTTTTTGATTGGCACTAACGGTGTTCCAGCTGCCTTCAGAAGATGGCGTATTGTCTTCGTTGACCTGCGACGCGGTGAAGTCTATTTCCGTCGATAAGTCGTCAGCTGAAGTGATGGAAGGCAAAACTTCGGTGATGGAAGGAATGATGCTCGTCGAAACGCGCTTGTCGACAGGCTCGGAATTTCCAATGGATAGGCCAGACGCAGATAAGGTGAGGAGAGCAGCAGGCGTGGTTGATTGCAACGGCAACGCTGCATTACGGCTCTCGGGCTCCGGCGTTTGCATGGCTATCAAGTTGGGAGTAGCAGAGACGCCACCAGCGTTGCACGTTGCTGGACCGTGCGCGCTGTTGAGGAACGCTGCCTGTTGCTGTATTGTTGTCGGCGCGGGGCTGGTGACATTGCCAGATGTTGACAGCGGAGGCACGGCTGTATCAGCGGTACGACCGGAGGAGGCTGGGCTTACCGACAGGGCGTCAGTTGTCGTTGGTGTCGAGTGCTGGGTGGGATGCTGCATCGCGGAGGTGCAGGCGCGGCGCGTTCGGGTTAGCACGGCGCCGCGCCGCTTTGTACTTTAGAAGAGGACTGGAGGGCCAGCTTGGGGTCGGACCGGGGATCGGATAGTGTCGACATGTCCCGGAAGTCTTCTAGAAAAGATAGTGAGCTTGTCCAGACACGGGCGGGGCCTGGTAACGGGCCAAGAACATGTGAAAGCGGAGCACTGTATGCGGCCAGCCAAACAAAACCGTCGTAGTAGTTGTCGTAGTAGGTAACCAGTCTTTTAACCTCGATTGATATGTGGGGTTTAACGTCCCAAAACCACTATATGATTATGAGAGACGCCGTAGTGGAGGGCTCCGGAAATTTAGACCACCTGGGGTTCTTTAACGTGCACCCAAATCTGAGCACACGGGCCTACAACATTTCCGCCTCCATCGGAAATGCAGCCGCCGCAGCCGGGATTCGAACCCGCGCCCTGCGGGTCAGCAGCCGAGTACCTTAGCCACTAGACCACCACGGCGGGGCAAGTCTTTTAACCTCCAAGGCGGTTCTCGACAATTCCATTGTCGAGAACCGACGCTGCAAGGGGCCTTCACTCGTTCGCTAACACCATGTCGGAAACTTGGCTGAGTGACCCAAGTGTCAGGAACCGCCGCCTACACAAATTGAACCCATCGAGAAAGCTTAAAGTTTTATCGGACCTCTCCCGCCAGGATGCAACTTTACTGTGCCGCCTGTGGTTAGGAGTAGCTTTTACAAAGGCGTACTCTTTTCGCATAGGAATGGCGGATAGCTCCCGATGTGAATCGTGCGACACTGACGAGACAATAGAACATCTACTGTGTTCATGTGAACGTTTTGCGAGCGAACGCAATTTGCTACGCGAAACGTTGGAGACACTAGACAGTAGACCTTTTTCCGAAGAGAAGATACTTGGCTCATGGCTCTACGCGTCGCTGGCCAGCAAAGCGACGCGGGCACTGCTAAGTTTTCTGAAGACGACCGGACTACGCGACCGCTTATAAGCGTGCAATGGACAAGGTCACATCTACACACACGTTGCCCTTCACTTCTCTCTCTCTTCTCCTTTAATCCCCTCACCCCTTCCCCCGGTGCAGGGTAGCAAACCGGACGTGCGTCTGGTTGACCTCCCTGCCTTTCATTTCTTCTCTTCCTCCTCCTCCTCCTCCACCTCCTCCAAGGTGGTGCCGGTGAGAGATTTCTTCTGTGCGTTGTTGAACAATAAAAAATTCGCAGCATGTGCGATAACTAAAAGCCGGATTCTCCCGTCTCTCATTCCCCCTTAGCAGCCATTGGCATGTACATTAAGCACTATCTGACAAGAACGGGTAGCTACGTTATACTCGCTGGGCATAACCTCCTTGGTTTTAGAAAGGTTTAGCGAGCGTTGGGCCGCAGTGTCATAAATACAGTGAACTAGTATATACCATGAACTCGAGGTGGTTAAAGGTGGGAAGTAGACCCGAAGCGCAAGCCGTAAGAAAGTGTGCGTGTGCCACCTCTCGTTTAGTCCTTGGAATTTCCGCTGGATGGCGGTGCATATGCGGAATATATGATGAAAAGATGCGAGATGGTGGTACTTGGAGTGTTGAATAGATGGACGAATGGACACACAGACATATGCATAGACGGACTCACGAATGGCTGCACCGACGGATGGACGCATGGACGGACGCAGGAGCGGATGCATAGATGAACGCAGGGACGGACGCACAGATGGACGTGTGCGGACGCACGAACAGATGCACGCACGGACGGGTGATTGTACGCACGGACGGTCACACAGACTGACGCATGGACGGACGGAAGCAAGAACGAATGGACGGACGGATGCTTCGCCCAACTCTCCATCACTCACTCCGTGGTTATGCTGCCAGTTTTTTTATTGTCAGCGTGAAAATATGTGGCTGGGTTGACGCAGAGCTGAAATAATAATTTAGAGCATGCGCATTTTAGATACAATCACGTACATTCGCAAGATCCCGCGCCACTCCCCTAGTCCTCTAATAAAAACAGCCAGCTTGCTCACGCTGCCTTGAGAAAGATGCCAAATGAGCCGCCGCGTGGCCCGCGCGGCGGCTCATTTCACAATCTCACTTGTGCGTAGTACACGTTACAGTCGCTATACTACACAACGCGAAATCTCGCAAAAGTCTTCTTGTATTCTAAAAAAAAACACGAGAATACGCCCGCTCGCAGCTATCGCATACAACTTCACAAACACACGGTAATCACTTGAGTTTCAAGTTGACTGGAGACATGCGGTGGTACCAACACCACGAACACGCGTTATATCGAAAGTAAACCCCCATGTTATGCGTCTTCGACTCGTTTTGGCTGGTGATGCATGGTCCTTTTCTTTCAGTCCTAGACGACACTTATCCACTGCGGGCTATGGAGGTTCACGGGACGGCTTTCGTCTCTCCCATTGTAGAGTACTAAGTACTCTAAATCATTTACCACTTTTTCAAAACACACAGACGACACTTCCGCACAACGTTTGTTTCAGTTGATGGGTGATTGTAACACATACTGCGCCGTCAAGTAACAATAGGCGAAAAAAAGACAAAGCCAACGATGAAACCAACAGCGAAAAGATCGGTTTATACATTTATGAATGTGGCTGCGTTTTTTCACGTTGACGTGTCGTAGCATAACGTAACGTACGACATATACTGGCCCATAGATCGGAAGCCCTGCCGTGGATGTCTAGTGGCTAAGGTACTCGCTGCTGACCCACAGGTCGCGGGTTCGAATCCCGGTTTCCGATGAATTTCCGATGAAGGCGAAAATGTTGTAGGCCCGTGTGCTCAGATTTGCGTGCACGTTAAAGAACCCCAGGTGGTCTAAATTTCCGGAGCCCTCCATCGCGCCGTCTCTCTTAATCATATGGTGGTTTTGGGACGTTAAACCCCACAAATCAATCAATCAATCAACCCGTAGATCGTAGTACGCCCGCCCACTGTACGTGACCAAGGACTTATTTGAGGCCCCATAACAACACGTCAATATTCTGTGCGTGCGTCTTGTTACTAGAGAATGCATACATAAAAAATTTAATGACCGCAGTGTTTATCACGCTGCGCTGACAATGCAACGCTACGCTCAAAAAGGCAAGTGTTTCCAACGCTTTGCTAACACGACACGGTGGTGGCACTTCCCGTCGCTTTGCGTTCTACATCTTATCGCCTCCGAGACAGGCGCGCACGCCTTCCTTCTTTATCGAAGATAACTGCCAGATAGTGCTTGCGTCTAACGTGCCTTGATACACTCGTTCGCCTTCGCTGCACGGATCGAGACACTCTAACGCAGCGCCTTCAGAATACAATTTACTGAATTTCTCGCGCAAAACATCAAATAAACTTTTCGTTCACTTTCTTCAGACGCAAGAGTATCGCGTTTCGACGACATTTGCAGTGAGACATGCAGATACGGGGCTAATTTTTATCCAATGTGCGCATTCTATGAACGTCGAAGACCTGGTCGATATATTTACGTATTTAGGGTGTCCACGCACGGAAACATTCAGCGAAGCGAAACGTTCACCGCTTTGTTTGTGGAAGGAAGCTTCACGAGACACACACAAAAAAAGCAGTAAGCACCACTTTCAAATTACCACGCTGCCACCTGCAGTTACACCATCTCACACGGCTGAACGGGCCTCAGAAGATAAGGCCGAATGCAACGGCACGAGGAGGTGTAATCCCGAAGCGCCTGTATAGCCATCCGCAGTGCCCTCGTAAAGATGGCGATGAATGCGCATCGTCTCTTTTCGGCATCTGTTGGCCTTCCAGAGAGCTTCAACAACAAAGTTGTCCTGCAAGCTTCTGACAACCCAACCCAAGAAAAACGAAGCCCCACCGAAAGCGCAAACTCACGGGAAGCGGAGCTACCCGAGATGAAATGAATGCACCATGACTGGTTCTGGCAGCCGCTGGCTAGCCAGAAGTCGGAAATTAAGAAGCCCAGGCGGAAAGATTTACCTTTTATTACGAAAATGGTGAAGTTGGCAAAATTCCTTGGGTTAGAACAAATTAAGAAAAGACGCTGTCGAACGGCGATAGTACAGACAATAGGAGTAGAAATTTGTAGCTCATCGAGAAGGTCAGTAGCTCCGATCCTTCGGGAGGCTTGTGAGATGCCCATTCACTCGCATAGTCTGCGTAGGAGCGCGTCAGTAGGACACCTGCCAATAGGGCCCTCGATGACCTTGCACCAGGCTCTTTTTAGGAAGGCTTCGGTGTGCAGGAGGCCCTCGACGAGACATAGTTCCCGTCCCACGTTCGGTGATGCGGCGTCCGTGAAGGCTGGCGACACACTTAGTTAGTCGCACGATTGCGACATCTGGGGCAAGTTTCGCGGTCGTGAGCAGGTATCCAGACGTTCTCGGAGGCAGGCGTGGTTCGGCGAGGACCGGCAGCCCGGTTAGCTGCGAGACCCAAACGCGACTGCTGGCCTCGACGATTGCTTCCGCGTTGTGGTTCGGGGCCCTCGAAGTCTGGCTGATGAACATGCTGTGCCCTTCGGGAGGAGAATCGATAATAAACGAAAATGCAACAAAATAAACGAATAAAGCAAAAAACGTTACAGAAACGCTACAGATTTCATGTTCTAATGGTACACATATGTTAAATATTCGCGAGGGATCGTTTGAAATTAATGCAAGATGAGACAATGCCGAAGAAAAGAAAACTCATGGACAAAACAGACCAATGTAGTAGATTACGCGCCTATCTCTGTTACATGTGTATGACAGATGTTGGCTGCGGTCGGACGCTCCCTGGATTTCGTGCCGACCGGTTGTGCGCCCGCGCGCTCCGCGCGCTCGCGACCTTCGGCGTCATCGTAGCGCTGGCCGACTGGGCTCGTCCTACGTCATCTCCTGTCGCCGACGACCTTCGACGACAGCGCAGCTCTGATTTACTGGTCCTGCTCTACGCCATCTACAGACGCCGACACCATCTCTCGCAAGTGTACCCCGTCCTCGGACTCCAGTGACCGTTCTTCCATCTTTCCTGTCTCTCCTATCCCCTCAGTTTGTTGTTGCTTCTTCTTCCTCTTTCCTATACCTTTACTTCTACCCTTTTATCCCTCCTTACCCCCATCCCTTTGTGAGCTCTGTGGCGGTGTCGCTCACTGAAGCAGACAATAACGGGGCTCACTTTTCTCTTCCTTTCTCTCAAGAACCACTTCAGATGTTGGCTGCTTATATATGTATGAACTACCGATTGTAAATGAATCCACCTCTGAAAATACATTTGTAGTAAAGTTAAGAAGAGACGACATTTAGGCGTTTACACGGAAACATTATTCGCTCGAAACATTTCTTCTAGTTGGTTTATGAACTTTATTTTGTGCTATTTCATGCGCACCAGATGCGTGTCAGCTGAATTTCTATTTTGTTTTTACCTTAAGGCGTTTATTACCGAAAAGTACAAATACGCGAGCATAAACGCCGTTCTTCTGCGCTTAGTCATTCGCCTTTTCTCTTGCTTGGCCTGTTAAGACTAAATAATCAGAAAGCAATAACGGACTTCGTACCTCATCTCAAGTAGGTATTAGAATCAGGCTTGAGTAACTAGTAAAACATGTAGTCCTCACTCTAGACACCTGTCGTTTTGATAGCATGGTCACATTGCAAGAGCTGCATCGTTAACATTGCGAGGAGCCTACTTCTCGTCAGAAGCGTTTCAATGAAAGCTGCGCAGTGAGTGCATGCGCGCAAGAATGACGCATTCAGTGGGATGAGAGCACGCAGTTCAGATGAAATAACGACTATGTCCGCACTTACCATGCACATGGACAATATTCCGCAAAAGGTCCTCGCTGAACTTGAGCATGAAGTGATCCGTCTAGTCGGGCAGACATCGTCGGGCTGACTGAGCAATGCAGCAACGCGTCCACGTGTTTCCAGCACCGTCTGATGTTGAGAATGACTTCTAGAGCCTCTTTTAATACTCCGTCACTGCACCACGAGTGGAATCGGGGCTACCGTTGTACGAGGAAGCAGTCATCTCTGACGCACCATTCTCTCTTTCCCTTCTTTTTTTATCCCTTTTCTCGCATTAACAGTAGACAGGCTGGACAATGAACATGAGGACATAGTCAGCTATGGAACTAAGTGATTCCAGGACGGGTATCATACTGAATTTTGAAGATTCGTGGTATTGTGACGGCCATTGTAAACTCGGGCTTTTGCCCTGTCATGCAGTATAGAAACCAGTTCTGCCGGCATGACTCACTAGCCTCGGTGAATCATGCATGACCTGCATGAGACTCTCAGTTCCCCTTCTTTTGTTCACTAATCTTGGACAGCTTGCTGTCTTGTTGAAAAAAAATGGCAGCATATCCATGGAGTGAATGATGGAGAGTGGGGCGAAGCATCCGTCCGTCCATTCGTTCTTGCTTCCGTACGTCCATGCGTCCGTCTGTGTGACCGTCCGTGCGTCCATTCGCCCGTCCGTGCGTGCGTCTGTTCGTGCCTCCACACGTTTATCTGTGCGTCCGTCCCTGCGTTCGTCCATGCATCTGCCCCTGCGTCCGTCCATGCGTCCATCCATCGGTGCAGCCATCCGTGAGTCCGTCCATGCAACTGTCTGTGTGTCCCTTCGTCCACCTATTCAACACTCCAAGCACCACCATCTGGCATCTTTTCATCATACATTCCGCATATGCACCGCCACGCAGCGGTCATTCCAAGGACCAAACGAGAGGTGGCACACGCACACTTTCTTACGGCTTGCACTTCATGTCTACTTCCCACCTTTAACCACCTCGAGTTCATGGTATATACTGGTTCACTGTATTCATGGCACTGCGGCTGAACGCTCGCTAAACCTTTTTAAAACCAAGGAGGTTACGCCCAGCGAGCATAACGTAGCAACCCTTTCTTGTCAGATAGTGCTCAATGTACAAGCTGCTAATGGGGAATGAGAGACAGGAGAATTCGGCTTTAGTTAACATGCACGCTGCGAATTTTTTATTGTTCAACAACGCACAGGAGAAATCTCCCACCGGCACCACCTTGCAGGTCAAAACGTAAGACTGGTTACACACTACGACTACGACTACTACTACGAGGAACGAACGGGTGCCACTTTAAAGAGCTTCACCCCTATAAAATCGGCAGGTCCCACGTCGAGTGGGAATCGATGATATGCGAAGCACGAATGAAAAAAGTTGATATATCACCTTAAAATCAGCACGATCGTTACGAGGTGGAGGTAAATTATGTCGTACATGCCTTCCGTGTCATGATTATCATGTTTGGATGTGTCGATTACCTTCGTCATCTATTCACGTAACATGATACCAAATTTAGTATATGTAGAGCTAGCGAAACGCCCGCGAGCACGCTATGAGCTTGGTGTGTTGCCATGTTCTTACATGACACGCTTGTCAGGATTACCATGTTTGCACCAGTCATATATTTCGTCATCCATTGACGTCACGTAACACCAAATTTGGCACATGTGGAGCTAGCAAGACGGCCGCGAGCGGCTCATGAAGGGCCCAATATACTCCAATGTAGCGTTGACGCGCGCGCACGCTGGGCACAGCGACGCTACGTTAGCAAAACGCGAGCACTATATAGTCTGACGCCAGGTGCGACCGGTGCGGCCCGACGGCAACCAGCGCGAAACGCGACATGCTGCATTTCGTGCCGATGCGTTACCTATGCAATACTGCGTGTCCTTCTTTTCATGACGGAGGGACGCCGGACGCACTGAAACGCGCACGCGTCACAGCAACGGAGCGCTGCGCGCTCCTGCGAGTATATGGCAGGACTGGCCCCTGGCGTCGCAACGCCGGCGTGACGTGACGAAATGAACGCCGGCGAGCACACGCCCCGCGTCACGTCGAAATGTATGGGCTCCTTGACTGTGGCAGGTAGTCTTGTTCTCACATGACACGCATCTCATGATTATCATGTTTGCTGCCAGATGGGAGGCGGCAATCCGCAACTCGTCCTTGGCAGATCAGCTCTGGGCTGTCCACCAAGCCCGCGAGGCGGCTGAGGAGCTTGGCATCTCAGTCCCCACGTGGGAGCTGCCCGCAACGCAGTGATCTGTGTTTTGGAAGACCAAATGAAAGTTTATCCAATCCAATGTTTGCACCAGTCACATACATTCATTATTCATTCACGTACCGTAATATCGAATTTGGTACATGTGACACAGCGAGACCTCCGCGAGCGCATCATGAGCGTGGCAAGTAGTCATGTTCTTACATGACACGCATGTGATCATTTTCATGTTATGGTCTGTCACATGTGTTCGCCATGCATTCATGTCATACCATACCAGTTTTACAACATGCCATGTGAACGAAACCACCGAAGAGCTGCAGAACCATGAAATATAAGTCATGACATTCATGACATTCATGTCATAATTTTCGTGTTATGACTAGTCAAGTATGTCCTTCATACAGTCATGTTATGCCATACCAAGTTTGGTATCGATACCATTACCGAAACGACCAGGAGAGCTAAAAGTCGTAGGCTGCTAGATAGATAGATAGATAGATAGATAGATAGATAGATAGATAGATAGATAGATAGATAGATAGATAGATAGATAGATAGATAGATAGATAGATAGATAGATAGATAGATAGATAGATAGATAGATAGATAGATAGATAGATAGATAGATAGATAGATAGATAGATAGATAGATAGATAGATAGATAGATAGATAGATAGATAGATAGATAGATAGATAGATAGATAGATAGATAGATAGATAGATAGATAGATAGATAGATAGATAGATAGATAGATAGATAGATAGATACGCTCAAAGTCGCCGAAGTTCGCTAAATGCTTCACATTTAAAATTGAATTATCTCTCTTGCTGAGGGATAAGAACTATGCTTATTTTTTTTAAACACTTTCATGTACCGGTCACGTCGCGATAGCGTTGACCGAACAACGCTTGACTAAAACTGAAAATGTGCGTTGCACTCTGGTATCATTGAGCTTTTAAGCGGAACGGGAAACGGGGTGCAAAATCGATCAAGTAAAAGTCCCTATAATAATTCGTAGCAGATATTTCAACGGCACCATTGCACCAATCTTCTTCACTCTGCAATCGCTTGGTTAAAGGATAGAGTAGAACCTTGACTTCGTTTAGACGCTTCTCCGTATTGTCAACGTAATCAGAGATGCTTATCGGATAGGCAGCAGAATTTCATCACTTAATCAGATCAACATACGAGGCTTTTCAGGATGGTGCAGAGCAGTTAAGCACGCATGAATTTGGCTTCGTTTGTACAATGCCCTCGCTATCACGCGGTACTGTGCTCTCTCATATTTGAGTACGAAGTACTCAAAATCGTTAAACATTTTTTCTAAACACTGTGACAGCCAACCGAGTTCGCTTCTTCATGTAGTAGTCTATGCATCACCACAGAACATGATGGTGCTTCAGCAGAGCCATAACTGCGGCCAGCAAGCGAGGTAGTAGATATGAATAGTGGGAAGTAATTAAGAGATACAAAAGGAAAAGAGCATCATACGCATGCGGTCCACTGACAAATTGTTTGTACAAAACCATGCTTAAATTACGAGGCCGCATACAACGTGCACGTGAGGGACCGGTTAGAAAATCAACTTACAATATCAACAAAGTGATACACAAGTTTTTAAGCTAAGATAACCGAGCGTTTTGTCAAGCAAAACAATCTCGACTTAGGTGACCATGGTTTGCGGCCGATGGTATGAAGCATCATATTACCCAATGAATGTCTTAGTTCACAGTCACTGTTTATCCCGCGTTGTTCTTCCTTTATAGTCTGATTGGTAAGGGGGGGGGGGGGGAGGGTTAACGTCCCAAAAGAAACATATGATAATGAGAGACGCCATAGTGGAGGGCTCCGAACATTTTGACCACCTGGGGCTCATTAACGTGACCCAAATCTGAGCACACCGGCCTACAGCAGTTTCGCCTCCACCGAAAATGCAGCCGCTGCCGCCACGGTTCGATCCCACCACCTGCGGGTTAGCAGCCGAGTAGCTTAGGCCCTAGACCACCGCGGCGGGGCCCCTTTATAGTCTTTCGCTTTTAATGGGCGAAGATCCTTACGCCTTGGGTCGTACGTCCCGTGTTTGTCGTAGAAGCCACTTCTGGTTTAGTGTCCGCTGGATGGCGGTACTTGTATATGATGAAAAGATTGGAGATGGTGGTACTTGGAGTGTTCCAAAGATAGATGGACGTAAGGATCGACGGACGGACTGATGGACGTACGGACAGACAGTCAGACAGATGGACGGATGAATGTATGGATGGACGGTCGCACGGATGTTTTGATCCACTCATCATTCACTTCGTGTATATGCGGTGATTTTTTTTTTTTTGCGTTGTCCATTACCGTGAATCCATACCGACTATCCCAGCTCACCGCACTTTGGAAAATAGAACTCTAGTTGCTATACTTGCCTCATTCTGCGAAGCTGCAGTCGACAAAAGCGAAACGTAAATTACGTCCTTTTCGAGGACGTCTGAGTCGTTGTTGGGAAAGCCAGTTACGTAAGCAAGTGAATGACTTGATTGTTGACGATTCATTTGAGTTGGAAAAAGAAGGGAGGGGGCGGCAGTTGTGGCTCATTAAATCATTATATGGAAGATTGAGAACTATATTTTGGTTTCCGAAAGGTCTGATGCCATCAAGGAGGTCATAAAATAAACGCGGGAATGCAGCGCCCTTCAAGCGAAGACGCCGCGCCGCCATTTTGCCGGGTATAGATCGATAAACTTTACTGGGTGCTTCAGAAAGCGCTTTTAGGACGCTGTGGGTGGCGGGGGGGGGCGCAAAAAAAATAAACCAGCTTCTCATTGAAGTCCCAATCTGTAAATTAGGGTAGAACTGGACAGCTTTCTTTGTCTCGCCTTGGTTTGCTATTGTTTTTTCTCCTCTCTGTATTTTATTTTGTTTTTTCTCTTTCTGTCTTCTTTCTTTAATTATTAAAATTTATTTCATCCACTCTCATTGTTCATTTTTTTCCCTCTTTCCCAAAAGAGTGCTTTCACCGGTGAAAGTTTCGGAGTTGGCTACGCCTGTCGTGCCCATGATGAAACGAAGCGGGGATGTTAGACTGTGCGGCAACTTCAAATTAACCGTTCCCTGCCTTTCTCTCAATTTATTTTCCGTGCCTCTCTCAAATTGACCCTCAATCCTGCAACGCATTTGGAGCAATACCCGCTGCCAAAAATTGAGCACATCTTCCTGTCTCTGCTCGAGAGGAAAGAGTGACGTGTTCGCCCCTTTAGATTTATGTAATGCGTATAAATCAACTTCCACTGGATGACAAAGCACAAGAAATGGGCGTGTTGAACAACACACACAGGAGGTTGTATGCGTACAACCGCCTCGCCTTCGGCATCGCATCTGCTCCGGCTTCGTTCCAGCGCCGACTTTAGTGCATTCTGCTAGGCCTTCCTTGCGTCATAGAATACTTGAATGACGTCATCATAGCCGAAAAGCACGGAGGAAGGAAAGGTAGGAGAGGCCCTGACGTCACTCGTTGTGAAGCCGCGATAAAGCCGGGAGTCGGCCATGTTGACTGGGCAAATTCTCCTCTCTTGTTTACAACCGAATGTAAAGCGGAAGGCACGACTCTCTCTCCGGCTTGGAAAGCACGTGAGCTGCGCAGCGCGCGTGTCGTGACGATGCGAAACTAATGGAATGAGGCTCAACACTCCGGGTCAGTGCGATACCTTCAGTGAAATCATTTCGTCCGAGTGTTAACAGCGAGCAACAGCTCACCGACAACGAAGCAAGTGCAAGAGAACGCGCGCTAGATGCACTGACAACGGCGAGTGTTTTTACGTCATTAATTCAGCAACTGTACAGACAACACGATCGGTCGTGCGCCTTCTACGGTTGCATTCCGACACGAGGCCGACGCAGCGCCCATCGTGCCCGTGTTCCGTGTCAATTAAACTCACCGGCGTCTGTGCTCCGCGACCGTGGTGACTTTGAGCACGGTGCAAGTGACAATTGAACGCGGTTGCTCTAACATTGAGATTGCTTGCAATGCTTGGGCGAGTATAACAAGCGGAACAGAAGAGGTGTTTTATTACGCACATGCAAGTTGTTACTGTACACATACAACACGAAACTACGTATGGGCACATGGTCCTCATTGCGTCTGGCTGGGCTCAACAGCGTCGTCCGTTGTCACAAGCAGGAGCGTTGCCCAACCGTCACTGATCTGCAAGGCGTTCATCGTCGTTCCGCTTCGTAATGGTGCCCAACGCAATTTCGCTGAACACTAACTGCTTCATCCGCGTCATCCGCCGCACGACACATGGATATGCACTCGTTCTACGCACTGTTGAAACCTTGTAATGGACAAAAGGATTTGTAAAGGTTGCTAAGGGTACAGTAACTGCCAGGAGAACAATGCGTAACCAATAACGCGGCGCAGAGCACTCAGCCACGGCTCAGCACGAGACCTGGGGATGCACACATGCCGCCGCCAGCCGTGGCCGCTCACTGCTAGACCAGCTCCACTGCGCAACACGTAACCATAGCAAGGCCGCCATTCTGCCCAGTGAATAAGGGTGCCATGTAGTCATTTCCTCCACACTTTTCACGTAGCGCGCCGGCTTGGCATGCCCTCTCCTACCTGTCATTCATCCGTGCCGAAAAGCATAACGACGACTCCCCTCTGCGGCATATCTTCGAGTGGGTATATTACAGTGGATTGAAGTTGAACGTTGAAAATTTAGGTTCCGCGAGAAACAAGTATCGTTTTTGGGCCACAAGATTGATGGACGCAACAAGCCTTCAACTCCCTGAAAATATGGAAGCCATCACCACTGCACCAATACCAGAGACGATCAGCCAGCTGAAAATTTTTTTAAGGCTGATCACATATTATGCCAACTTTTTTCCCGAACCTTGCAGCCATTGGATCCGCTCTGTTGCTGACTAAAGCAGCACAGTGGCAACGTAGAGGCGAACACGAGAAAGCCTTCAAGGCAGCCAAGCGCGCAATGGCGCAACTTCTCGCTCCCTACGACGCCGAAAAGCAGTCGAGACTCGAATGCGATGTTCACCAGTTGAGATAGGTGCGGTGCTGTCCCACCAAATCGGAAACCGAGACTATACCGTGTTAGTCGCCACTCAAGTAACGGAAGGCAGCCGGCAAAAGGGGTAGAGCGAAAGAACCTTTATTGCTGGGTGCTACTGACTTAAAGAAACAGGAAAAGGTCACATGACTCGTCGTAGTGCGTAAGGACACGACACGTGCGAACAGTACTGTCTTGTCATACATCAGCACATGGGCTTGATAACACTTAAGTAGTAGTAGTAGTAGTAGTAGTAGTAGTAGTAGTAGTAGTAGTAGTAGTAGTAGTAGTAGTAGTAGTAGTAGTAGTAGTAGTAGTAGTAGTAGTAGTAGTAGTGGGATAGTGGCAGTTGGCGGCATGCAGGTCACGTTACCTGAAGTGACAGCTAATGAATAAATAAATAAAACGATAAATTTCCGGGGCAAAAGTGTGACAACCTATCAGTCCGATAGTTTTCAGCGCGTAGAACTGGTTGTAACGTTTTGTCATGCGTGTCAAAGGTTCCACAAAACTTGGTGCACCACGGCTAAGTGAGCAAGGAGAGAAACAAGCATACGTATAGTGCGTTATTCACTGCGTTATGATTCTGAAAGTATTCCGCGTTGTCCATCCATTATTAAATCTGTTTCCGTTTGTCGCCGCGTCGAAAACGATGAGCCTCGGGACTAGGCGAGATTGCGTAACTGATCCAGCATAGGAAGCCGTGGCGTTCGCACTCTGCGGAGCTAAGAAGGTAACCAAAGCCAATAAACTCGTTTAGTAAACATGATTTGATACTACTTATTGAGACCTCGTCAGAAGTGGCTAAGAGGAAACTATATAATATATCATTGTCTTGCGACAATCCCGCTGCTATGCAATTGAGCTGGTAGTTTGGTTACACTGTTCTATTTTTTTTCTCAACCATCTCAATACAATCACCGCTGTGTGTATACTTTTGGTCACACGATTTCAACTCTCGCACTGGTAAATATTTTATTATTCATACTTTGGTTACTGTGGCGTAACACAAAATACTCGTGCCCTTGTGCATAGTTGACCGCTGTCGTCACCGGCGTGAGCGTTATTGGTTGTGAGCGGAAAACAAGTGTTGTCAGTCAGTGAAAATTCGAGAGAGATTCAAGTAAATAAACAGTGAAAGAACTCGAGTTCCAGTGGCATTAAAACCTAGGCCTTCTGCATGGCAAGTAGGCGTTGTACCTCAGACAGAAGGGCGAAAGGCAAGTTTTAGCAAACGCTAGGCAGGCAGGCACATTATCGAGAACAATTAGAAAGTCATCGCCATATCTGGAAATTGTAACTATACGATCGTCTTTCGAGATTTTTTTTTTCGAGAAGCGCTTATGTTGAGAACTTTCTAGAACGTTCTCGATAGTCAGTCTGCCTACTTCTACGCGCTAATCACGCAAACGCCAGTATCCTTTGAAACTTTCCCTTCGCTCCACTGCCTTGCTCTCGAGATACTCAACTCCATTGCAGTACTACCCTGTTTCTGAAAATTCTCGCAGCTACATCCACAACTGTAACACCATGAATAAGCTTCGACCTCTGGGTGGTTTAGGGGTCCTTTCAAAATTTTCAAAGGCACTCTGCAACAAGAACTTTTTCAAGTAACCATCAAGTGGCCTCATCAAAGCAGTCTGTCACCCTACGAGTCGGTCGCCACAAAATCAGTTTAGAATCCGTCAAGTACGAACAGTGTTGAACATTTTTCGCACGCTGTAATTGCTTTCTCTCTTCTATCATCCCAACAAGCGTGCTGGAAGCTAAGCAACAAGAGATGCCACGGGGGAAAATAGTTGCGTCACACGCGCGTGATGACCTTGAGCACTTTTTTTCTTTTCATCTTTTTTCCCCAGAAGCATGGGAAAAAGAATCGACCTCATCAACGTGCCATGGCTAAGCCAAAGCCTCCACTCAACATACAGAAGTTTAAGGGAACACCAGAAGACGTCCCCATCGACAAGTGTCTTCTTCTTTTCGACATGAAGGCCGCCGAGGCGTCATGGACTCACCGCAATCGGGTCAGTCACTTCAGCAAATACTTTGAAGGGGAAGCGTTCAAGTGGTACCTGACAGAGATTTTTGGCAACGGCGAGACAACATGGTACGATATCAAGCGCGACATGCAAGCCCGCTTTGCTACGACTGACGGAGATGCCTTCCGTCTCTTCATTCACTACCGACTGAAAAGAGGGCAGACCATCAAGGACTACTACGACGAGAAAAAGCGACTGGGTTCCTTGGCTGACCTGAAAGAGTGCCACATCATTTCTGGACTGACTGATGGTGTTCCTCCTGATGTGAAACTGGCGCTCGCCGGACTATCTTTCAACTCGTCATTAGAGTGGCTCACCGCTGCTCAACGGGTCGAGACATCTTTAAAACGGGTGAGAGGAGTTTCCAAGCGGGATGGCGAGTGTATGCGTGGGCACGACGGGGATGCGGTGACCTCCCACAGTGGCTGGGGTAACTATACAGCTTGCGATTCTGAATTATGTCAATGACCGAGAATTAGAGTTTATGGAGTGGTCATTTGAGTATATTGCATCATTTGTAGAAAATAATAGGAATTATTTCTAACAGAATTTGAAAATTAATTGTTTATGATAGGCCAAGCACTGCGTTATACCATTTGCCTCCCAGTGTTCTCGGGAGAACCGACCGCTGATCGGCAGTATTTCCTGACTATACTTAAAAAGTCTTGTCATTGCCGTTTAAATGACCCCTGGTACACTTCTTTAAGTATCTATTGAATGGATTCACTAAAGGTGCTTCATGTCTTACAATTTCACACCGCAAATATTTTTAGAATCCATCCAGTACGAGCGGCTTTACAGATATTTGTCATGCTATGCAACTGCATCCTCTGGTCCCGGCGAAAGCGTTGGAAGCTAAGCAGGGAGTTATGGCACGCGGAAAGAAAATACGTCGCGCTACTGTAACCTTGAGCACTTTCTCTCTTTTTTCTTTTTTAAATACATGGCACGCACAAGCGTGGAAAAGTCGCGACCTCCCGCGGCAATTGCCGTAACGACCCAGCGCTTCGTGCTAAAATCGGTGAATGGCTAATACAATGTGTGACGAGTTATTTTGGAGCCCGTAGCGTCTTTTTGTGTACTGCCAGAGAAGAGAAAGCAATTTTAGCTGACTTTGAAATATATTGCGAATCGCAGGCCGCATGCTGCGCTATTTTATTCGGCTCGCGTACTTCATAAGGAGCCCCTACTACCGATCTGCAGTGTTTTCTAACTATTATTAAGAAGTCTTGCCAGTCGCCTTTAGGAATACCAACCAGTAATTGTGTTGTTTGCGGTCATGACAACTACGTAGCGTTGCGCGTTAACGCAAGCAGTGTATGTTATTGATGCTATTGCCATTTTTACAAACGGGCAATCAATAAAACAAAACCAAATGCAGCGCCACCTCTTTGGAAGTCGAGAAATTGTGTGGCATGGTAATGCACGTGAGACCGCTTCGTAGGGTTCCCATTGCTCCATTTACCAAACCGTCGATGACGTCAATGTTTGTGGTAAGTATGTATCGTTTCCCTGGAATGAGTAGAATCTTGTTGGGGAGATTTGCGAACTCGGTGGGCAACATGCGTAGTACTTTTTTTGGGTGCGCTTTATTGACTTCCTGCTTGCTGAGACAGTCGAGATAGTGTCGTCTGCAACAAGTTCAGTAAGGTGCTTTCCCCCACTGAGTTTCTTATAAATGCACTAGGGAGAACTGTGTCACTAGTGTCTATAGGAGCTGCAACGTATCGCACTTCAGTGAGCATGGGAATGATGGGTAGCGCACGGATTCGTCTGATTTTCGTTCTTTCGGCTCTGTTCGGTAAGCGTAGCACAGAACTGTTTCGTCTCGAGACGAAATCGCCAAATATTCAGCAGTTTTACTTCACCACGTCAACCTTGTAGGCTCACCTAATCAAATCGGGTCACGAAGTTTACAACGGTTCGTTCTTTTATTCGAAACAAAAGCGAAACGCAGCAATTAACAAAGCCACAAGTGCGTCGGAAGCATGCAAGCACGAAGACTAGGCTAATTTGTGTACTGCCCATGATTCCCATGGCGGCTGAACGATCGAAGGGCCAGAGTTCCATCTCGTAAATACTAGAAAACTCTATGGTTACCGTCTTCAAAGGTAGCGAATAAGCGCCGGAGATGTGCTGGTGGATCGCGGTCAATGAGGATTAAAAAACTTTGAATTCTCCTTGGTCAAGGTGGAGCAATGGAGCACTCTGCGAGGTGATGGCGCTCTCTGTTGCGCGGCGCAAGAGGCAGCTGCTTGCGGTCAAGCATCTTTAGCAATTTTAAGTTAATTATTGCAATCATTTCTTGCTTCGACTTGCTAAATGTCTAAGTTTAGGCTCTGTGGTGCCTGTTTTTTTTTATCTAGTTTTCGAGCATTGCTGGCTATACTTAAGCACATGATAGAGTGCAGAATGCACATGATATCTATGGATGGACGAGCTTTTGAAGTGCCACGCACTTGAACGCACTTAACGCAGATGTGTATCCTAGTCGATAACTTATTGTTTGGATTTGAAGGGGAGCAGGGAGGTCAATTTTAAATCTGCCATTGCCAACAAATTACATTCCGTTATTGTTTAAATCGGTGACCTCATTTCCATCTCTGATCACTCCCTTTTCTGTCATTCATTATCGGCTCACATGCTTAGTGGTGGCTTTCTCTAGTTACTTGCTGCATTAGCCTTCCTACAGCTTTTTTTTCGACACGTGCCAGGATGCCAGCGTTTTAATACTTTGTTTGTTTGTGTTTTTTTGTACATTCACACTTTGTCGTTACTTCTGTAAAATGTTACCGCGCTTTCTGTGTTGATTTCACTTCTTCACGTTGACGTTTTATTGTGTTTATCGAGAAGAGATTTTATTTCGTTTAACTTTGTTTCTTGTCGATATCCCACGTTTTTTTTATTTGTTTTGAATTTTTGTATGTTGTACCCTACTTTCCTCTATAATGCTTCAAGGATTGATTAATATGTGAGATTTAACGTCGCAAAGTCACCATATGATTATGAAATGCTTGATTGACTGAGGGCAACAAAAATAAATAAACAGATAGTTATCTTTAAAGCAACAATCGTCTCACGTTAAAGAGGGATAAATGAGCCATTTCTTTCGTTGAGTTTGCATAGAAATGCTTGCTTATAATTTTTTTATATGTGACGTATAATACGGTATGTCAATCGCGTGTCGAACAGTGCGGTGCCAGAGAGATGAGCATATGGCACATAGAAAATTTTAATTCACTGTAGCAATATTATAAACGATAGTCTTTATTGGGGACCTTCGACGCAAAAATTTTAGTCTGTTTGTCTGCCTGTACATTTCTCTGTTTGTCCTCGCCTAATGGTACCGCCGGTACCGCTAGTAACCGGTACCGTACCGGTTACTCTGAACGGCCTCACTCGATATGCTGAACGGCCGACCCCATCCGCAGCGCCCACCAATGTTGCTCAAGGTTGAGCGTTCATACTTGTGCGATTGTCAATTAAAAAGCAATTATGGCGCATATCTGGGGCACCATAGCAATACGTATATATTCTGTATGTGCGTCTTTTCCTATAAAATGCATCCATAAGTAATTCAAAGGACCGTAGCCTTTATAACGCTGCGCTGACAATGCAACGCCTGCACGAAAAGGGGAGTGTTTCCAACGCTTTGCTGAGACGACACCTATCACCTTGCGCTCTACACATTATCCCCTCTGAGACGGACGCGCGTGCCCGTCTCAGAGCCGCGCGCTTCGTTCTCCACGAAAACTGCCAGATAGCGCTCATGTCTCCCGTGTGACGTGACGATGCGCTCGTTCGCCTCCGCTGCACGCTCGAGGCACTCTAACGCAGCGCCTCCAGAATACCATTCGCCGTTTTTCTTGCGCAGAACACCAAATAAATGTTTTGTTCACTCTCTCCACACGCAAAGCTATCGTCTTTCGACGACATTTGCAGATTAACATGCAGATACGGGGCCATTTTTTTCTGTTGTTGACTGCTAGAATTACCGCACCAAAGAAGCTAGAAATGCACTGATGCGCATATTTTTCCTAACATTGCTTGGTAAACACGGAACTCTTCGCTTAAAACTCTTTGCTTCAGTCACCAGGTTGAGTTATACGCAAAAAGACGCAGGGAGGCTCACCGGATCTGTTATCGAACGTCATTTAGCTTCAGCACGCCCGTACAAAAGCATCTAGGTCAAAGGTTTGCTTCCAACACAGCCGTATTGTGTTTTCTTTTGTTTTAGTGTTTTTTTTTTCTGCGAGACATCCAATGGGGCAAAAAAAAAAAGAACTCCTTTATTTTGGTGCAGCTCACGCGCCGATACGTTGTTCTCGGCGACATGCAGTCCATCTCCTCACGTCACCACACAACTCCTGAACAGTTTTTTTTTTTTCAGTTGATAACGTCGTCAGTGCGTTTTCGGTTACGCAGGTTTGATATACTTGAACGCACGCACATTCGCAGTTTTCCAATCGGAGCGCCGATTGAAAGGAAATAGCGTTTCTCTTCATTATTCAGACGCCAAGAACACGCGCGCATTTTTGTCGACGTCAAGGAAATGCTGAAGAAAACAAAAAAGTGACAGAAATACAGAAAGGGGCAAATAAAGGACGACAACAGGAATTGGAATATAGAAAAACCACTCCAGCGTTCGCTGTAATTGTGCGCTGTGTTCCGCGCAAGATTGTCGTTTTGTATTAGGTGCGAAGAATATCGTACTGAACTGCAGGCACTTTGAACTTTACTATCTATCTATCTATCTATCTATCTATCTATCTATCTATCTATCTATCTATCTATCTATCTATCTATCTATCTATCTATCTATCTATCTATCTATCGCCATTGTCGCAGGGAAGAATTTGTCCGAGATCAAAAAAACTGTTCTGTCAGTTAGTATTTTTCAACTTCTGAAATTGGAGATAGTACACTGATGCATGATTGAAAGAGCATGGCCTTGTGTTATCTTTCTTGGCCTTTTGACTCGTGGGTTGTCAAAGCAAGCTGAATTTCATTGTTATTTATTAGGTTTTGAAGGATTAGACAAAGAAATACATAATTAATGACCATATTCTATAGAAAAAAACATTGCTAGGGAAAGGAGACTGTCTGGTTGAATCATTATATCAATAAATGAATAAATGAATAAATAAGCATGGCTTTTTGGCAGTAACCAGACAAATACAGGCGAAGGGTAGGGAACTTATAACCATGCTGGGCCCACTTGAATACCATGCACTGAAGTAAGGGAAAACGGACTGAAGCATACGCGTGGAATGAGTAGTTCGTCGTGGCCCCCGGTTTCCACCTGAGTCATGTTTGGCTTTCACAATAGCGACAACCGTATACCCAGAGTAGAGCATGCGGCACTCTCAATTATGTACAAATATATTCCAAACACAGTCACGGATTGCGTGATTTTCCATTAGGAACAACTCACTAATATGCTTGAGCGCAGAGTTACAATGGGTCCGCCTCGCTGGATCAGTGGCCATGGTGCCCGTCGCTTATACGAAGGTCGCGGGTTCGATACCGGCCGGGGCGGTCACATTTTGATGGAAGCGAAATGGTAGAGGCCCATGGCGATGTCAGGGCACATGTTCTTGTTCACATAGTGCTCGTGGCTCATACCCACTGTGGGAGATTGACCAAGCATTGAGCGGTTTTTAAACAACAACCGATGATCGAAATTTCTGGAGCACTCCACTACGGCACCTCCCATAATCATTTCGTGGCTGTCGGACGTGAAACCCTAGACTCTTCTGCAAAACCTATTTTAGGTACATATATCGGAGGTTACTTAAGATAAGGGCCAGTCAACTGTCAAAGCAATTATCAATACTTTATTGCATGATTTCATTGAAGTAGGAGACACTTGTGAGCAGACAGAGTCGTTGCGGCACCTGGCGGATCAGATCTCAACCACGTGCGGCCCTCTACGTGGCCTCCTGGATTCACTTCTGCGGTGAGACGAAGAACAAGATTAACTCGAGGAATACACCGCAGCATGCGAGTGCTGACGGGCCAGTAACACTACGAGACAAGCAAGGCGAGTTGCCTGCAATTTCTTTTCCACCCTTACCTCCTTTGACCCTTCCCTCCTTTCCATCTTTCCCTCTTAAAGAGTTAGGGTGGCACGTAACCAGTGTTGTCACAAGTAGTCTGGCACCTCGTCAAGAATGTGCCCAGGCAGTGCGGGAGAACATCCAGGAGAGCACCAACTGACAAAAAATGACTAGGAAGCATCTGAAGAACTATACGACAAATTGAAGGATCACGTGAGTGGAGGGACAAGAACCAAAAAGAAGAAAAAAACATTGGCCTCGCGGATTTCCAACCCTCGCCAGACAAGTACGGCTTAAGGGTTCTTCGCTATTATACGAGAACAGTTATGAATCACACGAGGGAAAGAAGACTCTCTGTTGCAAGCAGCTGAGTTTTCGTCTCCCGCGCACAAGCGCGGACAGCGTATATATGTTCCGCCATCGCCAAACCAACAGAAACAAACGCCATGGAAGCAGGTACGCTGAAGATGCGTACAACACGAAAATCGCACACAACAGCAGTCTTTCCTGTCAGTGCTCTCCTGCCCCGCAGTGCGCTTTCTCCAATGCATCTTTTCCGTTTGTTGCTTTCTGACGTCGCGGAGATACGCTCGGACCATTTCACAGTGGCTGATTCCTCTTGTCCGTGCACACAGAGATAAGTTTTCGCGCTGGCGTTAGAGTTCTTCCTCGAAGCAAGGGTTGTCTTGCGTAGCCTCTCCCCCACCCACCCCTCTTTTTTTTTCTTTTTCATTTTGCACTCTTCATCTAGGAATTTAAAGAAATCATTGATATAGTTTCCTTCCTTGGAGTCCAGTTCAAAGCAGCTGCTCCCAATCTGCTGAAGCTTAAAAAGTATTTTTTTCCTGTTTTTTGGCTTACTTCATTGTTTGTTTGTTCTTTTATTGATTTTCTGACGTTTTCGTTTGTTTGTTGGTTGGTTGGTTTGTTGGTTGATTGGTTTGTTCATGCTGGCTTCACTGCTTTTTTTTACATGGCAACTCACTTTCAAGCCTGCTATCTATCAGACACTCCCTTTCATTCGCATGACCTATGTATAGTTCGATCTTTACGCCCATCAATTCCGTCCTGTGTTGTGCTCCCTAGTCTACAAAATTGACGTCGTCAAGCAATACCAGTTTCTGATTGCTTATTGTAGCAATAAGCTGGAAAAATGCCAATTTCCAGTCAATATACAACAAGAGATACGCGAAATAGCTCAATGATTACAGATCCGTAAGCCTAAAACTGGTATTATAAAGAGATTGCACTGAGGCAATCTCAAAAATGAAAAAAAAAGACTAACTTATTTGAAGCAATCTAAAGAGCAAGCTGGGTCTATAGACCCAGCTTGCTATAGACTCAGCTTGCACTCATTCCTATAGGAATGAGTGCCCTACAACGAATAACAGTCATGGGGTCAATCAACTAGTCCAGAAATCTGTACCCTCTAGGTGTACCCTCTAGGTAATTTTAGGAAACTCCATGGTCCTATCCACCGGCGTTGTTGCAACATCGCTTGTGCATGCAGCGCCACCGACACAAAGTGGCCGTGCGCGAGATGAAAACAAGCCGCGTGCGCTTGAGTACATTCCCAGGATTTGGGGACATCCGTACGTGGCACCATCCTTCGGCGGCAGCAATGGCATCCTGTGGCATCCTGCCAAAACTGAATGGTAAATAGGTGAAAAAAATCATATCTCTTGAAGTAAGCTAGTTATAAAAACGACTCCGGGATCGATATAGCAGAGACCTGCTGGAACTTTCTGGCGAAATTTCGTCATCTCAAAACAAAGCGTGTGGCTTCCCAACGCAATTGATTTTCGGCAATCGAAAATACATGCGGTCCCATGGTAAAATATTAAAAACTCCGGCAAGTCAGTCAGTTTGCAGTGCAGCACTGTAATTTTAACTGAATGTTTAATTAAGTCTGCTGTGTAGAACCGGAGGTCGCTTTCGATCATTTGCTTTTTTCGTCAGGTATAATTTTTTTTTTGCCCATTCCCTATTCAGTTGAGGCAGCCGCCGCTGTCGCTGACGAGAGATGGCGTTACGTGCAAGTGTCCCCCCATCCTTGTCATGCCTGCGTAGAACCATCAACATTGGAAAATTGTTTCCAGTGTTCGCCCGTAACCGGAAGAAGAAAAATGCTAAACACAAGCTGCAATGGCTGAGGCAGCTTCAAATCCGGTATTTCTTGCCGAGCCTGCAGCACATTTGAAGCTTTCGAGATTGCGTGTCACAGCAACAAGCTGGGCCAGTGCGCAGAAAAGCTTATTCTCGGGCCACCTTTGTATCTTCTTGGACTTTATGGGTGGCAGCGCAAATGAATATTGCAGAATTCTTTTCATAATAAATGACATTTCACACGCTTGACTTGACTGGCGACGTAATGTATACCGACCCTGTAAGAGTGGCCGCCACGTTCAATGAGCGTTTCTGCGTATCTGCGGATACGCAGCAATCACCAGGTTATTTACGCGATATACCACGGTGTATTCATTCTTTTTATCTTCATTTGACGTCTGCAGATGAAGTCCTCCAGGTCATCACGTCACTAAACACCACATGTGCTGGTTTAGATCATATTGATCCTCTTAAAGTAAAACTAGTTTCAAACCTAATATCACCCCCTTTGGCAGTAATTATTAACAAGCTGTTTTCAGCGGGTGTGTTTCCGAGCTGCCTTAAGGCTGGTAAAATAGTTCCAGTTTTTAAGAAGGGTGATAAGACTGTTGTACAGAATTATAGGCCAATCTGTATCCTGCCTTTCTTCGGTAAGGTAATTGAAAAGTTATTCCACATTAGATTAATGCGTTACCTGAAAAAATTTAATCTTTTATCTCCACAACAATTCGGATTTCGTCAAGGATATTCAACTGAGCTGGCACTAATCACCTTAATGGAGGAAATTAAACAAGGTATTGCTAAAGGGTTACTTGTAGGATCTGTGTTTATCGATTTGACGAAGGCTTTTGGCACTATAAATCATCACGTACTACTTGCTAAACTCGAATAATTTGGTATGTCTGGTCTGCCACTAAATTTTATTAAGAGCTACCTCAGTAACCGGTCTCAAATGGTTCATGTTAATGGCCATCTTTCACCGCCCAACTTAATTAACGTTGGTGTTCCACAGAGATGTTCCGCTGGTGGCGTTCGTTGGTGTTCCACGGGTGTTCCGCTGACGACACAACCGTCTTTGAGTCATCTAAATCAGTTTCTTCACTCCAGTCTCACGTCAACACAGATTTACATAACATAACTTTATGGTACCAGGCCAATTATCTTCAGATCAATGCTACTAAAACCGTGTTTTTGTTGTGCCATTCCCCACGCATTTCACTTAACGTACAACCTTCCCTTCACATTGGTAATACCGTCATAAACATTCCCAGTGAAGTGCGGTTTCTTGGCGTCATCTTAGATAGCGAACTAAAGTTTCATAAACATGCAGCATCACTCGTTGAAAAGATTGCATTTGGTATTCACGTTATAATCAAGACACGAACTTATTTTCCGCCTCACATCATACGTACTTTGTATTTTGCTTATATTCATAGCCATATTTCGTATTGCGTATCATCTTGGGCCAACGCATATTTCACGCACATCGAACGTTTGCAGCGACTTCAGAATCAAGCAGTCAGAATAATGACTTTCAGCCCATTTTACTTCTCCTGTAGCTCGTTGTTTCCTCAGCTTAATATACTCCCATTGAGGCAATAATTTTGTCATTGAATGTCCATTGTCGCCTTTAGACTCATCCCGCATGACATTTTTATCGCATGTATTGATCATCGTCACTTACCTAATAGTAACATCACCCGGTTTTCCCAGTGCAATAATCTTCTTTTGCCGGTTGTAAAAACAAACTACGGCAAGTTCTCAACCTTATTTACTAGCATAGCCATATGTAATGCATTGCCTTTCGAATTGAAATCATTGCATAACATTTATATTTTGACTTCGCGCAGCAAGAAATATTACGTTCAGAAATTAATCAACTCATCCGATTTGTGTAATTAACTGCTAATAGCTCTTCACATTTCTGTGCTATTTTACTACTTCAATTCGCCATTGTAAATTGATAACACTTATAATGAAACGTGTTGCATTTGTCACGTAGAGTTGTTCATTAATATTGTTTTTTTGTCTTCACTTGCTTTTGACTATTTCCACGTTATCTTTAATAGTGAGTATTACCATTATGTTGTGTATTGATTGTATTTTTATTGTTAATCAAGCCTATTAATTATTACTCATATGTCCGTATACTATTGCTGTATTTTTTGTAGTTACCCCATTCATGTAGCCATAGGAGGGCCCCCTGTCAGTTTCTCTGAAACTCTGGGACCTCCTGCTCTAAAACGCTAACCATGTAATTCAACAGAACTAAAGTGAGCTAGAAATTATAATAAACTTGACTTGACTTGACCTATGCAGTGCGCAATGCTGTGTACCGTATTCTAGTAAATACTGTCACGACGCAGACACAGCAGAAGTCGAATACGGGACAGCTCCTTTTAACTATACAAGGCACTGGCAATCTGATGATGGTTATGACGATGATTATGATGATGATGATGATGATGACGACGACCTATATTATTATCGCTCAAAATAGTTCACTGTGGCTCACATTCACTCGGAGAGACTGGTGAATAAACTAATAATTTATACACGTACAAAAGTGATCACATAAAAATCGTAAGACTAATTAATTATAGAATTGTTAGAATAAATGCATGATGCTAATTTTGACAGTTTATATCTATACCACCCCGATTCAATTAATTTTTTTTTCTACCACAGGGACCATGCGAGGGCGGTCAGATTTGACCTCACCATCTCCGAGTGGACCTAGCCAGGGGACGTCGAGTTGTATCGCGCCTATTGTGGACCTAATGAAGTTGTTTCACTCACTCATTTTGCCACAGGTCAAAGATCCCGGTGACAACCACCTAATGAGTAGGCTTCCAAGCATAGAATATTTTAAATAACGAAGGCCACTCTAATTCAATTAAACAGTTATTTAATACCCGTGACAAATTGGACAAGTAAAGTACATTGAAGTAAACCCTTTTTGTCAGCAGAAGGAACCATTTACAGAATGGAGTTGCGCCGGTGGCACACGGCACCAGACACAGCAGCTGCCACTGCCAACGCGATGTCAGTGACATCATGCGGGCGTTTCAGAGTGCGTCTTTTCGGGCCGAAAAGTCGATGCTGAATCTGCTTTACCGAAAGGGATCTTTGCCGTAAAGGAGTTACTTCTTTGTCGTTTGTCACTGCGTCCGAACGCCTCTCCGGGGGATGTCCCCTTGTCTAAGAACCCGCGTACAACATATCGCTTGCATATGTATGTAACTACTGTGGTCTGCTTGTCATTCATATACAGTTGTCATCAATGTTAGGTGAAACTCGAACTTTCGTATAAACATATGATCTTCTTTTTTTTTTCTTTTTCTACCTTGCTCAGCTTGACCCCGTCGAACAGCAGCCGGAAGCCAAGCCTTCACCCCAGTGTCCAGCCATCCAAGAGCCGTTACCATCGAATTGTACCACTGCACAGAATAAGTAAATGTAACCTAGTTACGTTTACAACAATAAACAATACTGAATTCGGTTTAGAAAACATTACTTTCGTGCAGTATATGTTTGCTGATCCTCTTTCTTTCATTTTCCTCCTCTGAAATGAAGTCCAATAAGACAGAAAGAACAAAAGCGGAGCATCAACTCGTCTTCTTGTTACCCTTGTTTCTTTCTTTTTTAATCTTCTTTTTCTGCCTGCGTGAAACTGGCAACAACAGCAAAAGTCGGCCCATCAAGAAAGCCGCCCTGGTTATTTTGCGATGAAGTTTGGTGATTTTCGCGCCCGAGGTAAAAAGAGTATTCGAGGCCCGAAAAACGAATTCGGAGTGTTTCGCGAGGGCTTGCATCTCTTGAAAACCTGCCTCCGTTTTTATTTATTTTTCTTATTTCTGAGCATACATGCAACTCGAAACCGAAGCACCGCATATTAAATCATATTTTACTGAAATACGTATACTACTGTCGGTTTTACCTACATTGCAATGGCATCTCCGATTCTCTTTTTTTAATCAATGCTGTAGTTTTACACGAAACTGAACTTTTTTTATCAACCCGCACCAGACACAAGCCAATCTGCGTTCTTTGCTTCGTGTTTTCTCAAATAATTCCTTCTTTTTCTTTCTCTCTTTCTTTCTTACGTCGTTTTAAAAAGTCGCTGTTCTATCACATTCGGCGTACTTTTTTCTGAGCCAGCAAACAGCTCGTTACGTGCCCAAAAAAGAGCAACAAATTTTTATGCTTATGCCGTCTTCTTCCGCGATATTACTTTTACCTCCGGGCCCATTCAGGTAGAGTGCCGGCTCAGCATGTTTGCATTCGAAAAGGTGATTCCACAGACGTCGGCAATCTCGAGCAGAAAAATTATTTCTTAAAATATAAAGAATGCAATCCGTGTTCTGCAGGCTCACTTATGAAGGTATGCAGATTGTCTCCTCCGTGCTTTCGCCGTCACCGCAAAACAAACAATAAAGCTGAAAAAAAACACAGTATATTGACGGAGTGATAATGATGAGTGGGGCGAAGCTTTGCAGAGTTTTACCGATAGACCGTGAATCCATCGTCCATCCGTCCGTACCTGCTGAGTGAGTCAGAACTAGGCAGTCACGTACCAAGAGAAAAGCATGCACAGACCCATGACTTTAGAAGCTTTGCCCCTAAAAAGTCACAGCTTTGCCGCAAAGGCGAAGCAATGAATGCGATAGCAACAAATTGGAATATCACGTGAAGAATGGCAATCAGATCGAAACGTGCTCTGCGTTGCTCACGCACAAATGCACCTGTGAGAACGTTTCGTGCTCACAGGTACAGACGAACACGAATACGTGCCTGAGTTGTATTGACAATTGGGCAAGTTGGTAACGATTCATTGTTCAAGGTGACAGAGACAGAGAGAAATAGGGAGACACAGGATAGCGCTCGTCTTGTGTCTTCCTATTTCTCTGTCTTCGTTTTTTGCGCTGTTTACCTTGAACAATGAATCGTATCTAAGTTGTTGCTTCGCTGTGTCTGCAAAGCGCGCCCTTTTCGCAAACAGAGACTGCGCAGCGAATGCAGTCAAATCAAATCAAATCAAATCAAAGTTTATTTACATCCTGAAGATGTGGGCAAGCTTGGGCGAAAAGCGAAACAATTCGCTTGAGGAAAGCCCAAGCCCCCATATACGAGGCATAACAGTAGAGACACGCAAAGATGTGAAAACGCTATCAGAAAACAAACTAGCGCGTTACATACATGAAAAAAAAATACTAACACAGATACTCTCACGGAATCATACCAGCGCGTTACAACAATGATACAGGGTATGTGTAAATGTTCATGCCGATAGTCAATCGATAGAGATAATGATTTGACCCAACAATTTATTCAAAAACAACAGGCAAACATCAACAAACAAAAGCAATGTAAATATATCTCTCTTCCTACAGTACAGCAAATATTTTTTTTTACGGTGATTGGTTACAGGAAGTGTTTTTTAATATGACTTATACTGCGTTTCTCTACTTCTATTTCGTTTCTGAGGAGAGTATTTAGCAAGTGAGGCAAACAATACTGTAACATTTGTCGTCCGTATTCAGTTCGGCAGAAGGGGATGTTCCAGAAGTCTTGTTTGCGGATAGAATAAAAAGGAGCATTTCCTCTTAGATTAGCAAGATTTAGAAGGTCATGCTGATTTTTATAAACAGCCTTTTTATATCTGATAGCTAGTTTCCAATCATAAAATTTTTCTATGGGTACAACGTTAAAACGATGAAACAACCTTTGTTGTTTCACCGGGTGCACAACAGTGACCTTTGTGCACCCGGTATTTTCAACAAATCTCTCTGGTAAAAGCCCAAAGCATACGCACCCCCCCACCATGAGATAAGCGCGCGCATGCGTGAGTGTTCTTCCCCCCCTCCCTCCGCGGGGCCAAGTTTGCGTGGGATATAAACGCATGAGCGCGCGTCGTGATCATCTGGCAACTCGCGCTCATTGCGCCATCTAGCTGGTAATGCAGAAAACACGATAGTGCCATCGAGATTGGCATCGCAAGCGGTAAGTGGTAGATATAAATAGCTTGCCGTTTCAACGTTGAAGAACGTGCTCCTTCGTGGCTCAGTGACTAACGCCACACACTCACAAGCAAGAGCTTGGACGTTCGATTTCGCGTGCCGGAGACTTTTAGGGGCGAAGATCTTTAGGCTGCTGGTCTGTACATGATTGTCTTTCTCTGTGCGTGACCACCTAGTTCTATGACTCACTCAGTAGTTGCGGATGGATGGACAAAAAGACGTCTGGACGGAGGATTATTCATGGTTTACCGATAAAACCCTCAGAAGCTTCGCCCTACTTATCATCATTCATTCCGTTGATATGACATGATTTTTTTCTGAATTATTATTATTTCTTGCGTTTACATATATAAAGATACGTGCACATATACGGTGGATGACGCCGCTCACCGACGGCGGCGGCAAAATCCAACCAAGAACGTCTATATAGTTGTTATCGCAATAAAAAAAAAAGTGTGGATCACTCGAGCTATGCTATCTTCAATCTTTCTCAGTTTTCATTTCTCTCCTAAAACTGAAAACTTTATGTGCTCACTGTCCGTATGGGCGCATGCCTGCTGCTTGCGTTGAAAACTTTCCGGTGTGCATCAGTAACTACGCAGAAAAAATACGAGACTTTATGCGCATTGAGTAGAAAGAAACTAGGGAGATAAAATAAAGACGGCTAGGAAAGCTGCATGCTCCCGTTACTGTTGCCTTGCGTATTGCACACTGCCTCAGAAAAAGAATATCAATGACGATAGAGGAGATGCATGGAGTGAGATGACTGAACTGCACTGCTAGACGAGCTTCCCCTCCAGGCAGCTGATATCTAAGAAGCACGACACGCGCCCGCTGCATATTTTCTCGGTCTGAGGTAGCGGCATTGATAGATGCTGCTGTGACTCTCTGGATAACGATCCAGTCAAGGTTTTCTTCCCGGTGGAAACTGACGGGACTAGTGTGTTCGTCTTTCGAGCTTCATTGAGTCGACACGGAATATAGACCATCGCCATGGGGGCTAGTTGAACATTGTCGTGACTTTTTAGCGGCGAAACTCCTTATTGCGTGGGTCTGTCACTCCTCCGTATGTATGTATGTATGTATGTATGTATGTATGTATGTATGTATGTATGTATGTATGTATGTATGTATGTATGTATGTATGTATGTATGTACGTATGTATGTATGTATGTATGTATGTATTATGTACGTATGTCCCACAGGGAATGCGAGATGGGAGATGGTGGTACTCGTAGTGCTCACTAGATGGACGCATGGACGGACGGACAGACAGAAGAGCATACGGACGGATGGATGGATGGACGGGCGGACGTACGGACGGACGGAAACAAGAACAAACGAGTGGACGGAAGCACGGACGGGCTGACGGACGCTTCGCCCCTCTCATTATCATTTACTCCATGGATATGCTGAGAGTTTTTTTTTTCTGAAAGAAATCACGACAGATCGTGAAACATAGAGAAACAAAAGGAGGGTGGCATCGGCTACAGGCAGAATGAGCCGCCCGCCCAAACGACATACCCACGCGTGAACGCGTGCGTGTGTACACATGCATCTACATACATACATACAAACATACATACGTACGTACATACATATATACATACACACAAACAAACAAACAAACAAACATACATACATACATACATACATACATACATACATACATACATACATACATACATACATACATACATACATACATACATACATACATACATACATACATACATACATACATACATACATACATACATACATACATACATACATACATACATACGTAGATACATACATACATACATACAAACAAACATAAGTTCGTTATACATACGTACATACATACATACGTACATACATACGTACATACATACATACGTACATACATACGTAGATACATACATACATACATACATACACACATACAAACAAACATAAGTTCGTTATACATACATACATACATACATACATACATACATACATACATACATACATACATACATACATACATACATACATACATACATGCATACATACATACATACATACATACATAAGTTCGTACATATATACATACATACATACATACATACATACATACATACATACATACATACATACATACATACATACATACATACATACATACATACATACATACATACATACATACATACATACATACATACACTCATACATACATACATACATACATACATACATACATACATACATACATACATACATACATACATACATACATACATACATACATACATACATACATACATACATACATACATACATACATACAAACAAACATAAGTTCGTTATACATACATACATACATACATACATACATACATACATACATACATACATACATACATACATACATACATACATACATACATACATACATACATACATACATACATACATACATACATACATACATACATACGTAGATACATACATACTTACATACATACATACATACATACATACATACATACATACATACATACATACATACATACATACATACATACATACATACATACATACATACATACATACATACATACATACATACATACATACATACATACATACATACATACATACATACATACATACATACATACATACATACATACATATTGCGCCTCTCGAGGTAAAGCAAGTATAATTCAGAGGGCTAACAAGATGGTCCCGTCCCAAGTGGGTCAACAAACAAGGCGGCAGGTTCAAGATTGGTAAATCAGTCATTAAGCCATAGAGCTAACTGGTCCGAGTTCAGTAAGGACAGGGTGATTAAGCTTCTCTCCTTCACTACATTTTATTACAACTGCATACTCCTCCTCCCCATTATTTATTCATAAAACACGCGGACAATGTCGGCACAAAGCGTTGCGCGTATCAGGATTTCGCGTTTTTCGGCTACGTGGTGTTGACTCCGTTGGCACGTTTAAAAACGCTCAAAACAAAGAGAAATCACTTAATCGCACAATAGTCATGCGATACAAGGCGAAATAGCTGTTTGACACTATGCCAAAGCAGAATAATACGCAGAACTTTCTATAAGTACAATAGAAGGAACTCTGGCGCTATAGTGTCTACGGGAGAGGCAACTCACGGCGCTTCAGGGAGCATGGGAATGATGGGTAGTACACGAATTGTCTAATCTTCCTACTTCTGGCTTTGTTTGGGTCCGCGTGGCTTGGACCAGCTTTGCCATGAACGAAACGACAATAGAAAATAGACGTTTCTCACTGTCTACAGCTTTTTCTTTTACCACTTTTTACTATTGGTAACGGTCGCTGAAAGCCTAAGTGCATGAGAACCCGGAGCGAGACGTAACCACCGGTGTTCGCTATAGTATAGGGTGGTCCACCATGATCATTTTATATCACGAGCACGTTTTCGTAAAAATGAAAGTTTCGCCAAAGCTCGCAGCAAACAACTCCTCCCCGCTTTTTTCCGGATTCCCTACACTTCATGCCTCCCCGACAGTTGCGCACGAACATTTTTTTAGCCTAGTGTAAGATCATGATGATTAATAATAAAACTTTATTTCGGTTCATAGAGAATGCAGGGGAGAGCCCGCGGCATATAAAGGCATAATAAGGCAATGCGTCAGGAACTACGCGAAAGTTCGCATGAACTGCCGCACTGCACAGGCGACGGAAAAAAAAGGAGCGTATATGTAATGACGCGATGCATTATACGCGAAGAAAAACAATAATAACGGTAATAAACGGCCCTTTTCTTTTCATTGCGATGTGAACGCGCATAATAAGGTGATTCATCACGACAAATAAAAGCTCGTATATGAACGTGCCGCTGTCATATGACACATTCATCATAAGGCGCGTGCGATTACATTTTCCGTGTGCTTGAGACTGATGATGGTGGAGATGAAATTTTCATTGCGTCCTGCATTGTTGCTTTCTTTTCTTATTCAACTGTATTCGCTCTTTGCACACACAAAGAGTGGTGGGGTGCGAGTATGTAAATCGCAAAGCGGTCGTTTTCTTTTCTTTTTTTTTTTGAGCGCGCCAGCTAGCAGCCAGCCGATTCTCGTGTTCCGAATACCTGATGCTCACAGGCGATTGCATGACGAGGAGAAAGACAAACGGACGCGAGGTGAGGAACACAAACGCGCGGTAGCATAACTAACCGTAGTAGATATGAAATATTGCAGGCGATTATGAGTGGACTTCACATTCACGCGCGCCTCTTGCCGAATAACGTTCCGTCTCCATTCACAGGCACAGTTGAGAATATACGAGAATCGGACTCCACAATCAGTCCGCATAGGAAAACACAGGCTCGAAATATTAATACTTATGGAAGTTTCAGGTACAATGGCCATAGTATAATTTTGAGGGATGTGCTATAGGAGAGGGCTCCGAAAATTTCGACCACCTGAAGTGTACTTTAACTACACTTAATGGATACGCAGGCAGCGTTTCACCGCCATCAAAAGGCGGCCGGGGTTCGATCTTGTGACCTTCGAATCAACAGTCGAGCACAATATCACTAAGCCACCGCGGCCGGTAAAACGCAGCTGGTACTGGTGGTAGTGGTAGGGATAGCCTGGACTACACAGCCGGAAATTTCTCCACCGCCTTAGCGTCTCATCAATTCTACGGGCCTGTCACCGCGTGTTGATCAGCACGTCATGGTGACGTATAAAGCAATTGCGGTGCCCACGACTTTTGACCAGAAGGTTTGATCCCGGCCACGTCGGTCGCATTTGGTAGAGGCCTAATGTACTGGTAAAGATGCATGTCTTTGTACTGTGCAATGTCAGTGCACCCCAAAAAAACCTACGGCGGTGGTCGAAATTTACGGAGCTCTCCACTACGGCATATCACCACGTGCCTGTGTCATAAGCCGCATGACACCCAAAAAGACGAAGATGAGGATGACATAAGACAGATAGCACGAACTGATCGTATATCGAGAGTACTACCCGCCTAACCACTGTGTCTTTCCCGTAAGAATATCATGGTTTTGGGACGTAAAAACGTACATATTGTTTTTACCCGTCGCGTGTGTCACACGAATGCAATTAGAATTCGTTGCATGCTCCTCCTCCATGCTGCAGGGCCTTCGGTAAAAACGGCGTCTTCGAATGTCCAGTGTCTATGACCACAATGGAACGAAAAGTTGAGCTTGTCGGAATGCCTGCCTCATTAATTCAGCGTAAAAACACCAAGACGTAAGCAACTTGGTGCACGGGGCAAGCGTTGTCAGGCAAGTGAAACATTGATTTCGAAAAAAAAAAAGCATGCGGGAAACCAAAGCCGAGCATGAAAAATAGGCAAAGTCGTCGAACATGCCATGTAAGATCAACACGTGCGCATCGGTAAGAAAATCACTAGTCACTTTTTCTGCCTAGCTGCAGTGGTAGGCTGATCAAAATGGGCCAAACATGAAGATCGTTCCGACACCAGTGGTGGTGAAAAGAAATAAGTTACACCATTTTCCCGAAGGGGACCATTGTGTGATGCAAAGCTTCGCGGAAGTTTCAACGGTGTTTGAGACGGCGGTGTTAGCTTTGCGGTGAACCTCGCGTGTTATTACGTCGTTTGGCTTGTTACCATGCATAGCGTGAACGTTGTGTAGGAAACTCCCGCAATGCTTGCATTACCCCATACCGAATGGTCCGCTTCGGGGAGGCGGGGGGGGGGGGGGTGTAATTTTTAAGTTCACGCACACGCTGCGAATTTTTATTATTCAACAACGCACGGGAGGAATCTCCCATGGGCACTACCCTGAAGGTCAAGATTCAGTGCCTATAGGCACCGCACACCGGCCAGAGGGAGCTGCCTTCTTCGCCCTGCGTTCCTCTCTCTCTCTCTCTCTGTGGGGGTGTGGGGGGTGGGGTGTGTGTATGTATAGCCACCCCTTTGCACTTTGCAGGCTGCTCTTCGCGTGTCGAAGAGCAGGTCAAAGCCAAATTAAATGCCCAAAGTCGACGATGTCATGGTAGGGCCACCTGCGTGGATCGTGTTGTTTCGTCCGCGACGGTAAAGCACCGCCGTCAGTGCTGCTTCGCGAAAAAAAAATTGCGATCTGATTGTGCGCGATCTTACGTAGTGCTGACGAAATAAAATTCAGTGTAATTAAGGCTGAATTGTTGCCAACCTCAAAAAACGTTCCCCAGGCAATCTCTGTCACACATTGAGCCTGTGATCACGCAAAAGATTGAACGCAAGAGTTCAACTTTAACCAGAGCCATCAATTTCGAACCAGTCTTGTTTTTTTCGAATCTGTTTCTGGATTAAGGCAAGCCGTAGGTAAGCGCACGACCGAAAGTGTTTCCACGAGGAGGAAAGAATGTGACTCACTCTACACGCCAATAAAAGGAGAAGGCTGCTCGGGATTTTCCAATGGCATTATACAGGCAGAAAGAACACCTTTGTGTCATAGGTTCCACTGTTTCTATACGTGGCTCGAAACGCTGGTATGCGGAGAGACAACTAAGGCAGGACCGAGGAAGCAATCAAAGGGCAAAGCAATCTTTCATCAGTCCTTTTTTGCCTGTCTTTGCGAACTTCGGGGCTTCGCGCTGCTCATCTTACACCACGAACTTAGACAAACTCGCCCACATCGCTATTCCTTTTATTACAAGGCTTTTTTTTTCTTTCCCCATCTGGAATTCAACTCGTTCGTCTTTGTGATTAAGGCCTTTCATCTCCTATTTCTTTACAAAAACAAAACAAAACAAGAGTTACTGCTTCCTACAATTACGGAAGCAATTTGTAACCGTCGCATATGCACAGGAGCGTTTGTCACATCAAGAAAAAGATGCACGCTTTCTTCTATTTTCTTTATGAAAGTTTAATTGACGACAAATGAATATAACATTTTCCTATTACTCTTTGCGATTTTTTTTCGAAGCAGAATTGTCCTCCAATGGCGTGACTTTTTGATTACTACTGCAACCTTCGCCTCACTCCACAAAACACACCTCATGTTCTTAAATGAGATTACAACATGATAATTAGTGATGTTTACGTCTCAAAACAGTGGTATTACTATGAGAGGCGCCGTAGTTGAGGGCCCCGGAAATTTCGACAATATCAAGTTCTTTATGGTGCACATCAATCTAAGTGCATAGGGACAATGACATTTCACCGCCACTGAAACGTGGCTGAGATTAGATCTTGAGACAAATGGGTCAGCAGCCGCGTACTATCACTTCTTCCCCATCAAGGTGGGTTTCTTATTGAGGCTGAACATTTTGATGTTCAGAAAAAGTTTATTTACACTATGCACAAAAGGACATACATTGTAAACAGTTTTGCTCATTCAGAATACACATATTTAGGTACAGGTGTGTGCCACGTCAGACTTCACTATAGATTATAGTGATCACAGCATTCATTTGTTATACACGACCAACATGTGACATCACAAAAAGAACTCAACGGGAAAAGATACATGATGATGTGCGCATAAATGATGTACACAAATGTGTTGAAGAATGTTTAGACGTTGGGTGATAGGCATAACGCAAAAGCTGAAGTGCCGTAATTCCGTTATTTCGAAATGAGACTTTAGTGCCACGATTTTCGAAATTGTGATTTAGAAGTATTTATTGCAACAATGCATTGTTTATAAGGAATTCAATTGTGTTTCTTTTAGTTTTTCGTGTTTGAAACTTGGAGCCGTTTTTATCATATAGTGCACAATTTGTGCCCAATTAGTTTCGTGAGATGCATGGCTGCATGATCGAGTTTCATCTAACCTTTACACTAACTTCATCGTGTGAGCTCACTAACAGTTTCGGCCGGTTTTGTTTCACTCGTGCCTTTCGGTTTATATTTTGTTGCAGAATCAACGCGTTATTCATTCGTAGAAAGCACTCATGTGTTTATGTAGAAGTGGGCACCGAATATACAACGCCTGCCTTATTTTCGAGCAAGCCTCCCCTTCGATTATGCACCGTCGATGGAATCAATAAGCTGCTTGCGATTTCGATTTACACACCATACGATCCCTATAGCAAGATGTGGATAACCCAATAGTACGACAGTGAAACACAGGTGCTGCACACCTCGAAATCCTGAATCATTTAAAGGGACCCTAAAGACAACTATTAAGTCGACATTGATTGTTGAAATAGCGAACCAGAAACCTAGTAATGTTACTTTTGTGCCGACGAAAGGCCTATTTTGAAATGAAATCACGTTTCAGTGGTCCGCATAAGGTTAGTGCACCTCAAATTACCCGCCTCAAGAAGTGGACCGACCAGACTGACTCGCGTCACTGTTGCCATGCACAACGTTGCCCGGCTTTACTGCGCTAGTAGCAGCAGAACGAAAGCAGCGGGAGCCATAGAAGTAACAACGGCCATTGGTCAATTTTCCGCAATTGGCTTCGAGGTTACAGACAACGGCCATGGATCAATTTCCCGCAATTGGCTTCGAGATTACAGACGTTTTTTTTTTTTTTCTTTCTTTCAACTGCACCCCTCTTGATGGCACCATCTGTCCCGTGTAACCAAGCGAAAATTGAATTTTCGAACCACTCGCACCATTCCCCATAGTAACGTCCAGCGGTTCTTTTCTCCATGCAGAAACAAACAAGCAGCACTTTATTGTGTCTCTTGATGTACGGAAGAGTCTTTATTTAGTGCAGTTAAATCGATTACCAGTGAATAATTGTAGGTGGTCCTTCTGATGTCATCGGGATCATTTTGAACATGTCCTACTGCGACGCTTGTGCTATTGTGCATTTACTTTGATTTCTCGGCAAGTAGGGTACTGTTGTTGATATTATTGTCGTTTTAGATGTTGTCATACATTGAGCTTTCACTCTGAAGTATATTGTTATTTGACTTTAGTGTCCCGTTAATACGTTCTGCATTCAAAATGGAGAGAATGAACGCGCAGGCCTTGAAATGCGCAACCAGCCATGAAACGCTGCTTGCCGATTATTATTCAGTTATTATTCGCACAATAGAGAAGTCGGAGAGTGCTGACTGGGGTGGTTTCACTGGGACTCAAAAACCACAGTCCTGACCGCACACCACTCCAGCACACAATTGACTGAGTGGAAGACTCTCACGTGTTTGTGACTATGTGTTTGCTCTTATACATTTCATCTTTCTCTCTCTTTCTCCCTCTGGGTTTCCAATCCCATATTTCTCCACCCCAGTGCAGAGTAGCATATCGTACGCTACGATTTGTAAATTCGCTTCATACTTCTCTCTATTGAACCACTACGAGCCGTAACCAGAAAGCCACGGCACAATGTTAACAATGTTGTCTGGAAGTGCCTCGCCTGTTTCTACTGAGGACCTGCACCTGCCCACTTCCTAGTAAAGGATTCTCGACCAATAGACCTTTTAACAATGCGTCGGGATAGCCGGCTTTAACGTGACTAGCTCCCAGCGTGTGCGCAACAGCAAAATAAGTTAAAATTCGCGTGGCTAATCAGGGACTCAAAACAGGCTCTCGTAATTCGTTAAAGTACACTGGATCTCGAGCTCGATCTAATCAGCACTGGCTGTAATTGACAGTTCACTAAGTGAACACTTCCAGCTTGACCCACTTCCTTCTTCTTCATTATTTGCTCTTCTTTTCATGCCTTATTTAAGGTTTCCTTTGCTAAATATTTCTAACATACTCAGACGTTCATCTATTAGCAAATACGTATTTCGTTGCAAAGGTGGGTTGAGTGCTTGAGCCACGTTCGACAAAAGTAGAAAACTTTTTTTTACGAGAATATGCAACCGACCGTCGATGTCAATTATCATTCCTTGCGTGGCTTACACTTGTTTTTTTTTGTGACCAGCTAATGAACGAACTGATGAATCACCGAATGAAACAATAATAAATAAATAAATAAACTATAGCATCATTAGTACACCTTTAAAATGTATGTGCCAACAAACGGGAATACTTCGTCTGAACTTCAAAGGCTTCATGGCCTTAAAGTTCAAACAAACACTGTTGATATACGTGACATGGCGTCCTGCATGGTTTGTATCATGAGTCAGCCAGCCTGTTTGTAACATAGGCCACGGAATCCGAGACAAGTTCTATCGTTTCCATACCATCGAAGTATCAAATTAAACTACCCGTACATTCATGGAACCAGAGGCCCCGCCGCGGTGGTCTAGTGGCTAAGGTACTCGGCTGCTGACCCGCAGGTCGCGGGTTCGATTCCCGGCTGCGGCGGCTGCATTTCCGATGGAGGCGGAAATGTTGTAGGCCCGTGTACTCAGATTTGGGTGCACGTTAAAGAACCCCAGGTGGTCAAAATTTCCGGAGCCCTCCACTACGGCGTCTTTCATAATCAAATGGTGGTTTTGGGACGTTAAACCCCACAAATCAATCAATCAATTCGTGGAACCAGAGTTACAGCTCTAGCCTCAACTAATAATCGAACGACAACTCATAAACTGAAACAAGTGTAACGGGTGCCTGTGACTATCATAACTGAGCAACCAGTTGACCGATTGACTCATTTCAATGTAAGTTTAAAAGAGATTGAACAGGTGTTGTAGGCAGTCCGGCCGTATAAATGGATATAAGTGGGAATAGTATGAAAAAATGGCAGACCTGCGTTGAACGCACAGCCAATTGTAAGATAGAGTAGCGGCCTTCGTAGAGGCAGTTACAGACGCTGTTACCGCAATTAGTGCAAGTACGGTCGCGAGGTACCTTCTACGCCCAAAACCATCGTCATTGTGCGAAGTATCGAAGTACCCAGTATTCACCATAATCCAAATACGGTGTGATAAGTACAGTCACGAGGTACCCTCTACGTCACAAATCATCATCGTCATCTTGCGAAGTATCGAAGTACAAAGTATACGCCATAATCCAAATAAAGAGCGATGCATCCACCTACGTATAGATGGCAACTTTGATGTGAATGATAATGATAATGATAACTTATTGGTGAGCCTTCTGTAATACGCGGGAGGCTCTAAGCCACACACTCGCTAAGCAACTCACACTGCGTGAATATTACATTCGCTAATATTTTATTTCTTCACTGTTAACGTAATTATTTGCCCAATATGGCCACTAGGATCATTTTCCGGAGAAGATTGAAACACAGTCGTGGCTCCGTTGTGACAAACGTCACTCCCACGCTGAATTCAAAAATTTGATTCAGATTAAATATCATTTTCGCTTTTTTTTTTAGTGTGTGCAACACCAGCGGTGACACTGGTGGTGGGGGCGAACGTCAACCGTGTAATCACATGTATACTATTGCCTCACAATTCCGATCTCTTCAACACACAATGAGAAACCTCGTTCAATCGAAGCCCGTATGCGTGATTGCGTCTAAGCTATTCATCACAGCGGTCATTGAACCGGCCATCATCTCAACCAAGTTTCCATAGTTTATAGCTGGGTTTGTTCGTTTACCTATACCAGGGGTACCAAACACGCGGCCTGCAGCCCGCTTGCGACCCTCAGGCCCTTTTCGCCGCCCGCGCATGGCTGCCATCGCCCCACAAATTTTAAATTCTCTCAATAGGTATATTCATTGGCTACGCAGTCCTTAATAATGGTTTTAGTGAGGCACCTCATGTGGTCATCTTATCTCGAAACATAAGCGGGAAACCGGGAAAGAGACACGATATTGCAAAATTTTGCAAAGCGATAGCCACGTGTCGTTGAAATCCTGGCATCAAATCTTTAGATATGACCAGCGTATGTGATATCTGAAAGGTTTCCTTTTGAATGACAACGTTTGCTCACGATTTGTGCACCCCCCCCCCCCCATACCCGTTTTCACCTTCTTAATGACCATGGCTCTTGCAGGACTGAATAGGTGACCAGTAAAATAGCGAGGGATTGTGGGATGCACCGTCTGCTGCCTGCTTCCGGTTCGAGGAGAGTAGACGACGGCGGACCGCTCCGCCATAAGCTTCAGATTATTCAGGAATCGCGCGCGCGGTCGCCCGTTTATCTTTGTCCTGCTAAACCATGGTCGGTTGTTCGGCCATTGCCTGTGCCAACCCGAGCGTGAAAGGCAAACGCATGTATCGATTTCCATAGAACGAAGAAAGAAAAAAATGAGGTTGGCCACAGCTGTGAAGAGAGCCGCAGCGACAAGTAGCCTTTGGGTACCGAACGTTGGATCCAGAGTGTTCGAAGACCATTTTATCACACGCACGTGTGCATTCCGCACTAATGAAGAGCTTACGCATGAATTCATGCGAACATTATATCCAGAAATAAATTGTCGCGCAAGTGCGCCTAGCTATGATATTATGGGAACACGGGCGAAATCTGCCTGTCATATGATTGATTTGATTGATTGATTTGTGGGGTTTAACGTCCCAAAACCACTATTTTTATTATGAGAGACGCCGTAGTGGAGGGCTCCGGAAATTTTGACCACCTGGGGTTCTTTAACGTGCACCCAAATCTGAGCACACGGGCCTCTAACATTTCCGCCTCCATCGGAAACGCAGCCGCCGCAGCCGGGAATCGAACCCGCGACCTGCGAGTCAGCAGCCGAGTACCTTAGCCACTAGACCACCGCGGCGGGGCTGCCTGTCATATGAGATGAGCGCCGGCATTGCACCCATATGTATGACAAAAAAAAAAACGCGAAAATTTAACTCAAGAATAAGCTTACACGCAGAACTGGACTAGTCTGTTTACATTTATCTTGATCAAATTGTGCGTGAGGACGGCACACAAAACAAGAAGTGCGTTAAACCAGCGCAGAGTTTCGATTCTTCGGCGCCGTCTATGTCTGACCGTACTGTTTATTTGCCGCTGTGCCACGCAGCTTGACCAAGATCAGCGTTTAAATAAGCATCCGGCTTCGAGAAAGAAATGTATCTTATAGTGCGCTGAAGGCTATAAAAGAAATATATCTCAACGCGCTCGATAAATGTGGCACTTTATGCCGATCGACCGACGATTTCGGCCGAAGCAGCGATACCGAAATGAACTCTTAACACACTGCTAGAGTTGTCACCATCCACTGAGACCTTAAAAATTGCGATTTTTTATCTGAAGTAACGTACATACAATGATAACTGTCTTCTGTATCGACTGATCTGCTAGCCAAACTGACAGTACCTTTGAGCAGCATAAAAGCATTGCAGAGCATTTCGGTGCGATAAAAAGGTTTCTTACTGTTCATCACTTTTGTAGCTGGTCATTGTCGCATTCACGGCGAGCATTAAAAAAAACTTCTAAAGCACTGACATTGAACGAAGAGGTGCTTTTTTCAACAGAACTGGATACAAAATTGCATGCGTGCCGCTGCTAACCCACATGGTGTGTCGAACCGGAAGTCATCGTATCCCAGAATTCCCAGCGTTTGCCTATTTTCCCGGTCACATATTGTGTGACTGCGGCCCGCTGGCTGAAGTGAGCATGAGATACCTGACCTATATATTTATGTGGAAAAAGTACAAACGATGATATGATCAAAAATAAGAAATAGGACAAGCTTCTCAGTAAATCTCTACAGGAACTTTTATTAAGTTTCATTAGTCTGCCACGGCCGGCCACACAGCGTTCATTGTGCTCGCCTGCTGCGGACCCCAAGATCGCGTGTTATGAATACGGCCACGCTGGAAATTTTTTCACAGCGGCGAAATGGTTAAGGCCCCAGTACTGTGAAATGTCAGTGCACGTATAGAACACCACGAAGTTGAAACTGCCTGACTCTCTCACTGCATGAATCATTTTGGAGTTTATATGAACGCTCTCGGCTGGATTTCGCCGCCGGCGTTGACGTCGATGTCATGCACTGTATATGTATACGTATCTATATATATGAAAACGCAAGAAAATAAAAATACAGGAAAAAAACTTCAGTGCGCGAATTCGAACATGGTACATTTGCGTCGGGAATGCGAGGCGCTAACCACTGAGCCAGCGAGAAGTATACCTCCTTCAAGATTCAAACGGCAAGCTAATCATATCTACCACTTAGCGCTGTTCACAGGCATCTCGGGGGGGGGGGGGGGGGGGAATATTGTGCTTTCAGCATTATCAGCAAGATGGCGCAATGGGTGCGCGGCGGCTCTCATCTCTCACGCGTACTTTAGCCCGCGGAGAAGAGGGGAGTGGACGATCTCTCATGCGCCCTTATCTCCCTGTAGAGCGGATCATACGTCTTGGCTGGCGTTGGGCTTGAATGGAACGATTCTGTTGTAGTTACCGGGTGCACAAAGATCACTGCAGCCATTGCAATGTTTGTTTGCGAACAGCGCGCGCTTTTCAGACACAGTGAAGTAACAACTGAGACTCTTATTCGCGTGCTTCTGTACCTGTGAGTACGTTTCGTGCGTCATTTGTGCGTGAGAGCACGGGGCACGTTTCGACCTGCTTTCCATTCTGCGCGTGACCTTCCAATTGGTTCGCGTTCATTGCTTTGGCTTTGCACCAAAGCTGTGACTTTTTAATATCATCTTGCGCTTCAATTCCTTGACATGTTCATCTGAACGCTATTGCGCTAAAGAGTTTGTTTCGCCGATATTCTGCCCTCGGTGTCGTTGGTTATGAGCTAAGAATCAGCATTGTCTCACAGTGAAAAATAGATAAAGATGCAAACAAAAAATAAGAAAAAACTTCGGTCCTAATGAAGATTAAACCCACGCCATCTGTGTGGCAAGCAGACAATCTATACCATAAAGCAGCACATTTTGTCGACGCTGCAGTTGAAAAAAAAATAAAAAAACAAGACTACATGAATGTCGCGTACTGGTAGGAGTGTTTTATTGCATTCAATACTACGTGGCAAAATAGTAGAATTGCACCGTGTGTCAAATTATGTTAGCGCAAAGATTGGGTGTTTGAAGGACCCACCTATTACAAGAAAATTAGACACGATTATTTGTCATCATAAACGAGCGCAACAACAAAGTGTGGAGCTGCAATGGAGGAAGGAAAAAGAAAAGGAGGTAGTATGACGTCACACAGCCGCACTTGGAAGTGATATGTGGGGTTTAACGTCCCAAAACCATCATATCATTATGAAAGACGCCATAGTGGAGGGCACCGCAAATTTAGACCACCTGAGGTTCTTTAACGTGCACCCAAATTTGAGCACAGTGGCCTACAGCATTTTCGCTTCCATCAAAAATGCAGCCGCCGCAGCCAGGATTTGATCCCTTGACATGCGGGTCAGCAGCCGAGTACCTTAGACCACTAGACCACCACGGTGGGGCAGCCGCCGTTGGAAAGCCAACCCGATTTGGAGCCAGCAGTGCCGACCCAACATGTAACCTTTCATGTGTCAAGATCTCGCAAGCAATGAGATTTGCCGAGACTTCGCGATTTATCCCACGATAGCTTTTAATTGAAGCGCGCTTCTTCGGCGCCGATCGGCTGACTCGCGGAGCACGCTAGAAACTGAATGCCAATGAGGAGTACTGATACCTACCGCACGCTCTGACGTTTTGATCACTTGTTGGGCCGACACAGTCGGCTTCAATCGCGTGGCGTAATGTTTACCCTTTCTTTTTCATCAATGGCACCTGCTTAGGCGAGTGCGGCCCTATACGCATAGAGTAATATAAACGGTTAAGAGAGGACACTGATACATGCCCATGCGGCTGACTTGGATTCGGAGCGCACCAAACCGGTGTGGGGAAACTATGCAGCCTCAGAGATGGTATACCACGAAAAAGGTTGTCTCGAGAGTCGTTTTGCAGCTACAAGGATTATTATATAGCCTCCGAGACCACTTCTACGTGCGTGCTCGTCGCTGAGGCCATGCTTTATTATTTTTTATGCGTCGTTTGCACGCATCGATGAGCTTCGTGTAAGCTGCACCGTTAGAGCGGCAAGCACACGATGCTAATGTGCGTATATGCACACATTTTAATTAAAACATGAGAATCAATGGAGGAGCCAAAACTTTTATTTTCAATTGTTGTTCTTTGTAAGCACATGCCCACTTTGTTAATGTTTGATAAGCGCAGGCACAAAGAAAGGTCCATTGCACTGCGAGACGGGAAAAGACAGCTGCCATATCATGATTACAAATTACAAACAAAAATAAAACATATAGGCCGCAATATAAAAAGAACCGCAGCCGAGTAAAACTACAATAAACGCACCCAACTACACATACAATGCACATTACGACACGGCAGTAGTTGCCTCAGCACTTGACTCCGGCATGAACCAAAAAAAGAAAACAAAATGTAGGCTACGTTTTCTTTCCCACCTTCACACTAATTATTCTCCCACACACTTTACATCGCTCTTTCGCAAAAAAAATAGCCACAAGCCATCAACGAGGCAGGAGTGTTTACCTAAAAATAACGTCATAGGTTTAACTAGCAAACATTTTTCCAAATTCACCACTTCTCTATTATCGCACTCGTTAGAGCTTCAAACAATTTGCGTATAATACAGATAACGTTACTGAGCATAGCTGCACTTTCCCAAAATCTCACTCATGCAGTGAATCCTAATACAAGTAGCAGCACAAAGAAAACCTAACAACGTGAGCAGCAACTCAATTTCTTGAGCCAATAAAGAATTTTCTCGCAAACAATGTGCGAAACATTCCAAGCAGTTTTCTTTCGTGTGAAGCAATCCACGAAAACAGCACACAAAGAGAAGATCACAAAAAAGATCTCTGCGCCAAACAGCACAATGCCAGAAACGTTAGGTTAAGCTTCAGTGACATATACAATACGCACTTAACAAAGTATCTATGGCGTTCGTACTATAATAAAGAACTAGGACAACCAGAACCGGGTAGGATCGTAGGCCTATAGCCAGCGAAAGCAGCGACAACGTTCGAACCGAGCGTCTCGTGCTTAGCACTGACGATGTGGTTGCCGAGCTTTGCATGACCCACTACTTCTTCATTACATATTTCCCCCTCGCTGGAGACGGAGCCAAGTAGGTCTTCTAAGGTGTCGTGAGGACAAGTGGTTCGTGATACGGTTTGAGGTGATCCACGTGTACGATTCCGCGGCCTCGGCGACGCAGGTCAGCAGTGGCCGTGAGGGGTTCGATGATGTAGTTGACAGCGGAAGTTTGCTCTATGCCGCGATAAGGCCCATGGTACCTGCTGACAAACTTTGCAGACGTACCAGGAGCAGCAGTGGGAAGCACCCACAGCCAAACAAGAGAGTTGGGCGTAAACTGGTAGTGCGACCGTCCAAGGTCGCGATAAAATTTCTGTAGCCCTTCTTCTTGTGTGTACAGGTGCGAGCTAATTGCCGACATTTTTCCGCATACCGAGCGGCTTCGGAAACTGGTGTGCCTTCGGATGAGTTGGGTTGGTAGAGGAGAATGGTGTCGATTATAGATGATGGCTCTCGACCACAGAGTAAGAAGAGAGAAAAGCCTGTCGTCGCTTGAGGTGCCGTGTTGTAAGCGTATACGTTACGTATATAAAGGATAAGATCCCAGTTGGTGGGGTCGGAGGCGACATTCACAGAAAACATGTCACCAAGAGTGCGGTTGAAACGTTCGGTCAAGCCGTTTGTTTGTGGGCGATATGCGGTAGTACAGCGGTGAATCACATTGCATTCTGCAAGAAGTTCTCGAATAACATCCGCGAGAAAGACGCGGCCTCGGTCGCTCAAAAGTTCACGTGGAGCGCCGTGACGAAGAACAAAACGTTGCAGCAGAAAAGACGTAACGTCACGTGCCGTCGCGGCTGGTAGAGCGGCCGTTTCTGCATATCTCGTGAGATGGTCGATCGCTACAATAATCCAGCGATTCCCAGCTGATGTATATGGTAGAGGACCATAAAGATATATCCCAATCCGGTAACATGGTCGCACTGGGCACGGTAACGGCTGCATTGGTGCAGTAGGGCGGCTAGGAGCGGGCTTGCGGCGTTGGCACTCTGTGCAAGATCGAATGTTCTTTTGAACGAATGTGTACATGCCGCACCAATAAAACCGAAAACGTAGCCTGGCCTAGGCTTTAAACAAACCGGCGTGCGCATACTGCGGATCGGCACGCACATATGATGGCACGGAGATGCCTGGGTATGACGAGTAGCCATTTGCGACCGTCAGGGTGGTAGTTGCGGCGATAAAGTAGTCCATCACGGATGGCGAAGTGAGAGGCTTGTCGGTGTAGCGCTCGAGATGGCGGGTGGGCGAGTGTTTCAGATAGGTAATCCATCAGAGACGCAATTCACGAATCTTTGCGCTGCTCCGCAGCCATGTTGATGGGTCCTGATAGTGGAAGGAAGTTGTCTTGGATGGAGACACTCGCAATATCAGTAGAAACAGGCGAACGCGAAAGAGCGTCGGCATCGGCGTGCTTCTGGCTTGAGCGATAAATGACTTGGATGTCGTACTTTTGGAGCCGTGAAGGCCATCGTGCCAAGCGTCCTGAGGGATCTTTGAGGGAGGATAACCAGCAGAGCGCGTGGTGGTCGGTAACAACATCGAAAGGGCGGCCGTACAGATAAGGCCGAAATTTTGTAATGACCCAGATAATCGCTAGGCATTCTTTCTCAGTTACCGAATAATTTGCTTCTGTTCTTGTAAGAGTGCGGCTCGCGTACGCAACAACATATTCTTGGTAACCAGGCTTTCGTTGGGCGAGTACAGCGCCAAGAACAACACCGTTAGCATACGTGTAGATTTCTGTGGGAGTGCTTGAATCGAAATGACGCAGTATGGGTGGTGTTGTAAGCAGTTCACGGAGCTTCGCAAAGGCACTGTCGCAGGCTGGAGACCACACAGATAGATTGCGGTCTCCCTGAAGTAAGTCTGTCAGAGGTGCCGTGATCGAGGCGAAATCCCGTACGAAGCGGCGGAAGTATGAGCAAAGCAAAGCCCAACGAAACTACGTAGCTCCTTGAGAGATGAGGGCCTCGGGAACTCGCGAACAGCACGTAGCTTAGTGTAGTCAGGGAGAACGCCATCCTTTGACACGTGTCCGAGAATGGTGAGCTTGCGTGCTCTAAAGTGACACTTTTTCAAGTTTAGTTGGAGGCCTGCTGCAGAGAGGCAGCGTAGAACCTGTTCCAAGCGACGAAGGTGCGTGGGAAAACCGGGCGAGAATACCACCACATCATCTAAGTAGCATAAACACGTGTTCCATATGAGGCCTCGTAGGATAGAGTCCATAATGCGCTCAAATGTGGCCGGCGCGTTGCATAGGCCCAATGGCATCTCATTAAATTCGTATAAGCCGTCTGGTGTAACAAAGGCAGTTTTTGGCCTATCATCCCGATTGATGGGCACTTGCCAGTACCCAGAGCGTAGATCAAGGGAAGAAAAGAAATCTGCGCCTTGTAAAGAGTCGAGGGCGTCACTGATCCGAGGCAGAGAATAAACATCATTTCGTATTATTTTGTTTAGACGACAATAATCTACGCAAAAGCGTATCGTGCCATCCTTCTTTTTAACTAAAACAACCGGCGACGCCCAAGGACTGTTTGATAGGTGAATGCATGACGCCACGCTTTAGCATGTCACCAACTTGTTCATCGACGGCATGGCGTTCAGTCGGCGAAACACGGTACGGTCGACATGTCGTAGTGGTGGGCAATTACTTGTGTCGATCTGGTGGCATACAGTGAGACGCTCATTCGCGTGCATACGCACTTGTGAGTACGTGAAGGTGGGAAGTAGACCCGAAGCGCAAGCCGTAAGAAAGTGTGCATGTGCCACCTCTCGTTTAGTCCTTGGAATTTCCGCTAGATGGCGGTGCTTCTATATGGGGAATATATGATAAAAAGATGCGAGATGGTGGGACTTGGAGTGTTGAATAGATGGACGAACGGACACACAGACAGAAGCATGGATGGACGCATGAACGGACGCAGCGATGGGCGCACGAACAGACGCATGGACGGTCCCACAGACGGACGCATGGACGGACGAATGCTTCGCCCCACTCTCCATCATTCACTCCGGGGATATGCTGCCATTTTTTTTATGTTACTCTATGCCACACGGACGTTTATTGGGCATTCCACAACTGTGCTTGCAGCAGGCATCCTATAATAGTTTGAAACGGCTAATTCTACGTACAATCATGCTTGTTTTCTCTCGGCATAGTTGAGGTGTCCACTGAGAACAGAAGCCAGGTTATGAATTGCGAAGGCTACACGCTTTGGACGTGACCGCGCTATTGCGTCCTACTGTTGACGGTGGAGCATAAGCGTCCTCCACATTCTTTTTTCACCTTTCCTGCCATTCGAGTTCTTTCGCCTTAACTGATTCCTTTCTTCGTGTTTCGTTAGCCATCTCGGCTGTGGTGCCTGCATTTTTAATGGAGGCGAAAATGTTGTAGGCCCATGTGCTCAGATTTGGGTGCGCGTTCAAAAACCCCAAGTGGTCAAAATTTGCAGAGCCCTCTACTACGGCGTCTCTCATAATCATATGGTGGGTTCGGATGTTAAACCTCAAATAACATCATCACATTTTTTGTTAGCCGCCCCAAAATAAAAAAAATGTAAAAGCAGAAAACTTGTAAGTGCACCTTATAAAATGCGCGATGATGACAGTTCTCAAATTTCTTCCTGCGTGCTGTCAAGATACGTCATCCCTCTCCCACTCTTTTTTTATGCATGATGTGAAACATTCTATTTTCTTATTTGTGTTCTGTTTATTCTTTTTTTCATCGACATGTTAGGATGCTTATATTTCTCGTTACGTCTAAAGACGTAAACGTCAATGTCCGGAAACGTACGTGCCAGTCATTTCGCAATAAAAATTCTGATTTTAGGAATCTGTTGGTGTAAAAGGAAAACACGTTTGACAGATTAGTTCAGCCGAAGTCTGCATGGTGGAAGAACCATTCTTCAAAAGGAACAAAATTTCATTCCTCCGTTTGTGGCCCACCACTACAGCGGAATTACATATGCATTTCTCAGAAAGAAATCCTCTTTAACGACAAAAAAAAAAGAAATGACAGTCATCGAAGAAATGCTTCGTCAACTAGAGGTTTACTTTCTAAAAAATGCGCATGCTTTTTTTTTTTGTGTAACAGGGGGCTACGAGGGGAACCGTGAAAAATATAATTGAACAGCACTTTTTCAAGCTTTCCGCGTATACTGCGGTATACCTATACGCATTGACTTTTGCGCAATACGACGTTGTTGACAGATGCTGGCGATTCCTTGTGGAGGAAACGTTACAGTGTGCCGGCAGGGATTAAAGAAGAACGCACAAAACATAGCGATATCTCTTGTGGTTGTTTTTTTTTTCCTTTCTGTGTATTAGTACACTTAGCTGGTCCATAGTTGATATCGACTGAATGATTCTATACTACTAGCGAACATGCACAGCGAGTACGGAAAAATAGACAGGGCCACACAAGAATATGGACAGGTTGTCCTGTCTCTGTAGTCTTTGTGCGTGTTCACTAGCAGTATGGAGGCGTTCAAATGCTTCCATATTATTAGCGAACGCACACAAGGACAACGGGAAAAGAGACAGGACAGGTTGTCCTGTCTATGTCTCAGTAGTCATTGCGCGTGTTCGCAAGTAGTATGGAAGCTTGTCCTAGCAGAATTCTGGTTTGAACTTGTTTGTACATGATTCACAAATGAGGATCCTTTTGGGGCAAGACCTGCCATGGTGTTCTAGTGGCTAAGACCCGTTTTAGTGGCTGATGACCCGCAGGTCGCGGGATTGAATCCCGGCCATATTTTTGATAGAGACGAAAATGTTTGAGGCCCATGTGCTTAGATTTTGGTATGCCTAGGTGGTCGAAATTTCCAGAGAATACCACCACGGCCTCTCTCATAATTATATTGTAGTTTTCGGACGTTAAACCCCAATACTAAATATATTACTTATGGTGCAAATTGAACGAGGACGCACAACACAAAAGAACAGGACAGAGACCGACCTTCTATAGCTTTATTCCACAATAAAAAATCACAGCATATCCACGGAGCGAGTGATGATTGGTGGGGCGCAGCGTTCGTCAGTCTGTCGGTCCATTCGTTCTTGCGTCCGCCTATCTGTGTGATCCTTGGTGCATCCGTCCGTTTGTTCATTCGTCTGTCTGTCCGTCCATCTCTTTTTGCGGCCATTCCTCTGTCTGTCCATCCGTCCGTGCGTGTGTCACTCCGTTCGTCCGTCCATATGTCTAGAGAAAACTCCAAGCACAGCCATCTCACATCTTTTCATCATGTATTCATCATATACAAGTGCCCCCATCCAGCAGACATTGTAAGGACCGCTATTTCGGGTATGTGCCACTGGTGGTTACGTACTACGAGGGACGCACAGGCCACACCATAAGGAGCTTCGCCACTAAAAGGAAAATTTTATAGCGCAAGCAAACCGCTTGATGAAGTGCACGTGCATCACAGTTTTTCTGTGTTCCGATACTATCGAGAAAACTTATCACAGATTGGTTTTCCCGGCAGCCCGTTGCCGAAATTGTGATGCGCGCGCACTTCGCCATGTGGTTTGCTTGTCCTACAAAATCTTCTTTCTACTGTGCAATAAAAATGTCACAGCTTCACCGCAAGGGCAAAGCAATAAATTTGATGGAAAGGAACTAGAATGTAAGGCGAAGCATGGCAAGCTGGTCAAAATGTGTGGCGTGCTGCTCACGCACAAATGACACCCGAAAACAGCACACACAGGATGACAGCGAACAAACAATTTCACTCAGATATGTGGGGTTTAACGTAGACGCCGTCGTAAAAGGCTCCAGAAACTTCAACCACCTGGGGTTCTTTAAACAGCTGTACACTTAACTAACTGCTCAAACAAAATAAAATCATGGCATATCAATGAAGTGAATGATGAGGAGTGGGCGAAGCAATGGGATCGTTCGGTATTACTGTAAATTCACTGTGATATTGACCACTCATGCACGTAAATGAGTGGCAAAATGCTGTACATTTATATACAGTGTTTATTTCAAATAAATGGTATGTTGTATTGAGTCGTGAGTTTCGTTTTGCGTTCCTTATTCATGCTTTGTACTATCGAATCTGGCCTGAAGTTGGCAAGGATGAGGTGTGGGCATGTCCACCTAGTGGTTCTTGCTTGTTTTCAGTCATACGAAATGCATCTCGGAGCATCTCGCGACGTCATATACTGCACAAGCCATTTGTTATCCGTGATCATCTTCGTCGTCATTAGTGTCATCGTCATGGTTATAGTGGGTACCACATCATCATCAGCGTCATTGTCATCATCGTCGAGGGACAATGGCGTACAGGGCTCGACGCCAAAGGCTCTGTTCCAATACTCGCCGTAGACAGCTAAATAGACAGCTAAATGGACGGCAGCCATCTTGAGTCCCATTCCAATTCTCACGTAGTCGGCAAAATAGACAACTCCGAGAAGACCGCATCGTAGACAAATACGATGCAGGCTACTTTGCTGTCTAAACAAGATAGTGGCTCAGCGAATCACTCAGATGGATCAAATCTCGCCGGAATGGTCGTCTGCACACAAACAGACGCTTTCGCAGACCCTCAATGTGAGTGACTTTTATTTGTTTTTGATTTCAACATGAAATAAGCCAGAAAATAGAACTGTTACGTTTGTTTATTTTAGATTTTTCTTTTGACCCGAGGTCGCGCACCGTCGCGTAAGAGCCATCCGTCGGAAGTGTTCCAATTCTCGGACAGCGTGGACTTGGTGCTGTCTTCTAAGCAGTCTGCGTAGACTGTCTACGTGCTGTTCAAGAATTGGAACACAGCCAAAGAGCTTCGTACCTGAAAAATCAGGAGGAGGAGGAAGAAGAAAGAACAGGCACCCGAAAAAAAAAAACAAGTGATGACGTCACCATATGACGTCAGTATGACGCCACATGTGGCGAGAATGTTGTGGCGTCATTTCTGGCGTGACGTCGTGTAATGGTGAGTGATTCAGCGAATATACTTATCTTGTGATGGAGCGCCACGTGATGCCTCGGTAGCGCCGTGCTCTGGGTGGCGAACGAAACCGGAAAGTGAGCGACCTTGACACCGCAAAATGAACGAGGCATGAGCGGCATGAGTGACGCATGAGCGCAGCACGTCGGAGTACTCCGACGCGTGTGCCAGTTGTCACGTGATCGTAAACAGCGTTGGCGAGCTTTGGTTATAAAAAAGACAGGCCCTGCAAACACAGCCACAAGAAAGAAGTTAGGGCACCGCGAACGCCTCTTCCGTCCGTGTTTGCAGGCCCTGTCTTTTAATAACGAATGCGTACCAACTGGCTCCACTCTCTGTTGTTCTAAGCGAGCTTTGAACTGGGCGGAGCCTGCATCCGACAACGTCGCTACAAGCACTTCAGTATGTCGACGGTGTCTACCGCTGTTTACAAACATGGAATAGGTCTATAGGCGCCGGGCTTATACAATACCGGGAAGGAGAAGTCGACCGTCTTAAGTAGTAAAGCTCAACAGTGAAGAAATTGGCACCTGCATTGCAAATATTGTGCATATACGACACGGGGAGAATGCTAAGTATATCTATTATTTGTTGCGTGCACCGGGAAGGGCTTTGCAATATCGATCTCTGTGATTTGGCTTCTTTACTATTAACGTTAGTTCTTATTATTTATTAACGTTAGTTCTCTTTTTGTATCTCAAAGGGGCGCTCTGCTTGAAGTAATTCGTATTAATAAAACAACGAAAAGATTCAAATAGACCTTAATCCTTATTCGGCCGCAGAAACGTGAGAGCCGTGTGTCACGCGAAGCTGGAGGCGCATAATTTCTCTATCGACATTTGGACAGGCGAGTTCATGACGGGGAAGTAATGGAAATTTGCTGACAAGCGACTCGTTCACGAGATTCAACAGCTATCTCGAATAGAAAAAAAATACGTATTTACGGAGAGTCTAGAAGGGCAGAATAGATTTAGCTCGACAATCCCTTTTTAATAACGCGCTCTTCGGCGCGCCGTGCAGGTGCCGGTTCTCAAGGGAAAGGTGCACGTCCCTGCCTTAGCTTCACGCGTGGAGAATATTATTCGGCCGGAAGTGTCATATTCGCATGATATGCGCCATATGGTCGTGTCTTTCAAATGACGGTTTTGTTTTTTCCTCGTTTGCATGCGTGGATGCTCTTTAGCTGAACTGTCTTGCGTTAAAATAGTATAAGTAGCAGTTAGACCGTGCAATCCGTAGGAGGAAGAGTGTACGAGCGAGCTTGCTGTCTTTTGACTGAAACCTTAATTAAAACGTGTCCATGACACGGGCATATGCGCACTGCGTCGCGTGCGTCGGCGCGTTGCGCTCCAGCACTGTCAGAGAAGCGCGGGTTCTATCCAGGCCCCACAGTGAACAAAATTTCAGTGGTGACGGTGAAATCCTTACGTACACTTGTACGTATCTTTATTGCACGTCAAAGGCCCTCACGTGGTCAAAATCATTCGGGAGCATTCTGCAGCAACCGGGTATTTCAATCAATGTGTCCGAATCCTAAAAAAAATTCAGTAATATCCCATATTTGCTGGATGCCTTCGGGTTGTTTTTCTGTAGCGGTAGACATCTTCAAATGGTTGAAGACATGATTCACGGCAGCAATGAAGAAAGTTAAACCAATGAACTGTTTAGTTATCTGTGTCGGACGGTTATGTCGAATGAAAAAAATAAAGTTTCTCGAGCGAAGCAGGCACACCCGCAGGCTTTACAATGCATAGGTAAATGCGCCAAGCCATCTTTCTCTAAATTTAATTCGTGCTCTTTAACATGAACTGCGGGTGTGTACCACGTTTTAACGAGTTTAAGATTCTAGGTAGAAGTTGGCATAAAACTGCGCGTGAGTTGGTGGAAGCCTATCACACTAAAAAGAAAGGTGAAAGGTGCATCAGCGAACCGTCGGTTACGTCGTACGTATTGGAGAAGAGATTGTTCGATAGCTGGATAGCGTAAGGCTGTGTGAAGACTGCGCATGTCTGCATGTTGTTACTTAAGTCTGAGTTTCGCGCTTGGTCTACTTTAGTTGGAAGTGCCACTTGTGCTTGTCATTGAGTATTTCTTTACTTTGTGTGTGTTATTTGTGGCCAAAGCATGTCAATAAGTATGTATGTATGTATACGTATGTACTTACTCATCTAAGTAGCTCAAACGCACATGCGAGCATTTCACCCGTTCAGTGCGTGTGTATTTTTTGTGTGTGTGTGATGACGCAGACAGGAATACAACATAACAAAATGAAAATGTAAGCCCCTTGTATTAACTCTGTGAAACATTCTTATGTCACCTAATCGATTCAAGGGTGAACATCCGAAACAGCTGAATAGCAATTCGCCCCGAAAATACTTGAATTACGCAACAAAGTAACGTCACTTTTTGCTCTTTTTATTTTATTATTTAAGAGCGTGGTGTCATCTTCGAGCGTGGAGGCCCGTTTCCGTACATTATTCACCAGCCATAAAATTAACTTATTACATCGCGTAGTCGATTCAGCCGCCACTCCACTTTCAGCGTCGATGTTCACCTTGCCTACGGTAGGCTAATGAACGCACCATGCATGCTGAACATGGACCAGCAGTCTCGAGAAGGCTACTGCCGAATGTTTTAACATTGTATCACGGCGCTTGTAAGATGTGATGTAGTTAAGCTTTTCATTTTTTTATCGTGTAACAAACACGAAGAAATTGCACACTCAATCAATAGATCACGGACTACCGGGAACCCGTTGCTTCCTTTTCATATGAGTTCTGCGACATTTTCCCCCGGCTATAAACAGAGGGTTGCATGAGCTTTGCACATAAGGCCACTGGATCCATATGGCCAGTTCCCTAACTGCCATTAGTCCATGAAATGCCTCGCCTCTTACTTGGGGGAGTGTCCAGTTACAGCTAGTAATTTATGCTCATGTATATAGTGAGAGGTTCATTTATTGGACTACCCTTTTTGCGAAGCCGCCCATAACAAACGCCCCTCTTTCGGCCAGTAAAAAAGTCGAAATGGCAGCTTCCCTTCACAAGGAAGACCGCTATCGATTGATGGGGCAACCGCGGGTGCACTTACAGCGCTCGCTTCCTCTATATAGGTCTCACGTCCACAGACGGGACAGCATTCGTTACTTCATTTCGAGCTCGACCGTACGGCATCCGGCGTATCCTGCAGTCGACGCCGAAACTCGGTTAGCGGTGCTACAAATAAGAAATGTCAACTTGTTTTCGCTGACCGGCCCATGCACACTAAGTATACGGAGCTTAGCTGTAGCTATACCCCCTCTCTTTCTATCCATCTGACGGACGCTGATTCTATTCATTTGGTCTTCGCCAACACCACGCAATCTATAATCAACCGCTCAACGCGCCCCTGATCGCGGCTCCCTTTTTTGAAACCTAGCTACGTATGCTACAGCCAAGTTATCAATGTTTGCGATTTCTGGTACCACCACGCAACACGACTCTGGCTGGTATGAGGCAAAGGTAGCGGCCCTGGAATAAATTTTCGTAAGAAGTTACATCGAAGGAGGGACTCTTTTCGCGATGTCTCAGTGTTATTATGAGACGCCTTTTGAAATAACAGCGTAAGAATTTATGGTCCTCGTGTGCACTCTTAGGCTGACCAGTCATGTTGCCACGAAATCCAAGCACGCATCGAAACACTGCTTCACTTTTGCGTCCATCTATACGTATAATATTTGCACTTCATTGCTATTGTTTGCGTGCTGTATTTTACGTAGTTCTTAGTCTTGATACTGGTTCTGAAGATTCTTTTTTTTACTCACCTGCCTCTAATTACTGTTCACTGTACTTATTTGCTTTGTTACCAAGCTAACATTGTATAATTAGGAAATTTTTTTGCCTTATATTGCGTCTAACTTAACTCACTCTATCTGTGTATTACTTATACTCCCCTCTGTATTGCCTTCGGGCCCTGAGGGTATAATAAATGAATAAATAAATAAATAAATAGCTCGTAGGTGGAGATCTGCATATTTAGGTGCAAGAAACGCTGACTGCGTTCAAGCAGGCTGTCGCTTCATTTTCAACATGGCCTTGAATTAACAAACCAACTACGAAATCAAAAGTTACAATAAAATATGTCGAAAAAACTATACCACCCGTAAGATATCACCCAAGTTTGAAGGAGATCAGCAGTTTAAAAGGTAACGTGAGATATAAGAGCAGTTATTTTTTCTTAACTGCTGCGAACGTCCTTCAAAAGTTCCTGAGAAAATTTCGCGCTGCAATCTTAATGCCACGGCTCACATGAACAGCCTTGACAATACACAACTGTTATTATGCAATACGTACAGGCCTTTAGCCACGCATGATAATTGCGTGGATGAATCGGGCAGGCCGTTAATATTAACAACAATTGTCGGAATTTTATTTTTATCTCCCAAAGCCCCGACATTGTTATGAGAAAATAGAGGGGTACGGACATTTCGACGACCTGGTGTGGTCGAAAAAGAGGCCGACAACTGGCCGAAACATGGGATTAGATAACAGTAAAAATGAAAAGACTGGGAAATATATTGAGAGGTTCCAGCATTCTTTTCACGCTGTGACTAGAATATATATTTTTAAATCGTGCTTAAAAGAAACAAACACTGTTATGTCACGTATCCTGGCGAAAGAGCCTTGAAGCTAGATTATGGAATATGGAGTCGACCACTTTGCTGTGCGTAGTCGCGTAGTTTGACGCGGTCGTGCACGCCAGTCCTCAAAATTATATGTGAATAATTGCATAGGAACGAAGCCTTGACCGAGTTGGTGTGCGTTCATATTCGCTGAAAGCGCGCACGAGACGACGACGAAGAAAACACACAAGCGCTGTATTTTAAAAACCAAAATCAGCGTCTTTTTGTGTTTCTTTTCCTTCGTCGTCACCTCGTGTGCACTGCTCAACCAAGATATGTAAAGAATTTTCCAGCCCCAATCAATTATGTGCTGCTTACGACGTAAAAGGCGTTTGTTTCATGGTGACCAGCGGTGCTGCCGTCGCAGCCACCAGTGCACTAACTCGAGCCATTGCGCATGCGCGTGGAGTGCGTGCGTGTTCAGTAAACAATCACGTTCGAACACGAATTGGTCACTGCAGCATGTGAGCACACGACTTCATATTCGCTGCCGACAGAAGAATTCTGATCACAAATGTTTCGTGGCGTATTGCGCTTTGCCATTCCGTGGTTAGACTGTCTAATCAGCAAGCTTTCTGTTGCGCTAAAATAAATAGGCACCATTAAAAATCACAGCATTGACACAGAGTGTGTGAGTGATTAGCTGGGCGAAGCATCCCTGCGTATGCCCGTGCTTCCGTCCGTCCGTTCGTTCTTGCTTCCGTTAGTCCATCCGTGCGTCTATATCTCTGTTCATGTCTATATCCAGCACGAACGGATGGACACATGGACAGAGGCACAAACGGACGGACGAAGGTAAGAACGAGCGAACGGACGGAAGCACAAATTAATGGACAAAGGAACGCATGGACGGTTCGACACGCGGATAACGGACGGACGCTTCGCTCTATACTCATCTCCATTCACTTCATGGATATGCTGTGAAAACTACTAATGCCATCTAGTTGTAATATTCCTAAGGATGGATGGATGGATATGGCTGTACCCTTTAGATCGGGCGGTGCGGTGGCTAGCGCCACCAAGCCGTAATACTTAATGAACCCAAAACTATATTTATTTTTTTCCCCTTAAAAAGTGAGTTTGAGGATTTGTAGTTTGCAGTGAAGAGTTTAATTTTCACTCCTGCCTTGAGTTTAGCCACCAATCAGATAACCTCCTTCTAGTTAAGTCTACCCGCTTAAAGTTTATTTTGCCCTCCCGGTCCCTAAACCCCAGTGCTTTGAAAAACTCTGCGCCATCATCCTGAACTATAGAGCGAAGCCCTTTACAGAACATTACCAAGTGTTCGGCAGTTTCTTCTTCCTCTCCACACGCACTCCATACCGTGTCTACCCCTTCGTATTTGGCCCCATATATCTTGGTTCGCAATACTCCCGTCCTGGCCTCAAACAGTAGAGAACTACCCCGAGTATTATCATAGATCCTTTCCTTGGCAATTTCCTGCTTAAAAGTTCGATACACCTGTAGTGAGGACTTCTTCATCATGCCAATTCTCGACATATCGGTCTCAGCTTCCTTCACCTTCTTCTTAACCGATAGTTCTTTTTGGTTTGGCCCCCTTCTGTTTTCTAAGTATTTACCAGTCAATTTTCTAGTTCGCTTCCTCCATTTTGTATCGACATTCTTCTTGTACAAGTAGCTGAATACCTTCCTAGCCCAACGTTCCTCCCCCATTTCTCTCAATCGCTTCTCAAATTTTATCCTGCTGCTAGCTTCCCTGCCCTCAAATGATGTCCATCCCATATCACCTTGTACTCCCTGATTTGGTGTATTCCCGTGAGCTCCTAAGGCAATCCTACCTATTCCACGTTGCTTAATTTCTAATCTTGCTTGAACTTCTGATCTCATGCACAAGACCGCATTGCCGAACGTCAGTCCAGGAACCATGACCCCTTTCTATATTCCTCTCACAACATCATACCTATTGTAATTCCACAGTGCCCTGTTTTTCATTACCGCTGCATTCCTGTTACCTTTAGTCGTCACGTATATTTCGTGTTCCCTTAGGTACTCGGCCCCATTGCTTATCCATACGCCCAGATATTTGTATTTATCTGTTATCTCTAGCGTGACCTCCTTTATTCTGAGCTCACTACCTTCATTGTCATTAAAAATTATGACTGATAATTTTATAATATTAATAATAATGACTTTATTTCGCATCAAGGATACATGATGCAGGAGACCTGCAGAAAAAGCTCGCGTGATGCCAGCTTGACAAGGCCGCAGGCCCCCCTTCCCCCTCCCCGAACACATCGCAGCAGCGGTAACACTTTCATAAAAACATTCGGGATCATACGCGTAAAATAAACAGGTCTATGACAAGAAAGAAATCATCACTGTACATGTGTGATAAAACGAAACATCTAATGCTTAAAGAACAACAACAAAAAATCTATTTCAAAAGATGCAAAAAATGTTGGCGTATTTGCCTTAAAAAAAAAGGAAGCATTTGCGTAATACATCCGAGCGAAGCACATAAACATGTATACGACAAAAATGAGCAATCAACACTGTACAGGTGTAACATATTGGTACATATAATGCTATAAACAAATAATTTCGCAATGTGAAATACAGGCGCATTTGCCTTGTAAAACACAGAAAAAAAGCATCATAAAAAAGAAATATGCCTTATTTATTGCTTTGGCAACACCACAAATGTATACTCATTTCCTAAAACAGAAAAAACAAACAAGACACCAAGAAACATATCGTGAAAAAAAACACAAAGCAGTATACAAAATACACGTCAACAAAAACAAAATACAAAAATACATTCTTTAGAAATTACAAGTAACAGAAACGAGTGATCATGACGTCTGGAGGAAATGATTCCGCAGTTGTTTAAAGGTGATTTTTTCTAAGTCAATTTCGTTATCCCTAAGTTCATTTAGTAACTTTGGAAGTTTATTTCCCAACGATTGAAGACCGTATGTGGTTCTAAAGGTTCGAACAGTCCACACTTCATTTTTCCGGGTATTATAGTTAGGCTGCTTGAGTATTAAATATGCCAACTGCTTTATAAACGGGTTAGAGTTTTTTATGTCTTGCTTATATTTCTTGGACAGAAAAAAATCATACATTTTTATTACTGGCATTAGGTTGTATTTTTCAAATAAGGAACGAGTATGATAAGTACGTGGCACGTTCTCTACCGCCCGCACAAACCTTTTTTTGCAACATATGAAGTTTGTTTATGTTTTCTTTAGAAGTTAGAGCCCAAACTAGATGACAGTAATTGATTCTTGATAAAAATAAGGTATTGTAAATTAACAACAAAACATTCCGAGGAAGCAAGTGCTTGTTTCGGTACACAAGGCCGACTACCTGAGAGACCTTCGTAGCTAAGAAGTGTATGTGGTGATCCCATGATAACGTTTCTTGAAATATTACTCCTAATATTTTAAGAGAAGGGACTATCTCGACAGGGGTGGAATTTAAAAAGATCGTTTGTTTTACAATTTCCGCTTTATTTTTAGCATGAAATACCATAGCCTTAGTCTTTGCAACATTTATTTTTAGACCGTTTTCTCTTGTCCATTTTTCTAATCTAATCAGCAGTAGATTTGCATGTGTTATTAATTAGTTCACTGATTTTCCTGTTAAAGATATATTCGTATCATCTGCATATATTATAAATTTTACGTTAGAGGAGATGTTCACGATATCATTAATGTAAATATTGAAGAGGAAAGGTCCCAAAATGCTTCCCTGTGGAACTCCTGCAACGATTGACAAAGAATCGGAATTGCAACCACCCAGGCTAACAATCTGATTACGGTGTTGCAAATAAGACTGTATTAATGATCCCGCCGTTCCCCGAATACCATAGCGTTCCAGTTTTTCTATAAGTAATTTATGGTTAATGTGGTCAAAAGCTTTCGTAAAATCTACGAACAACCCCAACACAACTTTTCCCTGTTCGAATTGCTGATAAATGTACTCTTTCTGTGCCATGAGAGCATATTCTGTACTGAAGCCTTTGCGGAAACCATACTGCGAGTCATGAAGCAACTGAAACTTCCTTTCGAAATCAGTCAGCCGTTTTAATATTCGTTTTTCTAATGCCTTCGATAGGACTGGCAGAATGGACACAGGCCGGTAATTCGACATGTTATTTCTATCGCCTTTCTTGAAGAGGACGGTAATGCGTGCAACTTGCATTTTAGTGGGAAAAACAGCCCGGCCAAGGCACAAATTGAATATATGCGTTATATAAGGAAGAAGGAATATAATGACATGCTTTATAGGTTGAACCTGTATCCCGTCAATATCAAGTGCTGTACTGTTTTTCAAATTCAAAACTAATTCTTTCGCTTCATTCTCACTTGTCGGATCAAGACAAATGGTACTGTCGATAAATGGGACACTTCCAAGGTTACTACTCACATCACATTTTTCTGCGACATTTACAAAATATTTTCCTTACTGAATCTCAAATCTAACCTATCTCCCTCATTACCGCAGATGTCCACCAATCTCTGCAAATCTTCCTTGTTGTCGGCCATTAGCATTATATCATCTGCGTACATCAATGCTGGTAGTGCCTGTTCAATGAGTGTTCCTTGTTTGACGAAAGAGAGGTTGAAGCCCAGTCAACTTCCCTCTAATTCGACCTCTAATCCTTGTAGGTACATCATGAATAATAAGGGTGACAGGGGAGAACCCTGCCTAAGCCCCCATTTTACCTCTGCAGGCTTGGATACCTGTTTTTCACACTTTATCTCGACATGTCTGGTCGACCAAGGACATTTCACACAGCGCCATCGATTGAGCAACTCATAAACTAGAGGCGGCTACATACTACATACGGAGGAGGGAACGACCCATGGCCTAAGGAACTTCGCCGCTAAAATTGGTTGTTGGTCCCTTCAGCGTGCGCATAAATGTACGGGCCCCAAGCATCCTTGTCTCCATTGAAACTGCGGCCGTCATGACCGGGATAAGACCTTCAGCGTGCGCATAAATGTACGGGCCCCAAGCATCCTTGTCTCCATTGAAACTGCAGCCGTCACGGCCGGGATTCAACCCGGCGAGCGGCGGGTCCGCATTCAAGCGCCATAGCCAATACGCCACCATGGCAGGTACGTGAGATCTTTAAAGACTTTAAAATTGACAAGGAAAAATTGGACTAGCCATCAGTAGCTAAGCTTGTCGAATAAGAGGTTGTATGCGGATGCGCTAGTGCAGCTGCTTTGAAACGAGGCATAAACGTTTTTGTCCTTCCTCGTGTTGTGTCACATTTACACTCAATTTATTTTCTTGCCGTAATAAACAGCGCTCAGTTGTTAGCCACCATTCGGGGCCCAGCTGCGCCTCTTTTCTCTCTACCAGTCTTGACGCTTTCTTTTTTTTTTTTTTTCATCGAAGTAACGTGTTCTGTACTAAATTAAAACGTGGCACTACTTTTTTTGCTACAACGACTGGTATGTGAAATTTCTCGAGTTAAGCATGCCACGTCTCGACATATCTGGTCGCTAAACATAATTTCGGCTCTGATGTATACGTTCCAATGGAAATGACGCCAAATTAACAGCACTAACGACAATGTGAGCAAAAGTACGCGCGTTACTTAGCCCTAAACTGTCCTGTTTCAATCCGTGCGTGCTTATAGTAACGGTTCTGCTTTAGCCTTGTGTACTGCAAGACCATCTACACCAACAATCTTTCCTGTCCATCGTGGTATAGTTAACGTGCTCGGCTGCTGTTCGAGCTTCGATGCTATTTAAAGTAAAATCCGGAATTGTGATGTTCGAACTATAAATTAGAACGTGGCAGTAGTTTAGGGTTATTTAATAAAAATGCTCGGCTGTATGGTACAAAATGAGCGGAACGTTTCGTGCATCGGACAACGCGGAAGGCCTCAAGAAGTTTACTATCACAGTGAACCATCATATGCAAGAACGTCGGTTTTTGGAGAGAGAAAGAAATAAACGTTTATTTAGAAACAGTGTTCCGAGCGAGACCCGGTGCCACCCTAAAGTGGGAGGGTTCCCTAGTCCAGGAACCCTGTGGCTTCGACTGCCCTCTTGGCCCTGGCGACGAGTTGTCGCTGGTTTTCCAGGTCCTCCAGGACGAGCTTGGTCTCCCACGTTTCCATTGGGTGGTCGTCGTTTATTCTTGGGGCTTGGTCACGCTCCAGTTGCACGTCATGGTTTGCATGACACTGGCATCCCAGGAGCAAGTGTGCCAGGGTGTCTGGTACGCTGCAGGGCGGACACATGTAGCCATGTGTCGTTGGTAGAGGCGGTGCATTAATATGCCATGTATGTAAGTGTTGCTTTGTAAACGTCTAAAAATCAGGCTCTCTTCTTTGGTTAGTCTTGGATGGGGTGGAGGGTACACCCGTCGCTCCAGTTTGTATAGTGTTGAAGTGGAAAACCCTTTTGTGTGTGTGGGGGGGGGGGGGAGGTATTTGTTCAGAAAGGGGACTGAAAGCATAAGAGCGTGACGAAGAAGCTGAAAGCTCTAAGGTAAGTTGAAATCCTGTAAATGTAGCCGAGGCTGTAGGATATATTCGGAAGTTGCGGGACTTCTGTCACTTGCAACCAGCCGTGCCAGATGCAGTGCGCAGAAACGTATGCACCAGCATTTCACACCTATAACTTGATATCTGCAGTGCCCAATGGTGTTGCATATTCTAGTTAATACTTGGTATAGTGAAATTTCTTTGATGGTCAAGTGAACTATTTCTTTGGAGTCCTTGAAGTTCACTCAAGCCAGAGTTCTCTGTAGTTGGCTTTTTAACGCAGAACCAGGGTTCCTCGCATGGATATGGGATCGCGAGTGGTAGCAAGGTCGACTGCAAGCTTCCGGCACCCCTCGAGTACGTGCAATGCGTATGAAGTTGCTAAGGCACGGTTTACACCGATGCTAGATTTTCTCGTGTTAAAGCCTCCCCTTACATATAACGTGCATCCCCAAGGGTGAATCTGGGGAGACAAAAACTTTAAAAATTGAAAAAGAAAACGTATTGCCGTGAAACCACCTTTCTTTCATAATGCTCAAGAAATGCCGAGAAGACAGTCTGCGCACAAAAGTTTGCGTCGCAAAATATTATAGAACTATTCAAAAGTATTGCATCAAATGATACAATGTATCGAACTAATTCACGTTTTCTTGCGAGGCCAGTATAGCCTTTTAATTTTACTTTCATTTATCTACGCCTCATATAGGTGAACGATTTCTCAGTGCAATAAGTTCATCTCATCAATCATAGTTTGTCACACACTACTAATTGAAGCTTGCCTCTATTTTTACTCAATATTTTGGTCTTGCCCACGAAGTGCTTGTACTACGTGTCCACAGTATATGATAAATAAATCAAAGCAACCGTCGGCAGACTCGCGTGGTGGCTGGCTTTCGGTCCCGATCGACATCGTTCCAACCGGTATCAGCCACGTGCCTTGGCGATTTGCATGCGAATGAGGAAACAAGAAGAGATCGCGTGGGCGAGCTGAAGTGGGGGACATTAGAGGACTAATAAGCAAAGACCGATATACGGGAAAGGCAAATTAAGACATTTCCGGTTAGTGATGGTCTCGACAGCAGCTATTTCGCGAAGCTGGGTGACGTGGAGATGCGATGAATGGTCTATCAATAATCAATCAATCAATAATGTAATTAACAGGCCCTGTAATAACCATGATGTATTTGTGCAGGCACACGCAAAAATAAAAGAATACAAACAACAATACAGTACAGACACTCTTCACAAAAATCAAACGAAGAGTGAAAACACACAGAAAAAATAATCAGCGCAAAATGGGAAGAATAAAGACAAGATGAGAACCACAGAAAGTGAAAAATAACGGGGAATATACACAACTACGTTGAAACCTTCCTGAAAACGGAAAAGGAAAGACTCTGTACGTTGTGAAAAACCATTTTAAGACAGTGCAGAGATGAGTAAAAAACAGTGACACTGGACTGTGAAAAACATCAAGATCATGAAAGTTGACATTATCGAAATTATGTATTCCTTGAACAGTAGAGGGTATAAATAAGATGACAGGTACATGAAATGGTCGATTCTCTCTGGTTAACTTACGCGGAATCCAAAAATGTACAAAACAGAGAAGTAAAGGGCAGGATATCGTTCTGTGAACAGGTTGATAATTAATAATAATAATAATAATAATAATAATAATAATAATAATAATAATAATAATAATAATAATAATAATAATAATAATAATAATAATAATCTACGCTTCGCAGACAGAAAGAGAGCGTGTGAAAGATAAAGCTAAGACATGGAGGTTGACAAGAGGAAGGCTCCGGTTATATACCCTGCACTAGGTAAGGGAAGAAAAAGGTGTAAAAACGAAAGAAAAGAAAATAAGAGTATGTGACGACATTACGAAGTCATGATTTGTGGTTGTGAAACCACAATGCAAGTATTCTGTAAATAGATGCGTAAACGCATCGTATGAGTTTCTTCTTTTTTTTTTTCTTTTCGGCTCAATAGAAGTGAACAACGTGGACAGGCCTCCTTGTCTGTAATATTCCTGTGTATAATTAATGTACCCTTGCACATATTATTTCGCTACACCCACTTAATGTAATTCTTAACCCAGGGCCCCTGGGAAGCTAATTGATGATGATGATGGTGATGATGATGATGATCGCACCGTTTAAGTGGGACGCATAAGCATAGCATTGTCTGTGGAAAGTGGCACTTTGTCGCCCAGTTCTCTCTCTCAAATAAAACCGCTACAGCACCCTCAAAATTGCTGTTGGAGTATAATAGGAAGCTTTATTCGGCAATCGAACCCAGGACCAACGCCATTTCGGAACGCAGAGTGACAAAAGTGCTTTCCCTTTCCTAAACAGGCGGACAGAATATATGTGCCCATCCTGGTACAACACTCGAAAACAATGACAAAAAAAAAACGCCTATAACAGATCGAACGGCTCAGCTAGAGCTCTGCGCGTATAGACGACGTGGATATATCCCCACGGAGTGTGATAGCAGCCTTTGAAATGGGCAGGCCATTCCAACTGCGCTGTATAGCCGAAGGTTGAGATGAACGTTCCATATATCTGCGACGCTTTCGCGGTCTTAGGAAAGCGTCGCGTGGGCCAAACTTTCGATCGATGGCAAGATGGGGCGGAGTAATAGTCTGTCCGACGTCTTTTTCCTGTCGTCGCGCAAATAGTCTTGGCTCACTTCCCCTCTTCCTCCTTCTAGGCTCCCCTTTTTACCCCCTTTCACAGAAATTAGTCTGGACAGAGCCAAAAACCATTACCCCACTCTTGCGCACACAAACAGCTCTATAACGTCTTTACTTTTTTTTACCGATATCTTCAATTCGGTGGCTTTCATCTTTCGGCACATGCCCAACCCCGACAGCGTCCCTATCATGCTCGCTGTTTGGTCGCTTAGCTTTAGAGCCAGTATCCATCCGATGCTCTGAAGTCTACAAATGCTTCAGTCGCCATCGAGGTCCGATAGTAGAGACGCCGCACGGTGGCGCCAGCAGAAGGTGCTCTCCATTGATTTTGCTTTTCTGGCGCGGCTGGTGCCTTTGGTTCCTGAGCGACTGATAGTAGCGACAGTAGTCCCCGAAGAAAAATAAAGAACTAAGGAAAACGCAAGCAACCAGCAGTGGCTTATAACTTAGGTACAAAGCATTTGTACTTTATTCTCTTTTATATTTTGTGATATTTTTGTTGTCCCATTCTTTTGATGCTCTTCCGTGCAATTTTTACCGCTCTTAGACCGTGTTTCTCTGCACCGGTGCCTCCCTATAACCCTCCAACAGTGCGGAGTATCAGGCTGACTGTTCCTAATCCTGTTATCTACTCGGCTTTTTTGCATTTTACTTCTGCATCCTTCTCTCACCACAACTATCTATCAGTCTCTGTTCCGAGCAAAAGCGATCTTCATCGGCTGGTAGATGGAGGGGGCCCATGTGCGGACGACCACATAATAGGGTGTTTACGAATGGGGGCCCCAAAAGTTTGGGGCCCCAAAGCCCTTTTCGTATGCACGCTTTGTGTCAAGCAGGAGTGAAGAGTTTTCTAATAGGGTCTGCGGCGCTTTGGATATACTCACCCAATTCTTGGACATTTCATTTCAGTGGGTACCATCACGTTTGTCTGACGCAAAGCTTTTGGGGCTGGTTTTGGGGGCCCCCACTAAATTCGAGAAATAGCGTCCCCAACCCAATACCCAAACGCGGTTTGAGTTTTGCGCATGCGCAGTGGCCTTTACGTAGTTTCTTTGAAGCTCCAAACTTTTGGGGCCTCTATACTAAAACCTCCTTATATTATAATAATAATGTCTGGGGCTTTGCGTCCCGAAAACAATATACGATTATGAGAGACGCCGTAGTGGAGGACTCCGGAATATCTGGAGTTCTTTAACGCGCACTGGCATCACACTGCAATCGGGCCTCCGACATTTCTCCTTCATCGAAATGCGACAACCACAGCCGGAATCGAACCCGCAACCTGCGGGTCAGCAGTCGAGCACAGCCGCTAGCCCACTGCGGCGGACTGCGAACACCCCCTTCCCACTTTTGTTCAAAAGTCACATCTCGTCTCATTCCTCGCATGCACCGGCGCGATATTAGCTTTACCGGTATCCCGAGTGTACTTTAAGTTATAGCGCGAGAACAAATCGACGACACAGAGACAAGAAGGACACGACGTTTTGTTTTCGCGCTATAACTATCGTCAAGCCATACCAACTAGCCCAAGCTGCCACACTTCTAATGTACTTTAAGGTTCACTTGAAATTTTGAGCTTTATGTGGCAAAACTGTAGTATTATTACGTGGCACGGGATATGTATACGGCGGGCTACACATTAATACTGAAAACGTAGAGTTCGTTGTCGAGCATCTAAACTTAAGTACATGGGATTCGCAGTGCAGTTGAACTGCAAAGAACTGTGTGGCGAAATAACGTTTCAGATACTGCATCCACAGATTGGGATGGGGAGATGATGATGCACACGGGCCTACGGCATTTTCGCCGCCATCGAAAATTCAGTCGCCGAAGCCGGGATTCGATCCCGCGTACCTGATAGCCACTAGACCACCGCGGCAGGACAAAGTGGCAGTTGAGTTTAGGTGAAACAACGACAAAGAAAAACAAAAAAATGACCGCGTATCAGTGTGATTCGCTGTAAATGTCGTCGAAAGACGATAGCCTTATGCGGGCAATACTACGTAAATCCTGGTCTCATCCGCGGCCCCCCGCGATGCTATTCTCGCATCCTTTCCGTCCTTGCAGGTGGCAGCACCATATCGTCAGCAGCGCGGTTTTTCGCACACAGCGTCGCAATTTCGGTGCAGCGTAAGAAACACTAGAGCTCGCGTGTCTCTTTTTTTATCGACCTCGGATTAAAAAAAAAGTTAAAATATGGATGCATACCAACTCGCCCCGTTATCAGTTTAACTGAAACACCAGGGTCTTAAGAATTACGCATCTATGTATTTTATAGAGAAGTAATCTACAAGCTAATGCTTATGAGTTGATGTTGCGTGTCAGATATGCGTAATATTTGCTTTTTGATTGACAAAATTTACAATTATAAATGCAGCCACCAGTTCAAGATGGCCGCGCGTTTAGCAAGTGTTTTGACTTTGATCGGATGGCTGAATCATGTGACAGACAGACAGACAGACAGACAGACAGACAGACAGACAGACAGACAGACAGACAGACAGACAGACAGACAGACAGACAGACAGACAGACAGACAGACAGACAGACAGACGGTACCCCAAGAAAGACTATTGTATTTAATATCGCCTTTGAAAGAACATGCCCATCGATTGTATGGCCTTTGAACCACTCCGCGTCCAAAGACAAAAGAATGGCCCTTTTCTCACTTTCACTACCATTCCTGCATGTATACTCCTCGCTGCTTCAAATACACGTGATCAATATCGGCACCATGTATTGAGCCAATCAGGATTTAACACTTTACGGTTAATTGCTGTTATCTCCACTTGTGCATCTGAAAACGCACAAAACGAAATCAAATCAGTTGCTCACGCACGACAGTTATTCGAGGCAAGGCTAAACGAGCGTGTGATTGCCAGGCAAAACATGGTAGGTGACTTTTCACAACTGATGTCCCTCGTCCATGGACCAATTGACAGCTTATTAGGGGCGAAGCTCGTCGTGCGTCTCCTGTATGTAGTACCCTCCTCTCGTTTTAAATGTGAAGCATTTCTAAGCGAACTTCGGTGATTTTGAGCGTATAATTATGAGATGCGCGTCATGTAACCACATGACCACATGCCACGCTCATGATGCGCTCGCGGTTGTTTCGCTAGCTTCACCTATAACAAGTTTGGTACTACGGGACGTCGATGGATGACGAAAGTATATCACTGGTGCAAACATGATAATCATGATATACGTGTCATGTAACAACATGACTACACGCTACACCCATGAAGCGCTCACGGATGTTGCGCTAGGTTCACATGTACCGAAATTGGTTTTACGTGACGCGAACGGACGACATCGGTAAATGACACGTCCAAACATGATAATCATGACATGCGTGTCATGAAACATGACTACATGCCACACTCATGATGCGCTCACGGCCGTTTCGCTAGCTTCACATATGTAAAATTTGGTATTACGACACGTGAATGGATCACGAAGGTATGTGACTGGCGCAAACATGATAATCATGAGATGACTACATGCTACGCTCATAGTGCGCTCACGCTTGTTTCGCTAGCTTCACATATACTAATTTTAGTATAACGTGATGTGAGTGGACGACGAACGTAAATGATCCGTCCGAACAGGATATTCAGGACATGCGCGTCATGTAAAACTTGCTACGCTTATAGTGCACTTGCGGCCGTTTCACGTCTCCACATATACGAAATTTGGTATAACGTGACGTGAATAGACAACGAAGGTAAATTACACGCCCAAACATGATTATCATAACATGGAAGTAATGAACGGCATAATATACCTCCGCTTCGGAATGGTGTGTTGATTTTAAAGTGATATGTCAAGCTTCCTCATTCGTGCTTCGCATATAATCGATTCCCTCTGCATGTGGGATTTGCCAATTTCTTGTCCTTGGAATGTCCGCTGGATGGTGGTGTTTGTGTATGATGCATATATGATGTTGTGTCGCTTTGAAATTTTTGTAGTCCTAATACTTATTTTAGCTAGAAAGCACATGCTATACTCGAAATATTTTTGTGGTCATATGTTTTTGCTGTAATTTTGTAATAATAAATAGGTATCACTAATCGAGTTTCGTTTTCGCTGGAGCAACTACAAGGGCTTTACGCCATATCATTTGTAGAACTGTATCCCTTCTTGAGAAAAAAATGTTGGGGTTGGTTATCTTTCACACTGCGAATTTCTGTCAACAGGGCCTTATCAACTGTGAAGCCCACGGGACGGCGTTATGCTCTCCCATTGTAGAGTAGCTCGTGCTCTAAATGAACTTCTTTCAAAACGCCAAGTACCATCAATTGTAACCACTTTCAGGGGCAAAGCTACTTCAGCCTTGAGTCGTGTGTCCCTGATGTATGTAGTAGTAGTAGTGGGTAGCCGCCTCTTATTTAGTCCTTGAAATGTCCGCTGGATGACGGTACTTGTAAATGATGAAAAGATGCGAGATGGACGGACGGATGCATGGACGTACACACGAACAGACGGACGGATGCTTGTACAGACAGACAGACAGACAGACAGACAGACAGACAGACAGACAGACAGACAGACAGACAGACAGACAGACACACACAGAGCCAGAGGATAATTCATGGTTTTCCGATAAAACCCTTCGAAGCTTCACCCTACCCTCCATCAATCACTCCGTGAATATGCCGTAATTTTTTAAATTAAATACGAAGCATTTCTTAGCAAACTTTGGCGACTTTGAGCGTATCTATCTATCTATCTATCTATCTATCTATCTATCTATCTATCTATCTATCTATCTATCTATCTATCTATCTAGCCACCTACAACATTTAGCTCTCCTGGCCGTTTCGATAATGGTATCGATACCAAACTTGGTATGGCATAACATGACTGTATGAATAACATACTTGACTAGTAATAATATCAAAATCATGACATGTCTGTTGTGAATGTCATGATTTACATTTAATGGTTCTGCAGCTCTTGTGCTGGTTTCGTTCCCATGGCATGTTGCAAAACTGGTATGGCATGGTATGATTGCATGGCGAGCACTTGCGGCAGACCCTAACAATAAAATCTTGACATCCGTATCATGTAACAACATGACTACATGCCACGCTCATGATGCGCTCGCGGCCGTTTCGCTAGCTTCACCTATATCAAATTTGGTATTACGGGACGTGGATGGATGACGAAAGTATATCACTGCTGCAAACATGATAATCATGATATGCGTGTCATGTAACAAGATGACTACATGCCACACTCATGATGCACTGGTGGCCGTTTCTCTAGCATCACTTATACCAAATTCGGTATTGCGGGACGTGAATAGATGACGAAGGTATGATAGTGGCGCAAACGTTATAAACATAAGAAGCGTATCATGTACCAACATTACTACATGTTACGCTCATGATGCGCTCGCAGCCGTTTTGCTAGCTTTACGTGTACCAAACTCGCTATTATGCGACGCGAATGGACGACATAGGTAAATGACACATCCAAACACGATATCACGACATGCGTTCCATGTAACAACATGACTACATGCCACACTCATGATGCACTCGCGGCCGTTTCGCTAGCTTCACATATGCCAAATTTAGTATTACGTCACGTGAATAGATGACGAAGGTACACGACACATGCAAACATGATAATCATGACACGGAAGCCATGTACGGCATCATTCACCTCCACCTCATAACGTCGTGCTGATCTTAAAGTGACATGTCAACATTTCTCCTTCGTGCTTCGCATATCATCGACTCTCACTGTACGTGGGATCTGCGAATTTTTTATGACGTCGCTTTAACAAGGTGCTGACGTCACTAATTGTTCCGGAAAAGTACTGGATGCTCAATGAGAAATTAACGACCTCATTGTATGCATTTTAAGATGTTTCCTAAGGGCCTTTAATTTTGCTCGTTATAGGCAACCTTTTTTTTTTGTCAGAATTAATCCCGAGCCCTCTCTCATAATTTTGTTTTGTAATTTCGGCACGTAAAATACCAGCTGTTCAATGTGGTGTGGCTCACTTCTTACAAGTATGCGTGTGACACCACTTATAGCGTCGTAATTAGCTTGACCTCTACGGCACCTTTAATCATTATTTAATACAGACCGTTGCAACGGAAGGAAAGATCACCTTTCGTCTGGACTGTTGCCCGGTAGTACAAAAGCTTAAGTCATAGCCTCGGCAGTGTGTTTCGGAGAATGGTCGGGTCGCGTATACTAGCAACAGCCTAGAGAAGATTTGGGCAGCGCCTAGGTAGCCTTTGTTAACAATGTACATAAAAGCCTAACTTTGGTCGACAATTTTTTTTCGAAGTTCTCGTTATTCAAAAGACAAATATACCAAGGTGAGGACATTTGTTGTGGTTATTTGTAATGTAGTCACACTGACGTATATTGAAATGAAATATTGCTAACGAAAAAGCACTCTTTCTGTCGGTGGTATCCGAGCTGAGAACCTTCGGTTACTTTTGGTGCTTTGTGGCGCAAAATCGTGAGACGTTGTTGCATTCAAATGCGTACCGCGTATTTTAGTACGTGAAGTGAAACTATATTCCGGTATCCGTCACGGCGTCGAATTTGCATTATTTCCACATCTCTCGACGGTGTCCGAACGCGAAATTTGGCAGCGTAGAAAGCAAAGGGTGAAAAAAAGGAAGGATAACATAATTTAAACTCGCCTATCTCCTCTTTCTCGTCATTTATTTCACGACTGCGAAATTGCGTCACGGAGTGAAATCTATCATGTTCCCGGACAATGTTAATAAATACCATGGGTTGGCAAGCTGCGGCTTCATCAATCGAACAGAACCTCCTACCCTGAATTATCAATGAACTACTCTACAACCTTCTGCGTCTGTTGATGAACAACTCTGCCTCACATAGATATTTACAAGTTGGCTAAGAATGTCAAGCTCGAAAAGTTGCATTGAAATGGTTTCATTCTTTTTCTTTCCTTTTTTTTTTTGCTTGAATAACTTATGTTGCTACATCGCGACTTTGTGACATGCGGGCTGGGAATACGCCTATTCCCAGTCTCCAGCCAAATTTCTTTTCGTGTACATTATAGTTCTGCTCTCACTCCAACACCAACTGCTATTTAAATCGCAAATGGCTCAATTAATATTGAGACGCCGGTTTGTTATCGCGGCGTTACTATCTCACATCTCATGCGGTGACGCAAGAAACGCACACGAATACCACCCCAACAGTAGGCTATACCACCAGCATCTGCCTTGCCTTCTGGTGAACTTCGAACATTACCCGCACTACAAAATCTCAGCCTCAGAGGAGAACGCGCAAGTTGGAAGCGAAAGACAATCAAGCAGAACCAGATATATATTGCCACCATTGATGAACGAGCCACTGTGGCTCATACGCGTTTTTGGGCGCGAAGAAGAAGAGAACATCTTCGTTGCTCTGGTTCAAGTGAACTGCTGGCTGCAGGTCTTGTTTTGTTCGTGACATTACTGGTGGAGGTGCTCGGTACGTGTACTTCGGCTGTGTCGGCCATCGTGGAGACAGCTACATCTCCCAGAGCAAGAATCAGCCGCCGCCTGCGTGGGTTACCCCCTGAATTTGGTCCCTTGGCATCAACACCCAGAAAGATGGCAACTGCGATGACAAGCCAGGCGGTCCAAACCAGCGATGGCCACGATTCGCTTCTCGCCCATGTTTTTCACGTGCCACAGACACCAAAGCCGTTCCATGGAGACATCTTCGAGGATGTTGATGACTGGCTAGACCACTTTGAACGGGTTGCCAGTATCAACGAATGGGACGATGTTCGCAAGCTGCGCCGAGTTTATTTCTACTTGGAGGATTCTGCGAAGACGTGGTACGAGAACCACGAGGGCTCCTTTGCAACATGGCAAGAGTTTAGCCGACAGCTCCGTGACGCCTATCGCAACACCGAAAGGAAGGAGAGGGCCGAACAAGCCATATCCAGCAGAAACCAACGGCCGAACGAACGTGTATCCATGTTTGTCGAGGACATGCTTCGACTCTTCAAGCGCGCGGACCCTGCCATGCCTGAGGAAAGAAGGCGCGCCATTTGATGCGCGGAGTAAAAGAACAGCTTTTCGCTGGGCTCGTGCGCAATCCACCGACGACAGTCGCCCAGTTCATCAGTGAGGCAGCTACGATGGAACGTACGCTGCAGCAGCGGTCGTCACAATACGAACGCCAGATCCCGGCCTCCACATGCTCTATCGGCTCTGACAGCGAGAGACAGACCCTCGCAGACTTCATTCGAAGTATCGTTCGGGACGAACTGCTACAGCTGCAGGCAGTGGGATCCCATCCACCCGTGTCAGCCCTCGCGGATGTAATCAGGCAAGAAGTCCGGCAGGCCGTCACACCCCTAGCCCCAATCGCACCGCCGATTCCCGAGGCCCCAGTCCTGACAAACGCAGCGGCATTGCGATCCCCTGCGCCACCGGCTACAGATACTGCTATGCGGCCAAGGTACCAGGCTATGCAGCCATTCCACGACACTGCTTCAAGCCCACCTCTCGGCTCAAGGTTTTCGAGCCCACCCACCTTTCCGCCGTCCATCTCAAGACAAAGTGGTAGCAAGGCAAGCACGTGGCGCACCTCGGATAACCGTCCGCTCTGCTATCACTGTGGCGAAGCGGGTCACGTATACCGGAACTGTCAATACCGGCAACTAGGTCTCCGCGGCTTCCACCCTGATGCTCGATGCCCGCGCAACGGTGAACGCCCCCGCGAAATTGAAGCCTATCTCACGGGCCAACGTACTCCTTCGATTATTCGGCACCACCAGTCGAGATCACCATCGCCTCGCCGGTCTACGTCACCCAGTTTGCCCTCATCGTCTTCCGCTCCTTTCAGGAGCCGGTCACCAAGTCCCCGCAGGGGAAACTAGGAACGGCGACTTCTGGGGGTGAAGTCGCGGCCCGGCGAACTGTAAAAGACCCTCCTTCGACGCAACGACCAGGCGAGGACGATTCCGGTTTTGCAGTGTTCTCCGACAGCAAAAAGATTGTTTCTGCCGAAATTGCCGTCTTCGTCGACAATCATGCTGTTAACGCCCTCGTCGACACCGGTGCCGACTATTCCGTAATGAGCGCAACACTGGCATCTGAACTGAGAAAGGTTACGACGCCTTGGCAAGGACCTCAGTTGCGCACGGCAGGTGGCCATCTGGTGACGCCTACTGGTATGTGCACGGCACGCATTCGAATACGTACGTCAACATTTGCGGGCTCTTTCCTCGTATTGCGCGTGTGCTCTCGGCCAGTCATTCTAGGAATGGACTTCCTTCGTGAATACGGCGCCGTCATCGACCTCCGTGAATTACTTGTGTCGTTCGAGGATCCTTTTTGCGCTGCAACTGACAGTATGCAATTCCGGAAAAGAGCGCTCCGTGTTACCGACGATTCTCTGACTCTCCCACCTCGAAGCAGCCTCTTTGTCAAAGTAGAATTGGGACAGGACTTGTCTGACGCGGTAATTGCCGAGGCCAATTTATCTCTCCTTATTTCACAACAAATCTGTGTTGCCCGAGGAATCATTCAGCCTAGCAATAGGCATGCTCACCTGCTAGTCACGAACTTCAGCGACGAATATCGCCACCTAACGAGACACACTGTCATTGCATATTGTGAAGAACTTGTCGATGCCGGTGGTCCATCTACGTTAGCTTCATTTTCATCGAATGGCCACCCTGACGAGGCCTTCGTGAGCACTCTCGACGTAAACGAGAGACTACCTTCGGCTCAACGAGAAAGCCTTTTGCGTATACTGGGCTCATTCCAAGACTGCTTTGCCACTACGTCAAAGGTTAAACAGACACCACTTGCTCAACATCGTATCATCACGGAACCTACCGAGAGACCTATCCGACAACATGCCTATAGGGTGTCGCAAAAAGAGCAAGATGCTATACGTGACCAAGTCCAGCAGATGCTTCAGGACGACGTCATTCAGCCATCGACCAGTCCCTGGGCTTCGCCAGTTGTGCTAGTAAAGAAGAAGGATGGTACGTTGCGTTTTTGCGTTGATTACCGTAAACTGAACAAGGTCACCAAAAAGGACGTTTATCCTCTACCCCGGATAGATGACTCGTTGGACCGTATACGCAACGCTAAACATTTTTCCTCCATGGATTTACGTAGCGGCTACTGGCAAATCGCAGTGGACGAGCGCGACCGCGAAAAAACGGCGTTTATTACTCCCGACGGTCTGTACGAGTTTAAAGTGTTGCCTTTCGGTCTATGCTCAGCGCCAGCTACTTTTCAAAGAATGATGGATACGGTTCTCACCGGGCTCAAATGGCAATCATGCCTTGTTTACCTTGATGACGTCGTGGTCTTTGCAGACACTTTTGAACAACACGTCCAACGCCTTTATGCAGTTCTTCAGGCAATTAGAACAGCGGGGTTGTCTCTCAAACCCGACAAATGTCATTTTAGATATGAAGAACTGAAGTTCCTTGGTCACGTTGTGAGCCATGCTGGCATCCGCCCAGATCCCGAGAAAACCCGCGCCGTTGCCACCTTTCCCGTGCCCACAAATAAGCGCGACCTACGCCGATTTCTGGGGCTCTGTGCGTATTACAGGCGCTTTGTCAAAAACTTCTCGAAGATTGCTGAACCCCTCAACAAGCTTACAAAAGACGGTGTCTCGTTTGTTTGGGGTCCCGATCAGTGCCATGCGTTCGACACCCTCCGAAACCTCCTCCAGGCTCCGCCTGTACTAGGTCATTTTGACGAAAGCGCTGACACGGAATTACACACTGACGCCAGCAACGTTGGACTAGGAGCGGTATTAGTTCAGTGGCAAAATGGCATAGAGCGCGTGATCGCTTATGCGAGCAGAACGTTATCCCCAGCGGAGAAAAACTATTCTGCAACCGAAAAGGAATGCCTCGCTGTTGTCTGGGCCATAACAAAGTTCCGCCCATACTTGTATGGCCGCCCATTCAGGGTAGTTAGCGACCACCATTCCCTTTGTTGGCTTGCGAATCTCAAAGATCCCTCAGGTCGTCTAGCACGATGGAGCCTTCGGCTACAAGATTTTGATGTCACCATCGTCCACAAATCTGGGCGGAAACACACCGACGCCGACTGTCTCTCACGTGCACCGGTCGAAAATGCCAACACTGACCTTGAAGATGACGACACTTTTCTTTCTGCCGTATCAGCGACCAGCTTAGCGGAGCAACAGCGTCATGACTCGGAGCTCATCCTGCTCATTGACTACCTGGAAGGACGCAATTCCCACCTTCCTCGAAGCTTTGCGCGCTCACTATCTTCCTTTTGTTTCCGTGATAGAGTGCTTTATAAAAAGAACTTTCATCCTACACAAGCTATGTATCTGCTTGTTGTGCCAACTACGCTTCGTGGTGACATTTTACGTGCGTGTCACGATGAGCCATCATCCGGACACCTCGGCTATACGCGCACGCTGCAACGTATTCAACGCTCCTACTACTGGCCACGTCTCGCGAAGACTGTGAAGCACTACGTTCGCACATGTCGTGACTGTCAGCGACGTAAGATTCCACCTTTACGACCAGCGGGACTACTGCACCCAATTGGCCCACCAAAGGCGCCGTTTCATCAGATTGGCATGGACTTGCTGGGGTCATTCCCCACGTCTTCATCTGGAAACCGGTGGATTGTCGTCGCTACAGACTACTTAACACGCTACTGTGAAACCAAGGCACTTCCAAAAGCCACCGCAGCAGATGTCGCCCAATTTTTTGTTAACAGCATCGTCTTACGTCACGGTGCTCCAGCTGTCGTCATAACTGATCGTGGGACAGCTTTCACCGCAGAGATGCTGCAGGAAGTCTTGTGATTAAGTGGCACGGAACATCATAAAACAACGGCTTACCACCCGCAAACAAATGGGCTGACTGAACGACTCAATAAGACAATTGCAGACATGCTGTCAATGTATGTGGACATTGATCACAAGAACTGGGACACCATACTTCCCTACGTAACTTTTGCGTATAACACTGCTGTTCAAGAAAGTACCGGTTTCACGCCTTTTCACTTAGTCCACGGTCGTGACGTCACGACGATGCTCGACGCCATGCTCCTGCCCGACAACTTAGGAATATACCACACGGATGCCGCCAAATTCGCGCAGTGCGCAGAAGAGGCCCGTCAACTTGCTCGTCACCGCATTAAACGTCACCAAACCGCAGACGCGCGCCGCTACAACCTTCGTCACCGTGAAGTTATCATTGAGCCAGGTGATGAAGTCTGGGTGTGGACCCCTATCCGACAGCGTGGACGTTCCGAAAAGCTTCTTCGCCGCTACTTCGGCCCTTACAAGGTTGTGCGACGTCTCAGTGACGTCACTTACGAGGTTCTCCCACAAGGCAATTCGAGACGTTCCCGTTTCACCCCGCAAACTGAAGTCATTCACGTTTCACGTCTCAAACCATACTTTTCGCGCTGTGAATCGCCAGGGAGTGACTGACTTTATTAGTAACTTCGCGTCTTTTTTTTTTGTTTCGTCTTTTCCTTACATTTTTTCTATTTTTCTTAATTCTCTAACTTTTGTCCCCACAACCAACTACGTTATCCCGCCTTACGCCATTCATTTTGCTCGCATGCTAATTTTCATCTAATTTTCTTTTCTTTTTTGCCTTCATGTACAGCATCGAGACGATGCTTCTTGGGAGAGGGGGTAATGCCACCATTGATGAACGAGCCACTGTGGCTCATACGCGTTTTCGGGCGCGAAGAAGAAGAGAACATCTTCGTTGCTCTGGTTCAAGTGAACTGTTGGCTGCAGGTCTTGTTTTGTTCGTGACAATATATACGGGCGGCGTCTTGTACGAGGCCTTCTCGGGCCCTCTTTCCTGCTCGAGCATAAATCACAAGCCGTCGCGCGATTCAGCTCCGCTAGATCTATATGGCCACGAACATCCGTCAAGCAGCCCGCCGGGCCAACCGCCATGAGAGCGCACCCTTCTTTGCCGCCGGGATCAAGGAGAAACAGCGGTTTCCACTCGGCCGTTCTTCCGCAGTGCTCAGTCAGTATATAGGTGGAGCTGAGATCCCTGCACTGGCGAGCGACTGATAAAGGATGACGCCGTTTCTGCTTTAGTGTACACACTGCGTCGGGGATCGAGTGCTCCGGAGGCAGCTACACGTTTCGCTCTACGCGAGGTACAAGCTGAGCGCCTGCTTGGTGAGGGGGTGTAACATTCAGACCTAGATAAAAGGAGGGGTTAACTGGGGTTAACGCGAACGTGTTGAAAGCACTCGCTTCGGGTTACTCTGATTCGTCTCGGTGAGAGATAAGATGGACATTAACCAAAGAAAGAAGGAACGAAAGAAAGAAACAAACAAAGCAACAAACAAAAAGCAACAAACAAGCAAAGAAACAAAAAGCAACAAACAAGCAAAGAAACGAAGAACAACGAAAGAAATAAACAGAGAAAGAAAGAAAGAAAGAAAGAAAACAGAGAAAGAAAGAAAGAAAGAAAACAGAGAAAGAAAGAAAGAAAGAAAGAAAGAAAGAAAGAAAACAGAGAAAGAAAGAAAGAAAGAAAGAAAACAGAGAAAGAAAGAAAGAAAGAAAACAGAGAAAGAAAGAAAGAAAGAAAGAAAACAGAGAAAGAAAGAAAGAAAGAAAGAAAAAAAAAAGAAAGAAAGAAAGAAAGAAAGAAAGAAAGAAAAAAAGAAAGAAAGAAAGAAAGAAAGAAAGAAAGAAAGAAAGAAAGAAAGAAAGAAAGAAAGAAAGAAAGAAAGAAAGAAAGAAAGAAAGAAAGAAAGAAAGAAAGAAAGAAAGGAAGAACGCACCGTGCTTCCTGTTAACAAAATTATGCACCTTTTTTTCGCGATAACCATGCAGAGCAGACTGCTTACAGCAAAATGGTGAAACATCGTTGAAGAGAGAACGTCCTGAGAGTCAACGTCACACATAGATGGTCAGTCTAGACTTGCCCTTGCAGTTGCAGTCTTGATTAAGAGAAGGCCTTGCATCGAAACTTTGGTTCCCGACACATTGCCTGTTCAAAGATTTCTCATCACATCAAGCTTTCCGTTTTCCCCTGAACTTTTTCATCTTGTTTGGATACTTACAAAGGGCATACGTATAAGATGCATACGCATTATGCCCAGTGACGAGGTTCCGCTAAAGGAAAGTGTTTCTCGAGAAGCATCCTTAAGAATTACAACTCAAAAACTCCCAAGCATTTCCCCGAGGGTGAACATGGTTAAGTGCGAATGCACGGGGTGATGCTATGAGGGGTATTTATTAATTCGCACTATGATATTTATTAATCACACTATGGTGCCTTTATGGTGTAATGGTTCCTGGGAATCGCAATTTGATCACACGGGGGAGTTTACGTTAACTCACTGGCGAATGCCAACGGATTTTAACTTTACTCCCTCTCATGGCATCGCCCCGTGCATTCGCACTTAACCATGTTCACCCTCGGGGAAATGCTTGGGAGTTTTATTACTGATGATAATCATTAAAGTGTAATTAAAGTCTTGACGCCGGCCTTCATCGCCCTTCTCCGGCTGACGCTTGCGTTGTCGTTCCGCTTCTTGGGCCGCGTTCGCGGCTCGATGCTGACGCCTCATCACGGCCTCGCGAGCGCACAGTTCACCATCCGCTGCACGCTTCGCCTGCTTGTCCTCGGCCTCATGAGCGCGAAGTTCGGCATCCTCTGCACGCTTCGCCCGCTTGTCCTCGGCCTCGCGAGCGCGCAGTTCGGCATCCGCTGCACGCCTCGCCCGCTTACGTTCGGTCTCACGAGCCCTTCGCAGCGCCGCCTTGTCTTCCAACGTCGGCGAAACCACCGCGGTACCGTCACCTCCAACGACGGGTGCAGTGCTGGCATTCGGTTGTACTGCATTCGTTGTTGATGGTAGCGTTGCCTCCGGGACATCCATCGCACGACCCGCTCTCGACGGGAGACTGAGAGAGAAGGCGGGCGCGCGAGAGAGACGGGTGCGCGCGCAGCTGCAGCGAGCGAGGAGAGCGGAGGAGCGAGCGAAGGGGGAGGGTGACGCGCGCAGCGGCGTTAAAGATATAAGGCGCGTTACTGACACCGATATCAGCGTCACGTCCGTGGCTTATTCGGTAGAGCGTCGCGCTGCGGCCCGCCAAGTCCTCTTTCTTTTAAAGATAGAGAGAAGACTGCGGACGCCGCCGACGGCGGTGGATGGTTTGGGGTCGCTTATAAAGGGTATTCACACTTAAAAAGGGCACACGGGTGGACATTCCTGCACACACGAACTCCGAGTACAGTTACAACATCAAAATTCTATCAAAAGATCTGTTCATACGGAAACTCTTGCCTTTGTCTGAGCCACGATACTGTTAGGTTACATTGTCGAATCGTCGGCTTATTTCTCGTGTACTGCACTGTTAGATTATTTTTGTACTCTAGTAGTTGATGTACTTGGGAAGTTTGTTTTCATGTCTCCACCGATACCATCCCTACTATGACTAGCAACGTCAATAAAGCCTTGCAATTATTGTTACGTCTGGCCCTGGAATTTGCAATATGGCGCACATTTGTGCATAGACCTGTCAGCCACGACGTTTTCCAAACGGAGCGGCGCTTGGACGAGAGCTTGTGCACATGTGACACCTGTGAATTGGTGAGCGAGGTGGTCTTATTGTGGTACGGCACCACTGGGGGGGGGAGGGGGGGGCGTTCTCATCCCACCGCGGCACGTCTTCACCTGAAAGTAGACATAGCAATGCACGTGCTCGAGGCAGCTACCACAAACTCCTCCGAAATCGACGACCAGCCTCCTCGGACTCACCCTCCGCGACGGGGGTTCTCGGGTCACCCAAGTGTGGTACTCGTAGGTTAACATTGCGTGGAGCAGTTATCTGTAGCCTTATTAGACATACATATCAACCATGCTCCTCGCCAGATGTATTGAGTCACTCGCTTCATGTCTGTGTTCACATGGGAAGAGCACTGAAACGGCGAGAGACTAGATTGGCAAGATCTGCTGTCATCGCTTCACGAGTGCTTCACTGTTAGCAGACGCGCAGACTCTTATAAGTCGAAGGCTTTTGTAGAGAATCGCTTTTATCTCTCTTGTAACTATAATGCAAATAAACCTTCGATCGCTGTCTTTTTATGCGCGTGTGGCGCTCTTCAATGGATGCGTGAAGGGTCCGACGATGGGAACCGGCTATCATTGGCGATACCCACTGGATTCTAGTCGTAACGTTTGCAAGGTGGACGGTGGAATATAACCGATCGACCAAAATTGACATAGAGGCCAGCCGAAGGCCGTAACATTTAACACAAGCCCAAACGACAGATTATGTATGCGGTACCATGGTATTCGAATTAAAAATTTTAATGATTTAGGATTTTTTTCATGTATGTCAGCATACGCTGTTTTTGGCCCCAACACCGCTTGTTACTGCTATGACGGAGAGATATGCCTAACTCGCCAATTTATTTCCGCAAAATATCAAACATGAAGCCGGTAATAATATTTAGCATGCCTTTATAGGAAAAATACGGTGAAGAATGGGATAGAGGAGGCACATTTACCAGAGTACGGTCAGTCTATCAATGAATCAGTCATTCAATCAGTCAGTCAATCAATTGAATCAACAACGTTGGCACAAGGCTGGGGGAAGGGTTGGGAAAGTACAGAAGCCACAGGATATACACAGCGTGGACAAACTTCCTTCACTCTCGTCATTCTACCGAGCTATGTTCACGTGCGAACAAAGAAAGGTAATCTGCGGCACGTCCCACTTTCGAAACTATTACAAGACAAAAATACCTTGAGAATGGCGGTTAACGCTGAAGAGCCATCGTGTTGCCAAGCGTTGCATCTGTTCTTTGCCATTTCTTCTGTTATTTTTGCTGTTGCTGCTGCTGTATTTCGTTTGTTTATTTCCTTGCTTCTTTCAATCTCAGTCAAGGCGCTCCGAAAATCCACAATTATTTATATTTTTTTGCTCGCAATTCGTGCGCGTCCAAGGACTTCTTCATTTCTTTACTATTTCCATAATAAAAAGAAGTGGGCAAGGAGAACGCAGGAGAGTAAAACACGTAATTTACATTTCACGAAGAAAGTTCGGTGATGTCTCTGCAGCTGCTCGGTTCCTTCGAGAATTCTCAGCGGCACCGCATTGTTGCGCATCAAACTGTCCCGCATTAATTACGGATCGCTGCATCGTAGAATGAAAACCTAACTTGCGTTAACCGGCGGCCCTTCATTTTGTTCCCAACCGGCAACGGGCGCATGCTTTCAGTTATCTCGGAACGTTTTTCAGATGCCACACGCCCAATTTTATTTTTGCCAGTAATGAGGATGGACGCATGAATCAGTATAGGAGTCCTTGTTTCAGTGAAGTTAGTCGGACTGCATAGTCTAAGGAACTTCAGGAATTCTATTACCTTTTCCATTGACCAAGTGTGCGATACAATCTTCGTCGAAAGCATCCCCGCTGTTTCCATAACAGACGCAACGGTGGCACCGGAATTTCGCTGTCTGCTGTCTGGTTTCGTGCACCGCAATACACAAAAAGCAGCATCACGGTGGAATGGGCTGATTGCAATAAAATCAAGCCGGAAATCGGCAGTTCTTTGGCATTCTGATTATGCAGCGCGGCTTTGATAATAAAAATGAATTTATAAAAAGATCAGACACTGGCTCCACTCAAGGCATATTGCGCTTTGACTTCACCCGGTGTCTCCTTCCATCTGTAGGTCGTTAAAATGCTCTCGTGGAATGTTCATGTTCGTTTATTTCAAGCAGAGAGAGTGAGAAAGAGAGAGAAAGAGAAAAAGTTGCCATACGAACCAGTGTCACGACAGTAGGTGTGATATGCGCAGCAGACATAAAGCAGACTATGCAAAACACACCATGGTCAAAAAGAAAACTGGTGCAGGCAGCTAGGAGCCACCCAGAGAGCAAACAATGTGGCGTTCAGACTTGGCCTGCCCGTCCCAACGTGGGTGGTTCCCACTGCGTGCTAGTCGCAGCTCTAAAAGCCACTAATGAAGTTTACGCAGCCGACCAAGCTACGCACTGCTCGAAGATGTTTAGGAGCTGGTGACGCTTCCCCTATTCCTCCCATCACCCTCATTATCCTTTCTCACCTCTTGCTATACTATACTATACATGAATGTCGTATTCTTTAACCTCTTACTTCTTTTCCCTTTACTCTCATTTCACTTTCACAACACTTTCTATACATAACTATGCCTGCTCTCTCATCTTTGAATCTGTCTCTCTCCCTCCAAATATTTCTCTGCCTACTCCTCTGTTTTCTTCCTTTCACTTTCTCTCTTCCCTGCTCTTCCTCTTTCTGTACTCGTTCTCTCGCCCTCTATTTTTATTTTTCTCTCTTTCCTCTCTTTCTGTCTGTGTGTCGTTCGCCCCGCCGAGAGGGTATAGCAAAATGAGTGTGTGAAAATATTTTACTCCTTCAGATGTAGCAGTAAAAGCCCCTAAAATTCATTCCGTGGGCCCCAAACGCCGTCTTCATGATCCCACTCCTTGCACTCCACGAAATAAATCCAGACAATACATTGCTCTGCATTGCTCCAAAGCTCCCCTTACAAAAATTTCTGTTGAAAAAACAATGGGAAGTCATTGAGCAATGAAAACAGATGCGATCGAAACTACATAACGGTTCAATTGAAATACCATTGAGGAAATTGTTGACTAGTATTGAAAATTGGCCCATGACTTTCAATTGAAAGCCGTCAATGAACTCGATGTAGATTTACATTGAGAGAAAATGAAATGGCGATCGAAAGTACGTTGTGTATCAATCGAAATATCACAAAGGCAATTGTTAACAAGCATTGAAAATTGCCCCAAGACTTTCAATTGAAAGCCATGAATGCGAAAAAAAACAACTATTTTCTGCACTTAGCGGTGGCTTTTTGCCAATAATGGGGCAGACATTATGACCATGGGTAATTGAAAAACATTCTTATTACAATCATCTACATCTGCAGACTACCTCAACACTGGGGTCGAACATGGGACCTTATGCCCGTGAAGCGGATGTCTTACTCATTGCACCACAACGCCACTTTTTTTTTCTTTATTGCCTTGCATATCATGACTGTTCACATTTTACATATTTACATATTGGTCCAAATTCAAGTGCGTCACAAAATACACCCACAGAATTCATTGAGGTACCGTCAGCTCTTGGCTGACTATTAATCAATACTTGGGCATTCGTAACAATCGCTCAATGCACCCAATCCAGTCTGGCACATCCTCTTGGCTTTTCAGCATTTCAAGAAAATGGCACACAGATTTGCAAAAATATTGGCGCACAGCTAGCACTTCTACATCCGCGTTTTCAAAGGCACATCGGGTTTTCCATATACTGTGCAGGCCCAGAAGCATGATAAGATCATAAGGTACACCTGCCTCATTTTTAACCGAAAGAAAACGGATGCCATGTGGACTTGACGGTAATTCTTTTTTCAAGGTTCTTTGCAGTATGTCCTAGAAAAAGACCCCGCTCCAGCAATCTATAAACACGTGTTCAATTGTTTCCGGTTTATTACACAAGTGGCAATTTGTGCTCCAACACCCCAACGCCACCGCGTCAGGGCGAGTCTTTTTTGCGGTTGTATATATCTACCAAACGGCTTTTTGCAAATCGTCGGCGGAATTTAAAACATTATTTGTGTCATACGCATTTTTTGCGCATGCATTCAGCGAATAAGTTTGTAGGGCTTCATGAACTCGTGACAACAACGGTGAGCGCTTTCGGCTCCGACTGCTGTTCGTGGTGCGCCGTTCCGGAAGAACGATTAACGTGTGTGCGTGCGTCGTCTCAGTGCTTCCCCATGAATCGCAGGTGTTTCGCTCACCGAAAATCGCGGATACCAGCGCGACGACGCTGTGTTAGGTTGTCGAAACCTACGTATGTTTTTCGCACGTGCGTGTGCTGTAAGCAATTTCGTTTATTTATGTCGCGAGGTTACACGCGTGTCAGTGACAGCCGCCTATTATCACCTCTGTGAAGACAATGCAATTTCGCACGTAAACGTTGCATGGGTATTTTAACGTGCCTATAATCTAACATTTGCATTTCGTACGCGCGAACTACCACGAGCTGCACGCTGAGGCAGCAGCACCTTTTTTTTTTTTGGATTTCGACGATTACTTATTTCCGTTTTTTTTAAATTTATGTGCATTATTTCGCGATATAAAGTATTTTTTACTCATTTTCGGTCTTTTAACTGATATTATTTATGGGGAGCGGCTACTCTTCCCTTTATTCAGCATCACATTGCTGTTGAAGTGAATGCCGAAGCGCGCACCAAGCTCAAGTATGACGTTCACAAATTAGCGGCGGACAGGTCAGTCTCCCTTCAAATAAATAATGCTTCTGCACATCTCTTTCGCGAACGTCCGAGGCAGATGGGATCAACAAATAGTGCAGAACGAACCTCAAATTATTTATTGTTACTGCATGCAGTTGATATTTAGAAAATGGGGATTTTTATCTTCACAGCAGTACACTGGTTGTCTTGGTCGTGGTTCACTGTTACAAATCCATGCTGGAATACGAGAACTGTACTTAATATTCAAAACAGTGAGCAAATGTTGTTGGCATACGCTCTCCTGCTGACTCCTGCACCTGATTTCTGCACACTTAATGTTCAAGTTCATCATCAAATTACGTAACCACTGATCAAACATCAACCAACCGATTTTCAATTTCGATCTTCATCTCTCTCGCTGCCTTCCATTTGTTTCTTTTTTGCCATGCTTTCCTAAAATCATCAGTTCAGTTTGCTTTGTAGAACACGAGCATCAACATATAGGCCAGTGTTTCAGTACTGTCCCGCATGCACTATAGAGCGGCGGCACCGCGAACACGAAACTTCTCGGCTTCTGCGGTTCTCGCCTCTGTTTTCTTTTTCTCCCCCCCCCCCCCTTCACGCGAGCGCGATGGAGAACATGAGCGGGCGCGCGGTTCAAATTTTCTTATGAAATATTCCTCACGAAATATTTCGTCCATGGTTTTTTAATATAAAAGAGACAATCATAATTTTATTGCAAAGTGCTCAACAGAAATATTGTTTACGAAATATTTCATCCGTGATTTTTTTAATAGAAATGAGACAATAAAAATTTTATGGCAAAGTGCTCAACAGAAATATTGTTTACTATTTCGTCCATGGTCTTTTTTTATAGAAATGAGACAATAGAACTTTTATTGCAAAGTGCTCAGCAGAAATATTGTTAACGAAATATTTCGTCCATGTTTTTTTTTTTATAAAAATGAGACAATAATTTTTTATTGCAATGTGCTCAGCATGTTTACGAAATGTGTTTACGAAATACTTCCTCAATGGTATTTCAACATAAATGAGTCAATAGCATTTTTATTGGAAATGCTTACCAGATATATTGTAGACGAAGTATTGAAGTAAGTCAATGAGTATTGCGGAACCATTGATGATCAATGGAGTCAATGGTTCGATCACACTCCAACAATGAAAAATCAACAGTCATTTTCATAAGGGTCCTAGCAGATGAAACACCGCCAGTATGTTTCGTGCTAATGTTGTATTTTGTTTAACGCTTGCACTTCATTAGTCTATTCAATGATTGAAGGCTAGATATGCTCTGACGCACCTTCTTCACCTCTCCCTGCCGTTTTGATGCAGAACTGCACGACCATGTCATGGCTTTCAACTTTGTCATCCGGGCATTGTGAAGCGATGCATTTCGGATTTTCTGTCACTTGTTACATTTTTAGTTTCAGTATGGAAAAACTTCTATGGAGACTCTACTCCTAGATCTTTTCATGCGCGCCATAAGATCATCCTCGGGAACGCGGAACAGTGTCGACGCGGTGCGACCCTGCCCTTAAGCAGACAATGTTCTTTTATGCAGTCTTTCACCCATTAGGCTTTATATTAAAATTCCATGTACGTCCTCGCCCTGCTAAACAAAAAATGTAATATATAGTTAGTATGAGTAAATGTATCACTTAAAAAGACTCCTTCTCAAAAACATTTCGACGTCTTTTTGTCGCGTTTTGCGTCTCCCATATGCCCAAATTAAAAAAAAAAAGCTCGCTTGACATGGTGATCCAAATGAGCCAAACTTTTGGCGGTATGTGCCTAGTAGTATAAATTAACAAAATAAATACGTAAGTTGTTACACTGACGTCAGAGTAGCCGCATGCATGGATCGAAAAAGTTGGCCGAGCAGAATTTCGCACCTTTTGGCGGGTCACGAACACACCAACACCAGCCACGTAATTTTCCTGACGCGAACGCTGTGAGCTATGATAAACTTGTACACGTGAAAAGGTAGACAACTACCAGCACCTATCACTGAAACAGAGAAACAAGAAAAATTGATTTATATGTGGGGTTTGACGTCCCAAAACCACCATATGATTATAAGAGACGCCGTAGTGCAGGGCTCCGGAAATTTCGACCACCTGGTGTTCTTTAACGTGCACCCAAATCTGAGCACACGGGCCTACAACATTTCCGCCTTCATCGGAAATGCAGCTGCGGCAGCCGGGATTGAAACAAAAAAAGAAGTACTCTTTGTATTAGTTATACAGCAGTTGGCAAAATAAAAATGTCGAGTTTTACCCAATGTTTCATTTTACCCCCCCCCCCCCCACCTGCCATACTTGCGTAAAAATTGTGCTTCCTCTCACCGCCGAAGCTGATCTAAGAGGCCACATAGAAAGAAGCGCGTAGTTCGGCTCTTCTCCGCCAGGTGCCGCTACGACCCAGGTAATCATGGCAAGAAAAGCGTCTGCTCTTTCTGTGAACGCCTTCATTTTTTTTTTCATCGATCGCCACGACAAAAATTACACAAACTCCTACTAAAGGGAGCCATGAGTAGTAGGCGAAGCAGTGCATGAGCTGATTGTTCTGACTCGTGCATCTCCAGAATTTTGCTCCCCGACTCCATCACATGATTGCTGAAAGAGCGTCTTACCCAGTCTCTTACGCAGGCCTGAACGTGCTAGTGTGTGAGCGCGTTCTAGCAGTGCTGGGGCCAGCTGTTGCGCATGCGCAGTAGCCATAAGCGTTGCCATAAGCTACTTCACATCTAAAATAACTTCCCATCTAATATACCTGCTTTCACCAAAACAATCCTGTATAGCAAGACTTTTCATCCAGAGCTTATGTGACGGAGAATTCAGTAATGATAAATCCCTTCTTGGGATCAGCAGTTTCAATAAATAAATATATAAAAGTTTGGTGACTGCATTAAAATGTCACTAATCGTTAGTGCTACTAAGTATCATAAGTTATTTCCTCACTGATTGTGACTTTGCCTTTCTACTGCCCTTGTGGTTACGTTCTTACTGTGATTACAACAGTACATTGACTACGTGAGGCCTGTCACTAAGAGTACTGTAATTAGCGATTGTATATTACTGTACTATTGATTATGTTCAAAGTTGATTCGTAACTTTGAAATACCTTGCTTCAGCTGCCCCAACGGGGCAAGGCCTTAATCTCGAGGTCCAACTTCCCCGTTTGCCTTATCTCGCGGGCATACCCTGCATACGTGTTATGCCCAAATAAAGGGTATCTATCAATTCAGGCAATCAAGAGTTGTCCTTGGTTGCGTGTTTCTGTGGCGTGTTTTTGCCTTGTCAATCCTGCCCAGAAATGACAAAAAGAAGTCACGTCTCCGAATGCGGGCCCCGTGACGCAAAATGGTGCTACGAACAAATGGAGCGAGAAAACCCCATAAGACACTTCAGTTGCCTCAGCGCACGACGCGGCCCGCCTCTGCTCTGCGCATCGACCAAACGACGCCACCGACCGACCGGTAGCCGTGTTCATCTTGATCAACGCACGCGAAGATCGCTTTGGCAGGCATCACCGAGGGAACAACGAAATCACGGACGACGAATGCGGCACGACGTGTTTCTTATTTTTCCGAGAGAGAGAGAGAGAGAGAGAGAGAGAGACCGTAAACGCGACGAATTTCGGTGCGACGCTCGCGCTTTTTGGGGGTTTCGGTGATACGGGAAGACACAACCCGTTCGTCCGAAGAAGACGTACACGCGCCGGCGTGTGGCCGCGCTCCGAGTGAAACAAACGAGAATCGCGCGCGCTTTTTCTCGTCTCGCGAGAACAGATGCGAGCGGTGATGGGCACGACGGGTGGGGGAAAAGAAACGGAAGAGCCGCCGTACCAGCTCGCGCCACCGCGACCGCCGTCCCTCGAAACCAATTTTCGCGATGTGAATCGTACGCGTGCGCTCTGCGGAAAGGATGAACAAATGAGGAAAAGAAAGAAAACACACACAAACAAAACAAAACAGAAAAGAAAAACGGCCGCTCGTGTTCGAAAAGAACCTCAGTTGTGGTGCCTGGGGCAATCTTCCGTAATGGGCGAAGCAGAGGAAGAATGCTGCCGCGCGAGATATTGGCGAAAACGAAACGACGAAAGAGCAAGCGTGGTGTATATAAGGCACGTGCCGGCGTGTGAGACAGCGCATTGCCTTTTTTTTTATTTCTTTCTCTTTTTTTTTCGTGGTGTGAAATTGAGATTTACAATCGACCATTTCGACAGGAAGACAGAGGGCGAGGGGGGTGGTAGCAGTGCTATTGGCTGGAGGGAGGGACGGCACAGCGAGATTGAACGGTTGCACACAGACACCGGACGGCTTTAGCGCCTTAGTGCGGTTCCAGTAATTGCGAGGTCTCGTGCTGAAGCCGCCGCGCCGGCTATGCAATCGGTGGATCAATTAAATCGGCCCGCAAAGTATGAACTCGCCCCAGGACGTCCTCTGGCCATTTTTTTCCCTCTCCGGTGACTACGTATATTCAAATCAGGGACAAGTTTCAGAGCCTTGCTCGTGTAGGGCGTTGTTGTTGGTGGTGGAGCAAGAATGAGACCATTTTCTTTCATTAACGGTTCTTGCGAGACACGACAGAGCAGGGTAGAGACAGTGCGAGGTTTCGAGCGTGACAATGCCCGGATGCGAGGAAGTCGCAATCCTTTCAGCCAAACAAGATACGATGGAACGTTTATTGAAGTGCACCGCGTAACACAGTTGCTGACAGGGGTACTAAAATCCGCCAATGAATCAATAAGTAAATCAATAAATAAATTCATCATTGAATCAATAAATAAATCTATCAATCCATTCATTCATCAATGAATTGATTAATCAATGAACGAATGAATTAATTCATCAATCTATCAATTAACCAATTGATCAATCTATCAATGAACAAATTGATCAATCCATAAATGAACAAATTGATCAATCCATCAATGAATCAATTGATCAATCTATCTATCTATCTATCTATCTATCTATCTATCTATCTATCTATCTATCTATCTATCTATCTATCTATCTATCTATCTATCTATCTATCTATCTATCTATCTTATAAGCAGTAAAGACAGAAAGAAATGTATATCCTGTGCGTTGTTAGTTTAGCGAGCAAGTACATTTCGCAACGGAAACCACATCAGCAGAACAGAAGAGACGACACAAGGGTTGTTTCGTAACTCACTCGTGCAATCACCTGCTGCAAATTTGCATCAAGTTTGGGACAGCCGACACTAAACAGAAAATGCGAGATTCAATTAGCGGGTCCACAACTGCCACGGCCAGGGAGACCTCCGGTGCCAGAGTTTAGGAGATTTAAAGCCAGTGCTGAAAAAAGAGCGCTCGCCAAATGCGCGATCCCGCTGGGATAATTGCGCCAATGTCAGGGCTGGTTTCGATTGAAATTTAAAAATGTCGAAATACAGCTAGTTCTAAATGGAGACGAACGCGGCGGATATAGCTGTAGCGTGAAACGCAGCAACCAGAAAGAAATCGGCTAAGCTTAGCTTTAGCATGGCGACACACACGAGCAATTAATCATTTGTTAAATATTTCTTCATTGACGAACATGTGCCACCGCGGCGGTGATAGTGGTTACAATGGGGCACCGGCAGAAATGTTGTTTTTCCGAGGGTTGTGGGGGGGAGGGGGGGGCACCACTTTGATGTGAAGTAGGAGCCTTGCAGGTAGATCGGTCGCGTGCTCGGTCGGTTTTGTGCTCTCTATGCGAAAAAAATTCTAGAAGGGGAGGGGTCTAGTGTTCCATCCCCTGGCTACACCACTGCGCTGGTCGGCTGTTGATCCGAAGGTTTGGCCACGCCGGTTGCATCTCGACGGAGACGAAACGCTATGGCCCTGCGCGTTAAAGAAATTTCCGCAGCGCTACAGTACCGCGTTCATCGTAGTCCTATCATGGCTTTGACGCGTAGGATCCTACACATATTATTATTATTATTATTATTATTATTATTATTATTATTATTATTATTATTATTATTATTATTATTATTATTATTATTATTATTATTATTATTATTATTATTATTATTATTATTATTATTATTATTATTATTATTATCTTCACTTTCCTGCTGACGAATTCGCACTGACGCCGACTTCTTATTTCTTTACAAACTAGTTCACGGTATTATAATCTGCTGGTTGCTTCTCAGTTGTGCGAATTTCGGGATTTCGCATAAGTTAACCGAAAAGAATCGATCATTTCATGAACCTGCCAACTTCTTTCAACAGTCTACTGCTCACAGAATACAAAGACTTTATAATTGTAACTTTAATGATCTTCATGTTTTAACAGTGTACATTCGTTGTTTTCTTCTCAACTTTACACTGTCTTGCCCCGCCACGGTGGTCTAGTGGCTAAGGTACTCGGCTGCTGACCCGCAGGTCGCGGGATCAAATCCCGGCTGTGGCGGCTGCATTATGGAGGCGGAAATGTTGTAGGCCCGTGTGCTCAGATTTGGGTGCACGTTAAAGAACCCCAGGTGGTCGAAATTTCCGGAGCCCTCCACTACGGCGTCTCTCATAATCAAATGGTGGTTTTGGGACGTTAAACCCCACAAATCAACCAACTTTACACTGTCTTCAGGTAGTTTTTCATAATGCACAAATTTTCCTTTTTTCTGTTTTAAAGAAGCCTTCCATGTAGCTTTGTATATTTCCCTTTATTTTTTCACTGCCATTCCATGATTCTCGTCTTGTCTTTGATTTTTCCCATTCCGTGCCGATTTCTTTTGTATGTGTGTTTATGATCTATTTATTTGATTTTTATGTAGACTGTGTAGTACTCTATTTTTATTGTTTCATTGTTGTGTATGCTTGCACTAAGACCTCATGGTTGTTCCAGGGCACGTTAAATAATAAATGATCGATTGGTTACTATATTATTAGTATCATTGTTGGCAAAGAAGCAACGATAGTTTTTTTGTTTTTCTTGTATCCACTTCGCTGTAACCGGCTCTGTCGGGCCTAGTCCCACAAGTCCTTGGGACTTAGACAGGCCCGTTTCTTTGTATTTCTTATGGATGTGTACAATTATTATTATTATTATTATTATTATTATTATTATAATTATTATTATTATTATTATTATTATTATTATTATTATTATTATTATTATTATTATTATTATTATTATTATTATTATTATTATTATTATTAAATTTCGAAGTAAGCAGTGGTTTGGTCAAATGGTTTTCAAATAAAAATACACATTTCATTAAGGAAACTGAGCACTTTTGTGGCAACCTAAATAACTTGCACAATCTTTTTAAGAAACAGAGCTATGCATGTTTGTCAATGTAACTACTGGGTTCGAAGAGGAGGTGAGTGAACGCTCAGCCCTTATCTCGCAGTATGGAGGATCGTACGTCTTGGCTGGCTTTGTACTTTTACAAGAACGATCCTGTTGCAGTTACGGGGTGCGCTAAGATCACTGCAGTCGCTGCGCGGTCTCAGTTTGCGAAAAGAGCGCGCTTTTCAGACACAGTGAATTAACAACTGAGACGCTATTCGCGTTCATCTGTACCCGTGAGTACGTTTCATGCGTCATTTGTGCGTGAGAAACGTGGGGCACGTTTCGATCTGCTTGCCATTTTGCTCGTGACCTTCCAATTTGTTGCTATCATATTCATTGCTTCGCATTTGTGGCAAGCTGTGACTTTTATTTGTATTTCGACATCACTCTATTTTACTGGCGTACTGAAATCCGGGACCGTATTCTCTCTCTCTCTCTCTCTCTCTCTCTCTCTCTCTCTCTCTCTCTCTCTCTCTCTCTCTCTCTCTCTCTCTCTCTCGCACACACACAGAACATATTACACTGGAAACATTAGTTGAAGAAACTTTTATTGAATAACGATGTTAGCAATGGCGAGGGATTCATTAGAAGAGAGCAATCACGAACCAACTGCCTTTTGAGCTCATCTGTATAGCATCGCGGATGATTCTTCCAATGTTGAAAGCTTTGGCTCGTTGCGAGACGAACTTTTGGCGAAACACAGCAGTTGCCAAAAATGGCATAAAACAATAAAACACAAAACCTGCGAGATCAACAACTTCAAGCAGTGACGACACAGATGACCCAACTCTGTGATGTCGTATCAGTCTCGTAGCCAGGAATTCGTTTTTTCAGGGGGTACAACTCCATGATTTAGGGGAAGGCACTCCTATAAATAGTCATTTTTCGCTCTCTATGTCACGGCGAACAAAATTTTGGAAGGAGGGGGGCAGGCACGTGCCTGGTGCGCCACCCTCTGGCTACGCCCTTACGTCGTATGATGACATCATCGCATGATATCATAGCTTAATCAAAACAGGGCTGACACTGGAGGTAATGCAACACTACGTGATATGTTCAGGGGAACGTCAAGGAATCGCAATGCGTCTCCCTCACACAGTGACTTGCTACGTCTTGGCACACAACTCTCCCATAGTAGAACACCTAGTGCTCTAAATCGTTAACTACTTTTTCTAAACACGTCTTGAAAGTCATGCGGTACTCAATAATTTGCACCTTAGTACAAATGTGCAATGGCCGTTTGTCTTCAAGTGTCACAGGAAACGTAACGTGTCACGATTTTTTTTTTTTTTTGCTTCAGTGTGCAGTAACTATGGCAGCCGAACCCTTGTAAATGCGATCGTCGCAATGCGCAATACGTATAACGCTATCGTGCATGAATCATATTTCGATGCGCTTATCTTGACTCACATTCGACTAAACGATGACTCGACGGCACTATACGCCAACGCTTTCAAAACACTCCAGCAGACTGAACGGGCTGGCTTGCGCAAACGTCACAGATGACCGAAGATGACAGAATTATAAATACCTTGCTGGTTCTGTACGAATTATATATTTTACTGCTGATTCTGTAAAATTCTTGTCGCACAATAGCGTTGTATTACTATGAAACAAAAAAGAGATATTTTATCCTTTTGTGCATCATGCACGTCTTTTTAAGTCCAACAGATATATTTAGTCGGCTGAGTAAAGTTCGATAGATATTCTTCTTGCACATATTCTTGAACTTGTCTCTGTATCTTTCAACGTATCTTACTTTGTTCATCGGTAACATAATCTGTGTTTCTTGGTTAACGTAATGGCTTTCTTTCTCTTCATCTGAGAAATTTTTGTTTACTGCAAATGTTACAACCACTGTTTGCTCTCTCGCTCCCTATTTCCTGCTTTGGTTTCCTAGGTATTTTCTAGGTATTCTTTGGTATTGGATGTATACAACTATATGTCATTGGCAATAGGTTCTACAAGTGTTTGTTTCTTGTGCAGATAATATGAAATTAAATTCAAGGCACGAACGACATTCTCGAGAAAATCCACAACCCATGGGAAACGCGCGAGCTTGCACACGGCGCATTCCTAAACATCAGGGGATCCTTAAGCTTCTCCTTTAAGAGTTTAACGCGATAGCGATATCCTGTCGCTGCAGTGCGTACTTTAAAACTTAGTGCATGTTTTGTTTTTTAATGCGAAGCGTATCTTAGCGAACTTGGGCGACATTGAGTGTATCTATCTTTCTATCACGGTAACCACATATCGCGACTCTTTGCCAACATGCTTCACACCCACCGCCAGGCCTTCACAGCTTACCGGCATTGACCAATGCAACCAATGTAAGTGGCTAGATAGATAGATAGATAGATAGATAGATAGATAGATAGATAGATAGATAGATAGATAGATAGATAGATAGATAGATAGATAGATAGATAGACAGATAGATAGATAGATAGATAGATAGATAGATAGATAGATAGATAGATAGATAGATAGATAGATAGATAGATAGATAGATAGATAGATAGATAGATAGATAGATAGATAGATAGATAGATAGATAGATAGATAGATAGATAGATAGATAGATAGATAGATAGATAGATAGATAGATAGATAGATAGATAGATAGATAGATAGATAGATAGATAGATAGATAGATAGATAGATAGATAGATAGATAGTCTATCTACTTAGCCGCTTACGTTTGGGTGCTCTCGTGGTCACTCCCTCATCTTGACGTGAACCAAAATTAGCATTGGAGGCTAAGATGGTTTGGTGAATATGGCGTGCTGGTCAAGACATGAATAATGTCAAAATTCTGTAACGTTCGTCGTTAAACACTTCCCGCCAGACAGTGGCACGTACCAAAGGGCGGGTATGTGCCGCTGGTATGCGGGTATGTGCCACAGGTGATTGACGCTTAGTATCGACCCAGGAACGACGAGAACACTTATCGGCAATTTTAACGCGTCAGCGTTAAGCAATACCCGACATCGGTAGCGTCGACCCAACGAAACCATAGAATAAACGTCAGTGTTAAGAAAAACCTCACATAGACAGCGTTGACCCCCAGACGAATGCAAATAATAAATTTCAGGGTCCCAGCAGGAATCAAGCCCAAGCATTCTGCGTGGCAGTCAAGCATTCTATCACAGAGCTATACGCCAGGTTTCAGAACGACTTTTAAAATAAACGCTAATCTTTGTGAAACGTCAATAGTGGTTGCAGTGCTGCCTACCCAATTTCATAAACATTACATATGTACTCCTTTCATACAGCCGTCACGTCGGGTTAACGTCAATTGTGGTTGGGTGCCATGCGCTGAAGTTGACTTATGTAGCAGCGTCCAGGGCCAGCATCTTCGCGAGCATCAGTGCTTCATGTCAGCTTTTGGTGTTGCTAATGCGCATGTTCCAGTTGACATCGTTGCGCAAATGCAATCAACTGGTGCCCCGCCGCGATGGTCTAGTGGCTAAGGTACTCGGCTACTGACCCGCAGGTCGCGGGCTCGAATCTCGGCTGCAGCGGCTGCATTTCCGATGGAGGCGGAAATGTTGTAGGCCCGTGTGCTCAGATTTGGGTGCACGTTAAAAAAACCCCAGGTGGTCGAAATTTCCGGAGCCCTCCACCACGGCCTCTCATAATCATATGGCGGTTTTGGAACGTTAAACCCTACACATCAATCAATCAAATCAATCAACTGGTTATATAAACATCTCCAACTTTTCCAGATATGGCTGTACGTGCAACATTTGTACATATATTTTGTCATTTCATGACGTGTAGCTCGATAAAAAAATGCAATACGGTCACCTTTCCTCCGCATGCTTCACATAACGTCGATTTCCATGCAGGTACGTAGGATCTGCCGAAATTGTTTATTGTATGATGTTACTCGAAAGGTTTAGATTGTATATTACTACAAAATAACCTATAAAATTGAAAGTAGCTAGCGTCAGTGAAGCTTTCGCATATGGCTGCATTCTGTGTACTGCTGGGAATTCAGTAGTGTATGTCGCTTTCTTAATGGCTGGTCGGCTTTTTGTGACACCCGATATGCAATGTACCCATGTACCACACAATATTACTGCGATATTGCATTTTATATTATAAAACCCGTATACAGGGTGCATGTGTTCGTAAAACATGAATGTTATTTTCAATGCATTTCAATGTAGAAGAAGTTATTTTCACTCTTTTGCCAAGCAGATACCTGGCTAAGCGGTATAAGCCTGCTTACCATGCAAACGACTCGTGTTCAATCCTCACTCAGAAGCATAAATAACTATTTTATTTGCACCTTTCTCGATTTTTGAGTAACGGACAAGATGGTGGTTTTTTCCTCACAACGAACGATGCTAACATCAACGCCGGAATTTCCACGAAACGAGCTCTTTAACGCTATCGCGCTAAAAAGCGCGTTCTGTTTTGCTCACCCATTGAAGTATGCGCCCTTGGCGTAGCGATGTCACGCTAGGGAACACGGATACCTATGAAGGAATTAAGTCAATGTGTCAGTCATGGGGTTCTCGTCAGTATATGCAGTACACCATTCAGCGCTCGTTAAGGTGTTGAATTGATTAAATGTGTGAAACTTCGTTAAATGTCAATATTCTGCCGTAGAAGTCATGCTAAAAGAATACGTGTGAGATTAAAAAAAGGAACTATCTGCTGCAAGCAGCCTGTACGTTATAACTTTTGTGTCTATGCCTATTCTCATTTCTTTTTTTTTTTTTCTCAGAGCTGTGGTGAGTCGCACCAGCGACTGCTTTGCCGAACGAGAGTCTTGCTTTAGGTCCGAAGGTTTTTCTTTTCTTTTTTTTTCTTTTTCTTCGATGTACTCTTATAGAGGGCGTCGTCTCACTGGCGATTACCAGAATATAAATTCATGTGGTTGCGGACGGCATTTGAACGGGCTGGTTCGCGTTGCACTATTTGCTAGGTCGCGGAACCAAACGAATGCAGAGCATTTACGGCCATTCAGCGCCAACGGAGGATACGTACATTAGTGGGACTGCAGCCGACATACCAGGAAATAAGGTAGCCACGCATCACTTGACTGCGCATTCTCCACCGCCCGACGCGCCGGGGTGTTCGTATACAACGACGGAAGCAACATTAGCGTTCACGATTCACAAAGCCACGCTATTCCGAATGCCCAGACAGTGGTGTACGAATACACGTGCACGCACGTGCACACTGGGGTAGAGCAGTTTGCCATGGCAAGCAACACGGCAGGCATTTAAGCGGAATAATAAAATATGCAGTTCAAGTGCACCCGACGTCATGAGAGAACTACGCCGAAACTGTGCACCGTGCTTTTATGTATGCTGTGTTAAAACAAGTTCTTTGCAATTCACGAAGTGCCGGACTGTATAGGTATATGTATGTGTGTTATTTTTCTTTCTCAATCCTTTCACTCTGAAAACCATGAAAAAGGAGGTAGCCGTGGCCAAGAAATGTGAACAACCACTCTTGGGTAATCGCGCTTTTTATCGTGCAAGGTCGGACTTAACGTGCCACTAACACAGGGCGCAGGGTGGGGTGTGTTCAGTCGGTTCCTGTAGATGAAATGCGCGATTACCCGTGATGCAACTCCGACAAGCTGCTGTTATTACAACCGCTCCTTGATTTATTTTAGCAGCGGAGCTGACTAAGATTTTTGTTGCACCGCGTAGTGTTACCAAAAGCTGTGCCTCGATATGACGTCACTGCGCGTTTCTTATAAACCATTTGGCACAGCTATCTGTCTATCAATCACACGATTCAGCCACTCAGCCAAAGTTTAAGCACTTGATGAACGCCCAGTCATCTTGAACTGGTGTCTTCATTCATACTTGTGAACATTGTCGGTGAAAAAGCAATTATAACGCACATCTTAGGCGCAACATCAACACGTAAGTATTATGTGGTGTGTTACTTTACTAGAAATTACATAGATACGCAATTCTAAAGACACTAGTGTTTCTTACACTGCACTGAAAATTCGACGCTATCAATGAAAAAAACGCGCTGCCGACGATATGGGGCTGCCACCTGCCAGTAGCGCTGGGTTCTGCACAGGCTCATGTTTCCCCACATTACCACCAGATGGCGTCCATATCTCACGCAGTTCGGGACTATCGTTCAGGCTGTCAAGGTGGATGGACGTGTTTTTTGAGCGCTCCGGATCGACTGCGCAGATAAGTGTTTTTGCATGTTTTGAGCTTGTCTTTATAATTATAAGGCAGCGGTTGAAATCTTCGTAGCACTTATTTTATGGTACGGCTTTTTCGGGGGCCAGTCACCAGGTATTTATTAGTTAGTGCGGGTGTGTGTGTTTGAATTTTTTTCGTTTTTTTTTTCTTTTGCCACCCCGTGGGGGAGGTGCGCGTACATTGAACACGCAAAATTTTGTAGTAGAGCTTAGACTTTCTTTTTTTTTTTCATAGTGCAGGGCTCGAGTTTAGTAATTATCGAGTATAGGGATAATTGGTGTCAGAAAGGCATGGTTAAAAAGACTGTAAAGTGTTCAGGATGTGGAGTGGGTTTGAAAGTGGACCCAAGCGTAGAAGCGGATGGAGAAGAGGCTGACGCGAAGTGTAGGCAATGTGAGGTCGAGGAAAAAATGGAGAAAATGATGGTTGGCCAGAGTGAACTGCTGATGAGAATCGCCGAGCTCGAGACTGCGTTGGCGACAGAGCAAGAGAAAACGAGGGCAATGGGAGAAAGACTGAAGTCCGCCGAGGAAGCGCTAGCGAAGCTGAACAAAGAAGCGACCTACCGAGAGAACAGTAGGGAACCGGCCACCAGAACGGTGGAGAAAGAAAAGCAAGCAAGTTTGGAACAAACAGGTTTAGCCGGTTCAACTGTCGCAAGGCCCAGCTTCAGCGAGGTAGTGGTGGGGCAGGAAGGGAACAAAGCAGCCGGCGTCACAGGTGCAAGTAGCCCCCAGGTGCAGAACGCTCCAGTTGAAAAGTCACAGCATGTGATAATCGCCGGGGACTCGAATTTAAATCGATGCACAGAAGCCATCAAGGAGAGGGTAAGAGGTTACAAGAGGGTTGCAGTAGGGGCGTTCCCAGAACGCAAGCTGAAAGCAGTCATGAGGCAAGCGAGCGCAAAGCTCAAAACGACAGCTGATAGACGAAACCTCATGATAATTTCAGGCAGTTTAAACGATGTCCTAAATGAAGATGCAGCAGGACTAGCAGCCACACTGGCGAAAGGCGTCGATGACATGCACGCAACTTCTCCTAAGGCACAGGTAGTGATATGCACGATACCGGAGGTACCGGTGCGTGATAGCAACCTGCAAAGAGCGGTGGTCAACGCAAACCAAGAGATATGGCGGATGAGTCGAGAGAAAGGCTTTGAGGTGGTGGAAATAAACAGAGAGGTGCATAGGTGGGGGGGGGGGGGTTTCAACGAGACAGAATTCACTTCGATGGGCGGCTAGGTCATGAGGTGGGTTGGCGACTTGCAGGACGCGCAGTAGCTTTTTTGGGGGGCAAGCGAGCCCTTCGGGGTGCAGGATAGCTAGTGACGAGGAAAACAACCAGGGAGACTCTTCGACAGGTGGTATGGACAGATACGATTCCAAAGTGGCACCAATATCTAAGATAGGTAGAGTCCGGGGCATAAATAGACGTAACCACGAGCGCCGAGCCTATTCAGACATATCTATAGGGTATATTAACATGCAGGGTGGTAGGAACAGGCTGAAGTGGGAAGAGATAGAAGAACAGCTAAAAGAAGAGAGACCGATGGTATACGGTTTTGTAGAAACGCATCTCAGGGACATGGAACAACCTCCGAACAATCCGGACTACGCGTGGAAATATTGTAATAGAACAGAAGGCAGCAGAAAGGGGGGTGGTATTGGGGCATTCATTCATAAAAGTACAGACTGGCAAAGGGTCAAGCAGGAGTGCAAGGAACATTTATGGCTAAAAAGGAAAGTGGCAGGTCAAATGACACTGTTGGTTTCGCGTACTTGTGGACGGGAGCAAAGGCCAGAGAGGAAAACCAGGCAATAGTAGAGTGTATATCAAAGGACATTCAGGAGTTAGAAAGAGAGTGCGAGATAATTATACTAGGAGACATGAATGCGCACATAGAAGATATAGATGGGTATACCGACCCGACAGGCAAAATGATCATGGATATGTGTGAAAGGCTTGATTTGATCATTTGCAACAGTACCGAGAAGTGTGAAGGGCAAATAACATGGGAGGTAGGAAGGCTTCAGTCGACGACAGATTATGCACTGATGTCACATAGGATGTATGATAAGCTCAGGGGAATGCACATAGATGAAGGTGGCTCCAGAAGTCTGGGTAGCGATCACAAACGTATCAAGCTAAGTTTTGGAAGAGCAGTGAAAGTGGGAAGGAGACAAGATGAGCAACTACAGGAAAATTTTTATCCAGAAAGGCAAATTAAAATAGCCACTAAACAAATTGAGAAAGTAACCACGGAGGATAATAAGACAGTGTGGACATACACGAATCTAATTAGACTCTTTGAGCTAGAGCTTGCTAAGACGCGTGACAAGTCACCCTGGAAAAGAAGACACAAACACAAAAGTTGGTGGGATGAGGAAGTTAAGAGAGCCATAGCAAAACGTCAGGAAGCCTCTAGAGAACACAGACATGCTAAGCAGCGGGGTGAACCGACAGATGATGTTGAAAGAAAATGGGAAACCTTTCTAAGCTGTAGAAGGGATGCATCCCTTCTGATCAATGAAAAGATTAGAAGGAAGGGAGCTCAGTGGCTGGCAGAAGTACATAAATAAGATAGAAAGGCAGCTGCGAAGTTTTGAAACCATCTAAACTCCCTAAGAAATGAGACGAGCCTAGGGCAGAGTTTTATAACTACAGCCCAAGGTGCTAGGCTAGAAGGGGACGAAGCTATTGAATATATAAGAACAAGGGTGACAGAAAAATTTCAACAAAGAAGTACTTTATGCACCACAATAGACAAGGACGAATCAAGTGGTGCAATGGCTCCATTTTCACAACAAGAGTGGGAAAGGGCTGAGAAAAGGGTTCCTAGTAGTACATCAACAGGCCCAGATGGCATTCCAATCAGGCTGATAAAGACATTAGGTCCGAAGTCTAAGCAGGCTTTGAGAGAGGCAGTGAGCACAATAATAATCGATGGTAAAGTTCCCGATGGATGGAAACTTAGCAGGATGAGCATGATCTATAAAGGAAAGGGGGACAAAGCTGACATAAACAACTACCGTCCTATAACAGTGACATCAGTGGTCTACAGGCTGGCGATGCAGATTATAAAGGAAAGACTGCAGGCGTGGATAGAGGATGAGGGGGTGCTGGGGGAACTGCAGAATGGGTTTCGGAAACACAGGAGGTTGGAAGACAATCTGTTCTCACTGACGCAGTGCATCGAAATAGCAGAAAAGGAACACAGGCCCCTGTGGCTAGCATTTTTGGATATCAAGGGAGCGTACGATAGCGTGGTTCAAGAGGAATTTTGGGGAATACTGGACACACTAGGCGTGGAACATGTAGTCACCAATCTTTTAAAGGGTATCTATAAAGGTAACAAGGTAGTGATAAAGTGGGAAAAACGGGTATCCAAGCCTGCAGAGGTAAAACGGGGGCTTAGGCAGGGGTGCCCACTGTCACCCTTATTATTCATGATGTACCTACAAGGATTAGAGGCAAAATTAAAGGGAAGTGGACTGGGCTTCAACCTCTCTTTAGTCCAACAAGGAAAACTTATTGATGAGGCACTACCAGCATTAATGTACGCAGATGATATAGTGCTAATGGCCAACAACAAGGAAGATTTGCAGAGATTGATGGACATCTGCGGTAATGAGGGAGATAGGTTAGATTTTAGATTCAGTAAGGAAAAATCAGCAGTCATGATTTTCAATGATAACGAAGGTAGTGAGCTTAGAATACAGGAGGTCACGCTAGAGATAACAGATAAATACAAATATCTGGGCGTATGAATAAGCAATGGGACCGAGTATCTGAGTGAACACGAAATATACGTGACGACTAAAGGTAACAGGAATGCAGCAGTCATGAAAAATAGGGCACTGTGGAGTTACAATAGGTATGATGTTGTGAGAGGAATATGGAAAGGGGTCATGGTTCCTGGGCTGACGTTCGGCAATGCGGTCTTGTGCATGAGATCAGAAGTTCAAGCAAGATTAGAAATTAAGCAACGTGGAATAGGTAGGCTTGCTTTAGGATTTCACGGGAATACACCAAATCAGGGAGTACAAAATGATATGGGATGGACATCATCTGAGGGCAGGGAAGCTAGCAGCAAGATAAAGTTTGAGAAGCGATTGAGAGAAATGAAGGAGGAGCGTTGGGCTAGGAAGGTTTTCAGCTACCTGTACATGAAGAATGTCGATACAAAATGGAGGAAGCGAACCAGGAAGTTAATTGACTGGTAAATACTTAGAAAACAGCAGGTGGCCAAACCAAAAAGAACTGTCGGTTAAGAAGAAAGTGAAGGAAACGGAGACTGACATGTGGAGAATGGGCATGATTAAGAAGTCCGCACTAGAGATCTATCGAACTTTTAAGCAGGAAATTGCCAAGGAAAGGATCTATGATAATACTCGGGGTAGTTCTCTACTGTTTGAGGCCAGGACGGGAGTACTGCGAGCCAAGACATATCGGGCCAAATACGAAGGGGTAGACACAGTATGCAGTGCGTGTGGAGAGGAAGAAGAAACTGCCGAACACTTGATAATGTTTTGTAAAGGGCTTCACCCTATAGTTCAGGATGATGGCGCAGAGTTTTTCAAAGCACTGGGGTTTAGGGACCGGGAGGGCAAAATAAACTTTAAGCGGGTAGACTTAACTAGAAGGAGGTTATCTGATTGGTGGCTAAAGTCAAGGCACGAGTGAAAATTAAACTCTTCACTGCAAAGTACGAATCCTCAAACTCACTCTTTAAGATGAAAAAAATAAATATAGTTTTTGGTTCATTAGGTATAACGGCTTGGTGGCGCTAGCCACCGCCCGATCTAAAGGGTACAGCCATATCCATCCATCCATCCATCCATCCGTGCCTCCTCTAGTTTTCAATGCCAGCCAGATTTGGCTGATTCAACATAAAGGAGGTGCTGTCTGAGGCAACGCAAAAACATAAATGGCCGCTTGGCCTGCAAAAAAACTGTTGTTTTTCAACGACATTTGCAGCGAAGAATGCAGATACGTTGGCAATTTCTCATTTCGATAAGAAAAGTCCGTTCAACACTATCCAACGTCAATAACTGTCCTAGTTTGTGTAGGAAACAATCTGTGGACTCCATGAGACACTCGTCAATAAGCCAAGATTAGAATAAAGTAGTCTCGTTATCGTCAACGCACAGAATTTTGGCACTGACATCAATAATTCTTGTGTAGCTGAACACATTTACTGCATCAACAGCGTCACCACACAGCCGACGGTTACAATGTTGCTATTATTGTTATTGTCGTTGTCGTTCAAATCTTTTCACCTATTCTTTTTATGTTGGAGCCGTATGTAGATACATTTTTTGTGTTATTGTGTTCAATTCCGCATAGTTACTTTTGGTATCCTCTGTTATACTTACACTTAAGGATTTTAAATGTGTAAACTTTGTGGCGGCATCCCCTCAACTATCCTCTCTTTCTCTCGCTCTCATTCTGTTTTTCTTACTTTTCTGTCTCCGCCCCCCCCCCCCCACGGTGGTCTAGTGGCTAAAGTATTCGGCTGCTGACCCGCAGGTCGCGGGATCAAATCTCCGCTGTGGCGGCTGCATTTCCGATGGAGCTGGAAACGTCTTAGGCTCGTGTACTCAGATTTGGGGGCACGGTAAAGAACCCCAGGTGGTCGAAATTTCCGGAGCCCTCCACTACGGCGGCTCTCATAATCATGTGGTGGTTTCGGGGCGTTAAACCCCACAAATCAATCACAAAGTGATATCTTTCTGTCTTTCATTTTCCCTTCCCCAGTGCAGGGTAGCAAACGAGATACTTGCTTTTCGGTTAACCTCCCTGCCTTTCTTCATACCATATATCTCTCCCTCAACTATCATGTCCCTTTAATACTTCTGCTTTGAATAACTGAAAACAAGAAATATCTGTGATATGTCAGGTTGTCATTGCTCAAGCGGGTATATAGTTGTGAAAATTTATCGAAAGTGTCGACTCTCAACAGCCTCGCGACAACAGCGGCAAGCGTATGTGTCCCGTATTCAAGCACTCTGCCTGCACTTCCTTGGCTGATAGCGGCCGAGTACGTCAATCGACTGAGAACGTCTGAGTGAATAGTTATTGAGTGCCTCATGCGAGCATAGTCGATCTCCCGTGCTCTCATTAGCATCACGTAAAGGGAATGACACTTCCCCAGTTAATAGGAACAGCAAGCCTGCATGAACAATTCGAGGCAGTTGTCATTGTGCGCTGCGAACAACGTGCCTGCAGTGTGGGCGCGTGCTCTCGATTTCTCTTTAAAGAGAGAGAGAGAACAGAGTAAAGGAAATGAGATAATGAAGAGAGCGAGAAAGAAAGGGCACAAGCGAAGAGAGGCTGACCGAGCTTGGGCTCGGTTGCCTACCCTACACGTCTGGTGGGGGAAAGGGGAAATAGTAAACAAGTATAGAGATGAAGATAGGATAGAAACATAAATAAGGAGGAAAAATAAATTCAAGAATTATGAAGAAAATTCCCCATACTTTCTGAGCATGACCGCCTCCCTCCCATCATCATCATCGTTTGGCTGACAGCGCCCACTGCAGGGCAAATGGCTCTATAATGTTCCGTCAATCAACCTGGTCCTGTGCTTGCTACGGTCATAGCCGCAAACCCTTAATCACATCTACCTACCTAACTTTCTGTCTCACCGCCACGCGTTGGCCTTTTTTTGGAATCCGGTCAGTTACCTACCCTTAATGAGCAGCGGTTATCCATGCCTACGCGCTACGTGCCCGGCTCATGTCCATTCCTTTTTTATTTCAACTACAATATCCTTGACCCCCGTTTGTTCCCTGATCCACGCAGCTGTGCTTCTATCTCTTAAAGTTACACCAATTATTTTCGTTTCCGCTGCTCACTGCGACGTCCTTAATTTGAGTTTAACCCTTTTTGGAAGCATCCACGTCTCTGCTCCGTAGGTAAGTACCGGTAAGATGCAGTAGTTGTATACGTTCATCTTGAGGAATAGTATTAAACTCTCGTTCATGACTTGAGAATACCTGCCGAATATGCTCCATCCCCCGATTCATAGCATAGAAAACCAGATTAGGCGAAAGTTGTGTAACGGTACAGGTGTGTGTGAATGTAAACGGGATGCACTATAGTGTAAACGTGAAACAAAAAATGTAATATCATTTTCTTATTCAAATGTATTTCTTTGTTCCTTACTGTTGAGCAAAGTGCAACTCTCGGAAAGCCTGACAAGTTAGCGATCATCCACTGACTCACGTGAGACCACAGGATAGCTGCAAAAGATCAACAATAATATGAAGGGTTTTACGTCCCAAAACCAGCATATATGATTATGAGGGACGCCATAATGAAGGAATTCCGAAATTTCGACCATCTTGTGTTCTTTAACGCGCACTGACGTCGCACAGTACAAGGGCCTTCACCATATCGCCTCAACCAAAATGTGACCACCGTGGCTGAAATCGAATCCACGACCTTCGGTCAGCAGCCGAGCAGCCTGAGCCACTGATCCGCAGAGGTGCACAACGAAAGACCAGTTAACATTGAACAGTTTCGATGCATCTCCGAAATGTTCGTAATCGCATGCTGAGTATATTATAACACAAAATTCGTAGCCGAGTGAGATGAAGTGTACAAGCTGCTAATCGCAGTGTTCAGCTATGGAAGAAAAAACAAAAACATTCTACTGCTCACGATAACATTACTGTGATTCCTTCAGAAAGTAAGTGTATCAACAGGTAAAACAGGCTCACTTAGCAAAACCAATCTGCGTAGTACCGAACTCTAACAAGACCGTGAGCAATACTCTGTGAACCAGCTACTGAAATTTCAAACAAAAGCCTTCGGTAGCCTTCTGTGAAGGATGAGCACACCCCCCGATGGCGATTTAAAGTTTTGTAGACGCTAGAATCAGTACATTACGCTTACAATTTTACTGAATTATCCCGGATGTATGTAGCGCTCACAATACAGCATTACCTCGCATCAAAAGCCGATATACTTGGGATGGTAGATTAACTTTTTCTGGGGAAGTCAAGCCAAGAAGATAGAGGAATGCGAGGTGGTTTCCCCGCTAACCTATGCAGACGTATCACATCGCTTGCGCTCGTCGCGACGGAAATACCCGAGCCAGGGCCAAGAAATTAGGGAAAGCAGAAGAATATCATTTACGGAGACCGCAAAGCATGTCATCCGATATACCAGCCTACATGCCATCGAGCCGCTGTGCTTTTCAGCCGAATGCAGATGCTGCAGGGGTGGAAATCAGATTTATGCCATATGGCATGGACCTTCCATGTGACTGTGACGCTTAGAGCCACCAACGTGCAATGAATAGGAGGCAGCCCTGTCCAGCTCGGCCCTCGAGGACTGGAGATCTCTCACGGCAAGAGTCAGGATGACAACTAAAGCCAGCGGAATCCCGGAAGACGGATCTGAACTCTATTCCCTAAATTTCCCATCTCTATTTCATTTCAATATAATTTTTCATCATTTGTTCTATTCATGCTTTCACTTCTCTGCAATGTTTCCCCAGCGAGTATCAACTCTCTCACTTAATTTCATTCGGCTTCTGACAAAGCATTTCGAATACGGGTTGTTAATTTATGCGCTACGCTGATCTACGCAGCTAAGCATTGCGCAGTTTCTTTCTATTTCAACACGGTCCACCGCGGTGTAGCAGTGGCTATGGTGCTCGGCTGTATACCGGAAGGTTGCGGGTTCGATACCGGCCTTTGTGGTCGCACTTTGAAGGACGCAATATGGTAGAGGACCGTTTACAGTGCGATCTTAGTGCGCGTTAAAGAACACGAGATTGCCAATATTTTCGGCGCCTTCCACTACGGCGTTTCTCGTAAGCATATCAGTGTTTTACAATGTAAAACTTCACATAATATTATGATATAGTTGATCATAGATCACTCAATATGCATCCACAGCACAAGGTGTACAACCAGGCCCATAAACATTCGAGGTCTGCGCATATCGGCATTTTTATTCACTCACTGGATATAGATTGACTCTAACCGACAATGACTAAACTAGTTAGCGGACTCTATGGCGAGCAGATAATGATGGGGAAACACGGCAACAGATTTCGGTCTGAAGTTATCGGGGGAAAAAGCGTAATATACCTTTGCAAAAAAGCGAGTGGTATAGGCCCCCGAATAATTCGTATCCAACGAAACGCCCCACACAAATGAAACAATCGGCACACTCGTCCCTGATATTTCAGCATTGCACAAATTGTCAAAGGCACTTGCTAAGCGAAAAACGTGTTCTTGTACGACAAAGTATATGATCAACATTGAAATCATAACACAAACGCCCACAGTCCCTTAGACTGCGCCGATGAAAGCATCGTGAGTGCACTACAGCACTGCGGCGTCAAACAGCTGGCGATGGAGACACGCGGTGACAGCATGTGACAGCTCCCGTATAAGGGAGTTATTGAAGACGCAAAGTGCATTAGCCACACGGTCGGAGAGTGTTTTCCGTAATAACCCATGCTTATTCTTTTTATCATATCTGTGTGTGTTGAGAATGGAGGCGAGTGAACACGCTTATGCCTTCTCACTCGACCCTCAGAGACCTCCGAGTGAAGATTAGCACTTTTGACATATCTGGGAGTCCCTCGTTGGCATCCCGTAAAAAGCAGGACGTCAACGACGTGCCATAGTACAACTTTGTTGTTATCGCTGGAAGTAAGCTATACGCCTCACGGCTTCAACAGTGTCGCGGAAGTGTGACGCATCTGCATCGAGTGAAAGAAAAAAGGGGGCCACAATTTCGTACTGCTTCGCTTACACGCGTCAAACTCGGCAGCACTATACTAAACGGCTGCATATTCAGTCCACGCACCCGCATCCCAGTAATGAAGTTCATGCGTACGTGAGTGGAAATCTCAGCGAGAGGTTTGGTTATAGTCTGCAGCAGTGTATATTGCGTCGAGGTTACGGTGCTCAGCTGCTAGCCCTACAAGTGAGTAGTTCGATTCAGGCCGTGGTGGTCACATTGGGATGGAGTGATGCGTCTTGCCGAAATTTCCGGAGCCTTTTCCACTACAGCCTGCCTCATAATCACATCGCGATTTCGGCACGTCAAACCCTGAAATAATCAAAGAAATTTGAAAAGTTTAAAGATGGCTGCGCTAATGAAGCGCGACAACCTTCTCAACCCTGTCGCAGAAGGGTCCAAGAATGGTCGACCCTCTCATACCATAATATTCTAGTGGGTGATACTAGCACACGCTACCTGAAACTATACATTTAGTTTGCTTTCATCAGATGGACCACTTATGATAAAAAATGTTCAACTTTCAAATTTATTACTGTGACAAGCTACCAGTTCAACCACATGCCACTATTTCTTGAAGCTATACTCCAGTACGCAGATAGCGCTTCGTACGGAATTCTCTTTAGCTCGTTGATTGTTTCATGTTTCGTTGCTAACACATTCGTGGCAATTTTCTTTCGAACCACACGATTTATTTTTCAAAAATAAATCGTGAGGTTCGATCGAGGACAGTTCTGTGGAGACTACGTGCGTTTGAGCCGGAAAAATTATGGCGAGTCCGAGTGAGTTCTACGCGAAAAACATTTCTAGTTTTCAAATGTGCCTGGGTGAGCTCGATTTATTTTGCCCACCTATGGGACCTACAAAGTTTGCATGGGTGAAAGTCCTTAAATTCCTTTTATTTAATTCTTAATGGTAATAGAAGAATGTAATGTTTTTCATCCACGGAGATAATGAGGACATCAAAGGAATTCCTCTGCACCCACACCGCCTTTGTAGGTCACATAGGTGACCTACAAAGGCCTTTTGTTTTTACTGTGTCTTCATTTCCACAACAAAGGGGCCTCGCCACATGAGTGCACTAAGTAAAAGACAAGACGTCGAATAGACAACAAACACGGCGGCTCCACCGAGCGCCGTTCATGTTAAGAAACTGCAACGCGCCTCATTTACCGCCGCGCTCCGCAGGAGTGCCGGAGAGTCCGCTGGGATCCATTGTCGTTGTGGCGGGGCGGGGACCATCCAGCTTTCGACAGCAGTATAAGGACTATTCGGTTTCGTAAACAGAACTACTCCGTTTTTATTATTCTTGGTTTTCACCGGAATCTCGCTTGTCTTTCGTGGTCCCCTGCGTCTCCTCGAATGATTTCGTCTCGACGCTATAGCTCGCCACCGAGCCTGCCTCTCGCACACCTCCCCACCCCCCTTCTTCGTCCTGCGCCCGCCTCCTCTAAACTTTCCCGTGCACGTGACGCGACCTGCTCTGGCAATTTCATGAAATAAGCAGAAACTCTACTCTCATTCTGATAACATTATTTTGTTTACGAGCATTTAGGGGAGCCAGGCTGTAGCGACGCTGCTCGAAGTCCCACGGGCCATTCCGGCTCTGTATGTAAGAGCGGAAGAATGTTTATACAGTACGAAAACTGTGACGGTAGTTATCTGGGTTTCTTTTTTTTTTTTAGTTTGCGTTCACGTTCGCGTACCCCGCATTCCTTAATTTTGTTTATATCCCATATACATTTTGTTCTGTTTTGTCAGGTGTATCTTGATATTGCAGTATTGCTGTTACCTGACACTGCTGTGAAGGTTGACAAGCATACACAGCGATACGCCAGAAAGCTGTGCATGTCGTGTATGTATAGAGCAAACTAAAGAAACGGTTGAGAAAGAAGCTCACTATTTTAACCGTTAGCACGTTTAGTCTGTGCACCGTCGCATAGACGAACTCTGAATGTGTAGTCGTCGGGATGCATGGCGAGGCAATCCAAGGCAGGTATGAACAATAATCCATGACCAGATAAATTATAGCAGGAGGCAACGCTTCGGCGAGTATTCTTTGTCGGAGAATAATCGTTCGGGAAAATTCTCGCATTCGGGAAAATACTCAAACGCACGCAAGAAAGAAGAGAATAACATTAAGGATTTGACCGAGAACTGGTGGGGTGTCTGGACAGGTCGGCAGGCAAGGGTTGCCCGCCGCTAAAGCAGCCGGTGGTCAACTAAGGCCGACAGTCTTGCAAGCGACCGCGCGTGCGTGCTGCGGCTAGGACCACGCCAACGAAAATTTATGTTTTACCAAGCTCCTGCGGCGCCACCAAGCAGCCCCCCCCTCTCTCTCTCTCTCTCTCTCTCTCTCTCTCTCTCTCTCTCTCTCTCTCTCTCTCTCTATCTATCTATCTATCTATCTATATGTCTATCTATCTATCTCTATGTCTGTTTTTCACTTCTTTTTTTTTAAACTTTGCTCTTCTTTTCTCTTTCATGCTTGTTTCCTCTCTTTTTTCTATTTTCAAAAGCGATGCGACCATACGACAGCCCGCGCTCCTAAAGTGTCTGGCAGGTAAAACTACTCTTACCTTGAGTAATATATAAGAGCGCGAGGGAAAGGATCACGGCAAGACGAAAGAGTGCCACCTCTTCCCCTCTTTCATATTTCAGTCTCGTGTTGTTGGGCCACTCATTCTTTGCAATATCGGCTGTCAGCGTGTCCTTAGAGATTTTTAATTTTTTTTTTTTTACTGAGGAGTTACTCAGTGCGGCGCGATTCCACTTAGTATAAACACGACTCGGCCGCCCAGTCGTATACGTTCTGTAAAATCTTGTGTATGCATAATCTTGTCTGTCATGCAAGTGTGCTATAAGAACGAAGTATTGTTTATGTTGTTTCTGTAACCCCCCTGCTGTGACGCCTTTGGGCAATGCGGGGTAACCTTTGAATAAAGAATAAAGAATAAAAAAGTTCGTAGTACGCATGCTAAGGAGCGCAGTAACGAAACTTCCCGTCGTCTTCCCATGTGGGGGAGCCACGTGAATTGGCTCAAAAGTCACGCATGAAGTCACGCGCTGCCGAAATTCGGATGGAAGGAAAAGTCCTGTCTGGGGTTGCGCAAGGACCAACCACCATTTTGCCCTTGTCCGTCGTTGGTCCACGTAACTGGGTGCCACGTAACCCGAGTCACACCGCTTCGCCGTTCTCACTCTTTTGCTCGTGTCACTATACTGCCAGAACCAGAGTCGACAGTGACGTGCCGCTCTACCAATGATGTCATACGTGACGTTTCTGCTCTGGCCACGTCATTCTCCCGCACAAGACAGTGACCGGAAGTTCCGCTGTTGAGTTCGTTAGATACGGAAACCCATTGCAATGTGGCGTTGCTGACATTTAAACTGAACTTTCCTGCCAAATATATTTTTCACAGGTCCACCGTGGTAAAGCAGTGCTTTATGCACTCGGCTGGTGACCCAAAGGTCATGGGTTCGATTTCAATTGCGGCGAAATGCTAGAGGCCCGTGTAGTGTGCGATGTTAGTGCACGTTGAAGAACGCCAGATGGGCAAAATTTTCGGAGCCCTCCACATTATGGCGTAACTCATAATTATAACGTGGTTTTGGGACGTTAAAACTCAGATATCATCGTTATATTCTCCAGTGGGCAAGCGAAACACTGCGAGTTTTACTAGCCAATGAAGCAATGAAGCCTATAACACTCGAGCTATAAATCAATAGCACGAGCGCGTTTCTGAAGAGAACGCATACAGAAAAATTTTTCCCGGCAACCGCGGAGCGTCTTTTCGAGTTGGTCTGGAACGCTGGACAGAACGGAGAAGTGCATCGCGCGCGCTGCGCCCTCCAGCGGCGATAATGATGATGACCAGGCGAGGCGTGTGGGTAATGGCTCCGCCAGGTCCCACGTTGAGGTCGGAACTATAGGGGGAGGTAAGTCAAAATAGCTTCCTTTCAACGCGCTCCCCGGGGCGCAAGCTACGTGGAATGCATGTCTCTACGATTCTGCGCATTGCGAAAAAGGCGTTGGCGCGTAGGAGTGGTCGCGTTTGTTCAGCGCTAGAGCCGCAGTCGTACCTAAATGTGGCTTATTTATTTTTAAAAAACGCACTCACTCAACATTTAAACGTGCGTTTTCTTCACGATTTCCTCCAAACTTGCCTTTGATCCGTGGTGTAAGTTAACCGAAGCTAACCTTGGGTGAGGATAATTTTAGGTAGGGGCTATTTTAGGCTACCTATAACCTAACTTTAGGTTGGGATATTTCAGGTTATGTCGGATTAAGTTGGGTTTCCTTACAATGCGGGTCACAACCACGGTGGGCCACATTCGAAGTAGCATTACTGCTATTTTCAGGTAATCTTACAAACTTGATTCTGCAGAAAGCATACACAGCGTGAGACTGCAGTATTCCAGAAAACAGAGTGTAGCTGCGCTTGCTCGTATTCATGGTTTATCAAAGCATAAGTGATGTATGACCTGTCGATTATAAGCTTCATATCATTTTGTACAAATTAGCGGTTTTGGGGGGTAGCCCTGTACACATGTTCGATGCTATCAGTTACCACCAAAATTTTCGTGTGACATTACTATGGCTTGACTTTGCCTTTTGTTCGATAGCATTAATGGCAAATATTTAGATGGAGAGACGATATTACGAAATTCGCTGGGATGAAATAAAATTAGCTCACAAATAATAGGTTAAATGGGAGGTCATTGAGAAAAGCATTCATCCTGTAGTAGAGCATAAGCTAACAGTGATGATAATGATGATTACTCACATTTTTATACACTTTACCACATTTTTTTTTCCTTGGTGTACTAAGTATGACATTTTCTATCGGTACACCTTCCCCGCTGAATAGTGACCTTTAAGGTTCCCCGGTGTTGCGTACGAGAAAGGTTATACCACGGGAAACCTTCCGGAACACAATCGTGCGAGATGTATGGCTTCTCAGTGTAAACTGAACAAACTCCAGTTATCAGCCCTCGCCACTGCTGTGGGAGCACGTGCAGTCGGGTACGTCGTATATACGCGCGCACGCTTTTCACCGAGAACTCAATGCACGCAACTGCGCGCTGCAGACGTCGCACGCACTTTCCAAAAGTGCGGCACCCCTAAAGCGCGCTAGGAGTTCCGGGATGGGCTCAGCAGAGTAAACAGCCGGGCACCAAAATGACGGCCGCGCGAAGAACAGCATAGCTTGCGGCATTGCGCGGAGAGCACTGGCGACGCAAATGTTCCTTATGGAGTGCTCAGAACGATGACTCGGTACACTGCGGTTGTTCGATATTCTTCACGCCACGCAGATGGCGACAATTTGGGGTTCTCTGTATTTGGATTTCTTAGGAACACAGTCAGTAGTTTCTCTCCAGTGCTTTCAGTCATGTGTTCGGCGGAGTGTACCCTGTTCCACCCGAGCAGGCCTCCTCGAAAGAGGCCTGTGCTTCCGTTCTTATAATGGTTTGTGCGCATTGTTTCTGAGACACGCTGTCGGCCGTTTAGTAAAGCCAAAGTGCCCGCCATAATGGATCAGTGGCTACGGTGCTCGGATGCTAACCGAAAGGTCGCGGGTTCGATGCCGGCCGTGGCGGTCGCGTTTCGATGGAGGTGTAATGATAGAGGTCCGTGTATTGTTCGATGACAGTGCAAGTTACGGAACACCAGATGGTCGAAATTTCCTCAGCCCTTCACTATACGGCGTCTCTCATAATCATATCTCCATTTAGGGACGTTTAACCCCAAAGATTATTTATTATTAGGAAAGCCACAGTAGCGCCAGTTACTCTGCTCTACTTATTTGTCTGTCCGCGGCTTCCAAGTCACTATCACCTAAATCTATAACATAATTTCCACCTTTCGTTCACCTTATTGACTTAGTTTTATGTTTTCTTGCGGTATAGTATAACCAACTGAAGCTACATATACGGTGTGTATTCTTTAGAGAGCACACCTTTTCTTTTCAAAGCTATGACGATCAGGCAACTGCTGTCTTCGCACACGAACTCTATACATCGAAACGAAAATACTTTTCCGTAGCCGAGGTGGCATTGAAAACAATAATCTGTAAGTCATCTTTCATTGCCTATACAATTATTATTAATGCGGGCAACGGTTCATATTTGAAACTTGTTGGCCATCGCCTTTATGGCCTAATCATTCCGTCATAAAAAATGCGCATAATTTGAGGCCATTTCTCCGGAACTGTCGCTACGCGGTGCAGTCGGCTAACATGGTCGTATTTTTTTAGTGTTTTATCACCCTGTTCACTTGTCGACATTCCTCAAGTGCATTGATTGATTGATTGATTGATAATTGATAAATTAATTGATTGATTTTGTTCATTGATAATTGATTAATTGATTGATTGTAGAATTGGTGAATGAATTGTTTAATTGATTAATTAAATAATTAAATAATTAATTAATAATTAATTAATTACTTGATTGATTGTTATATATAATTCAACGTCCCAAAACCACCACATGACTATGAGAGACGCCGTAGTGGAGGGCTCCGGAAATTTCGGCCACCTGGGGTTCTTTAACGTGCTCACTAATCTTAGCACACAGGCTGCACTGTCGCCTCCATCGAAAATGCAGCCGCCGCAGCCGGGATTCGATCCCGCTACCTGCGGGCCAGCAGCCGAGTACCTTAGCCATTAGACCACCGTGGCGGGGCTCCTCGAGAGGCGTCATTCGACAATGCTGGACGAGCTGCCGGTGTGCCTCTTGCTCTGAGGGAGAGCGAGGGCACTGATTCTATCGTAGCAGCAATGACGATGAACTGTACAGATATTCTATACGAAATGATATCCAATTAAATGTTCCCTGCGCGCATCCGAAGAAGTTCCGGAGCCGGTATACGTGACGCATGCATGAGCGACATCGCGCGCGGAGCATTCCACTGGCAGATCTTGCTTCCAGGATTTCTAAGGCCGATGCGGGTCTCCCAGTGTAATTCACCATGTGTGCCGATCTTCAGCAGCTCTCGAAAGCTTTCGCTCGCTTGTTGATCATATTGTCACGTAGGTTGTGACCTTAACGAAGACGTAATCCGCTATGTTGAAAATAATATTGCTTATTGGGCCGGACATGTGGCCGCTAAGCGGAAAGGCCACTTTCAGCACTGTACACACCATTACTTAAAGCGGCGAAGACAGCTATGGCCGTCGATCGACTGACAAGCGGTGAAGCGCGTCGGCATTTACACATGTGCCATCGAATATTCCAGCCTTATCACCATGGTCTTCGTGCAAGCTCTGAATAATCTCGAGTGTTCACGTCTTGCGCGCAGTCTTGACAGCACGATCGACAATTATCGCGAACCTTCTTGAACAATGAGGCGCAGTTTGCGCTGAGCATTCCTTACAGGCTTTGTGGTCGAAAACCGAATGAAACAAAAGCGAAAATAACCAACGCGTGCGGCAATATGATGTAAGGGGTGATATTATCACCTTGTATTTTACACAGAATGCAACAACGGTGCTGGCAGCAACTGCTGAAATTCTCCTCAAATGCTTGTAGAATTGCTATCTCAGTAAATATCTGTATGCACTCAAAAAATGTATGTTCGTTCAGCTGTTATAAACATTTAAAATATTGTGAGGAACCGGTTTATTCAGCCAGGCTGGAGCTAAATCACACTGGTGATGATATTTACAGATGATGAAGATGTACAGGGGATGATGATATCTAAAGAGAATGAAGAGTCATTCGCTTGTCGCGCTCACACTAATTCCCCCGCGCGGTGAAAGCGGCCGCGTGATCGCTTGACAGCATTATGAAATGCGTCGCACATAAGGATTTAAATGAGATACGTGCACTATCTCTGTTTCTCGGCAACGATGATCAGGATTAGCGCTAAGCGGAGAAACGCGGTAATTGACAGGAGATCTCTGTTCGACCACCGTGTATGGCCCAATGAAGCGACTGATGAGTTTGTCGCATAAGCCGGGGACGTGCAGTGGAGTCCATAGAAGAACTTCGTCACCAGGGGAAAAGCTCACAACATGGCGAGACGAGTCGTAGCGAGATTTTCGAGTGTCTTGAGAGAGGCTGGTGTTAACACGGGCCTGGTGACGGCAGTGTGCGAAACGAGATAAAAATTCTTCAGAGAAAGGAGCCGTCGAGGGTGCAGGGGCCGAAAGGAAAGAGACATCCAGAGCGAAACTCGGGGAGCGACCATGGACGAGAAAAAATGGAGAAAAGCCGGTAGAGCGTTGAGGAGCCGTATTATAGGCGGATGTCACGAAGGGTAGAATTGTATCCCAGGTCGTGTGGTTGGGGTGAATGTACATGGCGATCATGTCCGATAGGGTCCGATGAAACCGTTCAGTCAATCCGTTGGTCTGCGGGTGGTAGCTAGAAGTGGCCTTGTGAACAGTGTTCGAGGCACGCAAAACTTGCTCGACAATGGAAGAGAGAAAGACTTTGCCACGATCATTCAGGAGAATGCGTGGAACTCCATGACGCAAAAAGATGTGGCGAAGAAAGAAATCGGCGACCTCAGTGGCAGTCTTAGATGGCATAGAAGCTGTTTCTGCATAGCAGGTAAGGTGATCGACAGCCGTGAAAATCCAGCGATTCCCATTGGATGATATAGGAAGAGGGTCATACAAGTCGATTCCAATGACTTCAAAAGGCGAGGTGGGACAAGGAAGAGGTTGCATTAAACCAGCTGGAGCAGTTGCCGGTCGTTTTCGCCGTTGGCAATGGACACACGAGGCAACGTACTTAGCGACGGCTGAAGGCAGGCCAGGCCAAAAACAACGACTTCGTATTTTGTCGTAAGTCTTGTGATAGCCTAGATGAGCGGCGGTTGGATCATCATGAAAGGCTTCCAGAACTTCACGTTGCAGATAACGTGGGATGACGGGCACTCACTTGTAGCCATCGATGTGGTAAATGTAGCGGTATAAAGCACCCCCGACAAGCTTAAATTGTTTAAGTTGTCGACGAAGTCTGGCGTTTAGAGGAGTAGTAGAGCCGGTCAAGCGGTCAGCAATGGTGCGGCAGTATGGGTCGACACGTTGTTGTGAAACAAGGACGGATATGGTGGCAGGTGATGAACTTAGCGCTGCGATTGGAGAGGTGCTGTCGTTTTGGAGTATCGATGGTGAGTGGCTTCCGCTGGGCAAAGGACAGCGCGAAAAAGCATCAGCATCTTGATGCTTCTTCTCACATCTGTAGGCGACATTGAAATCATACTCTTGCAAGCGAAGCGCCCAGCGACCGAGGCGACCCGATAAGTTTTTCAGCGATGAAAGCCATCATAGGGCGTTGTGGTCGGTAACGACGGTAAAATGACGACCGTGAATATATGGTCGGAATATTTGCACTGCCCAAACAACAACAAGGCCCTCTTGTTCAGTGATAGTGCAGTTCTTTTCTCGAGTGGTAAGAGCGCGACTTGCGTAAGCAACAACGCGTTCGCGTGAGTTTTTGTCATGCTGCAGGAGTACTGCACGTAGACAATCACTACTTGCGTCGGTGTGAAGGATGGTGGGTGCGGTAGAATCGAAGTGGCACAGTACCAGATCCGACGTGAGGGCTTGCTTCAATGCCGTGAAAGCGCTTTCGCAGTCTTCGGACCAAATGAAGGGGACGTTCCTTGCGAGGAGTTGATGGAGCGGAGACGCAAGTTCCACGAAGCCACGTATGAAGCGCCGGAAGTAAGAAGATAACCCAAGAAAGCTTCGCAGGTTCTTTTGACGTAGTGGACGAGGAAAATCGAGGACGGCGGCAAGCTTCTCGGGGTCCGGCCGAATTCCTTCTTTGCTGACGAGGTGGCCGAAAACCTTGATTGTCTTGCTAGCAAGGGTACATTTCTTGGTGTTAAGCTGTATACCGGCTTTTGCAATGCATGTGAGGACTTCGTCAAGACGTTGTAGATGCTGCGAGAACGTGAATCAAAACACTACTATGTCATCGAGATAGCACAGACACGTTTTCCATTTCAAACCATGCAATACGCCGTCTAACATGCGTTCGAAGGTGGCGGGCGCACTACAGAGTCCGAAAGGCATCACATTAAACTCGTACAACCCATCTGGCGTTGAAAAGGCGGTCATCTCTTTATCAGACTCCGACATTGGTATCTGCCAGTAGCCTGACCTAAGGTCGAGACTAGAAAAATACTCTGCGCCCTGTAATGAATCCAGTGCATCGTCGATCCGAGGGAGAGCATAAATATCCTTGCGCGTTATTTTGTTTGCCACACGGTAATCGACGCAGAAACGCACCGTCCCATCTTTCTTTTGAACCAGGGACTCGAGGAAGTACGTATAATGTTGCATCGTAGCATGTCTGAGACGTTTTCCTCGATGATCTTGTGCTCTGCCTGAGACACGCGATATGGACGCCGATGTACAATACGAGAGCCATCAGTCTGGATGCTGTGAGTAGCGGTGGTAGTCATGCTGAGGGCGGGCGAGTTCACGTCAAATAGAGAACGGGGTCTATTCAACAGGGCAAGCAAATCTTCAGTTTGATCAGGTGTTAAGTCAGTGCTTATGGTTGCCGGCACAGGTGTGGAAGAGGCATTGAATGGCAGTGATTGTGACTTTGGGACATCATTGTGGTTGTTGTTCGGAAAAGTTACAATCGCAACAAGCTTACTGTCGACCACGCAAGATACTGTTAAGCCACAGGAGAGCAGTACACACTCGGGTGTTTGATTTATGGCGGTTAGGTACGTAGACCCATCGAAGAAGCGAATAAGCCCTGGTGTGATCACAATGCCCCTACGTAGGGTATGGCCGTAAGAGAGAATTAGTACGTCACCATCCACAATGTCGGTGCAATTAACACTTATAATATCTTCGAGTACATAATCTGACGTGGTGACAAGGCGGATGCGTCCATCGTGTTCAAGCGGAGAAGAGTCAGTGGCATTTAGATGCAGGAGGCGCTGATGACAAGATATGAAAGCGGACGCAGACGACAAGAAATCCCACCCCAGAATGAGAGCGTGGGTGCACTCACGAAACACCACGAAAACGACGTGATGACGAACGCCTTCGATGCAGACATGAACGGTACATTGTGCAAGTGGACGAATGAGAGCGTTGGTCGCCGCATGGAGAGGTAAGCCGCCATAATGCGTGATGACCTTTCGAAAGCGGGAACAAAAATCAGCACGAATAATCGAAATGGCCGCGTCAGTGTCTACAAGAGCCTCAACGCGTACACCTTCTACAAACACTACTATCAAATTTGATGGCCACTCTGGAGGAATTGTTAGCTGTCCAGTGTATGCAGTTTCCCCTCCTAAAACTGCATTGGGGAGTTTTTCGCGTGAGCGTTCGTGGAATGGGAGGCGAGCCTCAGAGGAAACCCTGAACGGCGACCTGGCGAAGGCGACCTGCGGCGAGACGTATGGGAATTCCCAGGCATGTCAGTATGATAGGCAGGAGACGGTGAACGGTAATAGGACGACCGGGAGGCTGGTCGTAGGTAGTTCATGGTCGGACGAAAGCTTCAATGTTCTTCAGGAGCGTAGCCGCGTTGCTTGTCTTGTTGGCACCTTCGACAAAACCAAGTGATATGTCCTCGATAGCCGCAATAGTAACAGATTGGTCTGGGTGGGCGCTGAGGTGCGTAGTAAGGCGATGCACGCACTGGCGGTGACAACGAAGCCACAGGCGTACGGTCTGCTGGTGTAGGCACAAAAACGGTGGGTGCGGCAGAGAGCGCGGCAACTTCAGCGTACGTGCGCGTCTGGCGCACGCAGGGAGGCGCACGCAGGGACCATTGGAACATGTCGGACGCGATGCGGGCGCGATCTCTTTTTAATTAGGTCTCGGAAGCTATCTTTTTCAGAAGGAAGAGTAACTTCCGCAGCGCAGGAAGAGCAGCGGCCGTGAAGCTCTGCACGAACGATGTCGCGAATAAGCGCACGCAAGTCAAGGGGTGCAGGCAACCGAATGTCGGTGGCATCGTAGCAGAGGCGAAGAGACTGAAGCTCGTCAAGTCGCTGACAGATGGTTATCATGTGCACGTCCTGGGTGGAGGCAGGATTTTGCGTGGCGAGGGCGTTAAAGGCGACGGTGTTAATGCCTTTAATAATGTTGCATATTTGGTCGTTCTCAGACATGCCGGTGTTAATGCGCTTGCATAGTGCAAGGACATCCTTAATATAAGAGGTGTAAGATTCACCCGGCAGCTGCGTGCGTTCAGCGAGCTTCTTCTTCGCTGTTTCAGTACGAACTGTAGGGGCACCAAATATTTGACGAATTTGCTGCTCGAAAGTGACCCAGTCGGGAAGATCCGGGTGGTGGTTCCACACCCAAGTTTTCGCAACATCGGACAAGTAAAATGGGACGCTGCACAACTTCTGTGGATTGTCCCACCTGTTCAAATCGCTGACGAGGTCGTAGTTCTTGATCCAGTCTTCGACATCATCGCCTCGGAGACTGGAAAACACAGGTGGATCAAGCAGGCGAATGTTGTTAGGCGGAGTGGGTGGCGATGGCTGCAGTAGGACGGCGACGTTAGATGGGCCAGGGTTTTCTTGGGCTGCCATGGCTGGAGGTTGTATGCGACGACCCGAGCGGAGCTCCAGCGAGAACGGGCGAGAGGACTTGAGGGAACGAAAAGCACCTCCACCACTTGTGAGGAACCGGTTTATTCATCCAGGCTCGAGCTAAATCACACTGGTGATCATATTTACAGATGATGAAGATGTACTGGTGATGATAATATCTAAAGAGAATGAAGAGTCCTTCGCTTGTCGCGCTCGCAATATATTCAAAACAAGAAAGATAAAGAAATTTTACGGTGGAAAATGCAACGCCACCTCTTTAAAATGACTAAAAATACGGCATTGCATAGTTTCAATGTTCATTCGAAGGACTTATTTGTATGCCCAGCGAAGGTGGTCTTTGTCGAAGCTTCGATGCCCAGAGAGGGACCGTCATCGATCGGCAACGGGTACGTGGCACTATACAAGACCACCACCACTCTTCATGACGACTCCTGCCCCTTCATTCAACCCACTTCATGATAATCCCACTTCATTCAAGCAGCTATATTATTTGGCAAAACGAAGGATTCTTTGTAAGCCAACAGCGTAGCCGTTTCATCTGTGTCCGCTACGTCCAGCTGGTTGAAAATTTTCATTTCTTCGCTGGCTGAAAGAATTAAAGCCGGAAAATTGAAGCCGGAAAAAGAGAATTGGCGAGGGACGTCAACAAGCTGAAAACTTTAAACAATAGGGGCATAAAATATTGTCCAGCCTCACGATGTGTTCTTTACTTAGGTAAGTTTACGAGTGCATCAGCACACGAATATTGATCGAACAAAGAAGAAAGGAAGTTTGAGAAACAGTTGCGTCAGAAAAAAAGATGCGGAGGAGGAACCTCCGAAAAGAAAATACATGAAAAATCTTAGCACTCCGCCATTTTAAAGAAACAACGGGTCAAAAGAGAAATTACATATTTTCATACAAGGATTTCCCCATTCTTTTCAGGGGTTTCGCGCAAGGCGCAGATAATCACTGCGTATGGCCAGCCCAAACTGTCTTTAACACACATTTCTGAGCCCTCCTGAGGACTTGAGTAATAGCTCTAGGTATGTCACTGAAGCTACAGAAACTTGCCGTTGTACCGCTTCTGAGACCTTGCACAAACGTCGCTTTCGCGCTTTTTTATTTTTTCTATTTCGTCATTTATCAAAAAACGAGATGCCCTGCCTGCAATGGCATGAAAGCCTGTGACGGACTCTGTAAACGACCAGTTACCCCGCGGTCGCCTTTTGTCCTTAAATGGTCTTCAGAACTCTGGCGGTCGAGCAAAGAAGATCTCAAATTTTCAACAAAGGCGTCATGAGTACAAGCCAGAACGACATAATCAGATGCCCTTCTACAGTAGATGTATTATCTTTCTTTCAACGAACATGTTCTTTATTTATTCATTCACTAAGAAACGAAAAAAATAAAACACTGGTACCCACGCCTAAGTGCTTACATCGTCCTTACAAGTTTCTTACGCCGTTTGTGCCAGGGCGAAAAATTCCCGGTGTTCAGAAACTTCTGTACCTGGCGCCACCTCTTCGCGGTGGAAACTACGACCTGCCATAACTGAATGAAAAGTAGCAAATGAAAATTTGTGTATGACGTGGACAACTGTTTATGGAAATCTACTTCTGGTTCTATGCGGCAAAAAAAGATTGAAACATTTTTTTTACGGGCGTAGCTTTTAATGTCGTGGGTCTGTCCCTCCAGCTCGTACGTGACCGCCTAGTTCGACGACTCACTCAGCAGGTGCGGACGGATGGACAGACGATTCACTGTATACTAATAAAGCCCTCTGAAGCCTCACCCGACTCATCATCATCATCAACTCCATGGTTAGGCTGCTGTTTTTTTTTTAACTTATAGCATCATGCTAGAAAGCGATTCTTGTTCCAGGCCATTTGAATATCACAGATAAGATACGCGTGGGGTTTAATGTGTGATTTTAAATATTCAAGAAAACTTCTTATTTGTTGCCAAACAAGCAAAGTTTTACCACAATTTTGGGTCTCAGATGTATAGGACGGGTAGTCTATTTTTTATACTAGAATGTTTCTTCAGATATGATTTATTTTTTTTTGCTTTTTATGTCTTCACGTGCACATGGACAGTAAGCGCTGGGCACGGCATGTATTTAGATATACAGAAGGAATGAGCGCACCACGTAGCAGGCGTCCTCTACAACCTGTGCAGAAAGTTCTTTGTTTTTCTTTTTACTGACCCAGTCCAGGAGGACAGTGAAACAAACTGGGCAGAAGGTGTACGAACTCACAGCAGTTACCAGCAAGCAGAGACGTAAGCAGGGGCGTCGAAGGAGCAGGCTGCTATTGAGGAAAAAAAATCCTAGCTTGGCCCTATGCAGAACCCACAAGACCACCATCTCTGTAGAGCGACTGCATGACAACAGTGCCCCTCGGTTCAGGTCGCGGGATCGAATCCCGGCTGCGGCGGCTGCATTTCCGATGGAGGTGACAATGTTGTAGGCCCAAGTGCTCAGATTTGGGTGCACGTTAAAAAACCCCAGGTGGTCGAAATTTCCGGAGCCCTGCACTACGGCGTCTCTCATAATCATATGGTAGTTTTTAGACCTTAAACCCCACATATAAATCAATGAATCGGTGCCCCTTGGTTTGAGGCCCGTTCTAGAGCGCTCCGCACTAAAATGTATGAACGCCACTTCGACCCGCCCTTGGCTGACTGTAAAGTGCAGTGCAGGGCATATGGGAAGGATAATCAGGACATTGAGTACATTGTGCTCGAGTGCCTGTGTCATCGGTAGCCAGATGGCGCCGCACTACTTGAGGTGCTTGGCTTTGTTATAGCGACCATAGCTTCATGGAAGGCTGCGAAGCACCAGGTGAAAGTGGCAGCCACGATACTAATGTCAATGTGTGCCTCCGCCCACACTCGGCCACATCAATAACGAAAGCAAGGGTTTGGAAGTGACGGTCGGTGAGACACTGAGCAATTGCAATTTCCATGTACCTGTTGTGATTTCGTGCCACTTTATCTACTTTTCGGGTCCAGTGGGGACTCTACAAGGTGCCCCCCCCCCACCCCCGACACAAAGAGGAAGAACACAAATATCATCATCATCATCTAAATCCTGGTCAACATGAGAATTTTCTGTGCTGAAGCAATAACACGTGACCTACACTGGACTTTATTCGGATAACGGCAACGGACGCGGAAAATATCCCCTTCAAGTGTTCCTGAAATGCATTTTACAATGAAAAAAAAAAGCAGAAAACAAACAGTCCAGCAAGCAATGCGTGGCTTGTCTCCGCTAGAATGCCGTGAGCGTGCCAATGGGGCTTCACTCCACCAACAGGTATAAGCCCCGGGCTATGACGCCTCGCTTTACTCGCCGGCGACACGGTAAAAATGGGACGCTACCTCTGCTACAGTTAAGGGGCTAAGGGTGAGGTAGTGTGACCAAAAGAAACTTTTTTCACAACTGCACAGTGTAGTTGCATGGCTGACTAAAAAGAACCTGTGAGGTCTAGCTGCTGTTCTCGTCGTCTTCTTTATTGTTGTAGAGTACGCGTACTACTCCCCTGCATAGTTCGGCGACTCAGGCTCGGATCGAGCCGGGAGTCTGAGTCCGAGGGAGTACTATTTTGTCGAGTTTGAGTGCGATTGAGAAAAAATTTTGTGAGTCTGCGTGAGTATGGTCAGAGACCGAAGTACTGTTGTGAAAACGTTGGTGAGTGCATGCATGGGCTTAGCAGAGTTTCTTCTTTTAAAGACGATAGCCTTCCTTTGGGACCTTCGACGCAAAATTTTTGGTCTTTCTGTCTGTTCGTACATTTGTCTGTTTGTCCGCTTTTAGCAGTACCTTGAACGGCACCAAAGTGCCCAAACGACACTTGGAACAACCAACCCCATCCGCAGCGCCCACCAATATTGCTCAAGGTTCAGCGTTCATACTTGTCTGATTGTCAATTAAAAAGCCATTATTGCGCATATCTGAGGCACCATAACAACACGTCAATATTCTGTACGAGTGTCTCTTACTACCCGCAGGTGGCGGGTTCAAATCCCGGCTGCGGCGGCTGCATTTCCGATGGAGGCGGAAATGTTGTAGGCCCGTGTGCTCAGATTTGGGTGCACGTTAAAGAACCCCAGGTGGTCGAAATTTCCGGAGCCCTCCACTACGGCGTCTCTCATAACCATATAGTGGTTTTGGGACGTCAAAAGCCACATATCAATCAATTGAGTGTCTCTTACTAGAAAAAGTATACATACGTAAATATAAGGACCGTAGCGTTTATCACGTTGCGCTGACCAGGCAACGCTTGCACGAAAAGGCAAGTGTTTCCAACGCTTTGCTAAGATGACACGGTGGTGGCACCTATCCATCGCCTTGCCTTCTACACCTTATCACCTCCGAGACAGGTGCGCAGGGCGGGCGCACTTCGTTTTCCGAAATAACTGCCAGATGCGCTCATGTCTCACGTCTGACGTGACTTGATGCGCTTGTTCGCCTCCGCTCGCTGCACGCTCGAGGCACTCACCCAGCGCCTCCAGAATGCCATTCACCGATTTTCTTGCGCAGAACATCAAATAAACGTTTTGTTCACTCTTTTTCAGACGCAAGACTATCGTCTTTCGACGACATTTGCAGTGTAACATTCAAGGCCAATTTCTTTTATTTTTGGTGGGGGAGGGAGGTCTTCGCAGCAGTCTCCTCGCTTATTTGTCAATTTATTGACCTCTTCATCCCTCCCTGGGTCGAAGCGCTGCCCCTTTGTTAATGTATGGAGCTGGCTATGCGCCCCTTCTCTTACAAAACAAAATGACCAGGGGGCGCCACTCTCCCCCTCCCCCCGCGCACGCCAATGGTTAGTGTGGGCAGGGGCGGATTATCTAGCGTTCAAAGGGTTCAAATAAACCGGGCCCTCTGGTTTCATGGGGCTGCCAAAGGCCAGAAAAAAATGGCCAACTTGTTTGTTTTGTTCGAAAAAGTTTAACTCTCCTGCTGGATTGCCCTGATAGAAACAGATTATCTATTTCAGCAATCAATATACATGCTTCTAAGACGCTGTTCGTTGTATAACGTGCAAGGTCTTGTAGTCAGCTCACAGTTCTGCAGTCTGTAATAAAAATCGTTTGACTCACGCAAGACCATGCATCGTGTGGAGGGAAAGAGCTGGCCCAGCGGACGGACACAGATCAGCCTGAGTTTAGCAGCTACGGTCTAACACGCAATGCGAAGGCGCACAGAAAGTGATTCCTGTTTGAAATATCGTTTGATGCGCGGAATGAAAATAACCGGTATGAAGCTGACGCATAGGTATTCTATAGTATGCTTTCATTATAGTGTAAACAAAGCACACAAATTATGAAATATTTGTATGGTACGGAACTTTGCGATTATGCAAGGACTCCGAAGAAGTAATGGTTTCATTCTTCGCTCCTGGCATTCTCATTCTGTCTTAATTCCTGCTTGGTAATTATTCAATCGTTCCAGCGAATATAGGCGGTGCAGCAGAAGGTCGAAATGGCCGACGAGGTGGTGATATCGCGAGCGTTTACGCCAGCGTCGTGAAGCGTGAAGACGCGTTCATTCATTTTGGTTTATGAATGAGAGACCGAACTGCGTCGCAGTTTAATCACCGTGTGACAGCTTCTGTGCACGGCTACATGGCGCCGCCTGCGTCGCTGGAATGACCGAATATAGGGAAACTTAAAAGAGACCATCACTTGGTAAAGGTTGCGTACAGGAAACACCTACAACATATATCCACTATCTGGCCGCCAGCAGACCCTCAGCGCAATTGCTTGAGTGTTTTGGTGGGGATCTTCAACCTACCATCACTTCAAAACTTTTTTTACGCGATGCCCTGCATAGCACATGCAATCACGGGCTTCTCGGATTAGCATGATGCTTCTCCGAGCCGACCGGATGCGTGCAGCTTTTTCGCGATCACATAACACCGCTGCCACGCTCAACAATCCTCTAGGCAGCGCGGCTCTTATGGCGCATTCTATGTTTAAAGATATTTCGTGTGTGCACATCAGTGTGCACACAACACTTCAAGAAAGAAGATGCCCAGGTGACATTAAACACTCCTGAGAGGCTTATTTATAGAATAAATATGGATTGTTTTCTTCGAAGTTAAATCTAAAAAAAAGTCAAGTGTCAAGCATGACCAGATGACAAAGCCGGAAAGAAAGGAGGCGAGGCGAGGGGCTGCCCTTGTTATTTTTTTTTAACCGGGGCCTCCACACTGTTAATCTGGCACTGAGTGTGGGTCCAATAGAGCCCTCAGAGCGAGGGTACATTTAATCAGTGAGTCGAAGTAAACTCCATATTGTTTTGCCGATCTCTCGTCCTGCCTACTCAGCTGCGGTAGTACGCTGAGCCTTACGTCGGCTCACATTCATACTGATTATGTCAACTCACATATCAATGCAGTAGCGTTCATACGCCAGCTCCATAGTAATTGAAGAGACGCGCGAAATACGGAGGGCGAAGGAGGCATGACCCTTCCAAGCTTCCCCCCATATTTTTTTTTTCACGGAAAGGGGCTGTTAAAAATATCACATGTGAGTCATGACTTTCAGTAAAAATGTCCTCAGTGAACCACTGATATCACGTATTCAAAGATACCTGATCAAAAGCACCAAGCCGAGCATCGATTGTGTGATATATATTGGTTTTAAAAAAACACCAACACCTTAGACAAAACAGCTAACGGTACGCTAACGGATTCGTGAGTTGACTCACTGATACTCTGACACAGCCGTGAGTCTGCCAACTGAGCAATATTTTGGTGAGTGTGTCTCAGTGAGTCCGTGAGCCTAAGTGAGCTCTAAATTTTTTTGCCGATTTCTGCTCGAGTGCACTTCCAAGTGAATTTTAACTAATGAGTGCTATCAAACGTTGGATGCTAGCCTTCTCCTTCCAGCCTTCTTAGGCAAATGCATGATTTATACTGCGTGACTTTGATTTCATCAGCAGATGTATGTATTATTAATATAAATATTATTATTAACATTATTATTATTTATTGCGAAGTGCTTGAAGCCTACGTTGTCTCAGCCTATCAAAAGTAAGCAGCACAAAACCGTAAACAAAAAATGGCGAGGCTAGCACTAAGTCGCACAAGGCTGGGTGACGTTGAAGACAAATCTGCTTGTTTCTAGGTTATTTCTGGGCCATAGCGTATACGTGATGCTAGATTATTTCCCCGTTGATTCACCCCGAAAAGAGGTTCGAGTTAAAGCTGCAGACAAATCACAGTTGTTGAAACTCTAGAAACAGAAACTAGCGCGGAAACCAAGCGATCGCACCTCTCGTATACGAGCGTTGACGTAGGCCTTTTGTCGCCTCGGTATCTTCTCGTATCCGTCGTTGTCTCTCCCGCTACCCGGTATTCTCTCGCTATGCGCACTCGAGGTTCACTATCATCGCTTTGCAGTGTTCGGCTATCTGTAGCCTTCTTCATTTTTAATGGACAAGTGGCGAGTAGTGATAATCGTCAAATGTCAGTGTCATATATCCGTTTATCGCGATGATCGTTTTATGCGATCTACTCACAGGAATGACTTGTTAAAACAGCGTCACTGCTAAAATCCCGACGAAGCGAAAGCTAACAGCGCCTTCGCAAGACAAGCGCGTAATCTGAAGGTGTTGTAGGATGGTTTATTGGATTTCTCCGCGCAGCAGGGCGACTAAAAGCAGGCCTTATCTGCAAGTGCCATTGCGTTAAGGCGTCCACATGTGAAGATGTCGTAACTGTAGTCAACGACGCGCGATCGAGATGCTAGCAGCAAGCCTTTGCGGCCAACGTTTATCAGCTGGTTTGACGCGTGCGTTGTGGCTATATGTATAGAAGATAAACGAAACACATGGGCTACTATCGTATCTAGCCTCTTAAACATCTCCCGCCACTCCCTCGACCATAACGGATAACTGTCAGCACTTCGACAGGCTTCAAATCACTCGAAATATCTTTTCGTGAGCCTCGGACCAACTCGTGACCTGTTTGGTTACCACCCCCTTCAGAGGCTAGACCGTTTCATTCACGGTGTCGCTCGAGTTGTCGGCTCTTCTTTTCCACGTGCCACCAGCGTCTCACTTTCGCCCCCGCTTTCCAGAAGGTGCGGCCAACATTGTGCTGACAACCTTCTCAGTTTGCCCAAGTTCTGAAGTGACCACGATGTTTTTCCGCAAGATGAAGGGCTTCCTGTTGCTTGCCTTGTTTTTCGCTACTACGTCCGCAGACCCAGCCTTGCGGTCTCCTAACGACGTAGATGATGCCATCGTCGAAGGCTCCAAAGCGTTCTCTCTACTCCTGCCCGCCGTCGCGTTGCCTTACGCCGTAGCCTTGATCGCCGTACTGGTGCCCCTGGCCAAGGCCTTTGTCCTGGGAGCCATGAACGTGTTGAATCTGCCCTTCGAAGTGCTAGTGGCCCTCTATCTCCTCCTCTACGTCGCCCTGTTCACGTTCCCGCAGCTGGAGTCTCTGCTCAAGGTGACCTCAGTCTTCACGGCCAGGTCCGAGTCCGCAAGAGCCGCTGGAGCGGGCGACCTGCCGGCGAACTTTCCCGCAGGAGAGGCCGTCATGAAGTGGGCGCGAAATTTCGTACCCGCATCGTGGGTGGCATCCATTATGTCCGCGACGACTCCAGTCGCGACGACTTCTGAGGCTACCACGATGGAAAGCGCGTTGACGACTACTACTGGAGCGACGACTGAGCCCACCGTCAGTACGTCGGTATTTTCAACGACCGAGGAGCCGGACGTTTCCGGACTGACCTTGGAAACTCCTGTGGCTGCCACGTCAATGAAGAGCCCTGCTTCATCCCAGAAGCCGAATAAGTCTTCGAAGTGCTCTTCGTTCCAAGTATGCGACTCGGTTTCCAGGCTGGTTAGGGATTATCCGATGAGCGTCATGCTAATGAGGTACCTAAGGTGAGTTAGCTAGCTTTCACGGCTACTTCAAATTTTTAATTCTGATTAAGGGTTGATCGGTGGTGCGCACGAAATTGCTGTAGAGTGCCATTCCAAGTGTATGTGTAATCGTTGGACCACCAGCGTTCTGTTAGGCATGTTACTGTTTTCTTGCTAGAATCCCTCGTTTTGCACTTCAATGCTTTACTACATGACTCTGCTTTGTTTAGCCTTCCACGCCCACAATGCCGGCGCACAAGCGCGCCGAAATTGTGGGCGTGGAAAACTACGTCATATGCATTATTTTTCTTGCCATGCCATGCGGTATTCACTGATCCGAACTGCTACACCACTATTTATAAGACGAAGGTTCGAGTAAGCATTGAAGCTGAACATTACGCAGCTGGATTATGATATCTATGAGTATACAAACATCCGAGCACCACGTGAACAAGCATCTCTCGTATATTCAACCGTGGCCTCTGTGACTAACTCATGACGTGCTGTTGCTGGAGCTAATCGAGGAGGCCATGCTTCAACACTGCTGCTGTTGCAGATGACGTGGCACACCGAGGTTGACGCAAACGCGCTCGCTGAGCACCTCAAGAAGCCCTGCGGCAGCAACCTCCGTTTTTGTACAGAACGTGCTATCTTACTCTCTTTTGAGAACTCTCGCATCGTTTATTTTTTTTTTTTTGAAATTCAGCAGGGATCGCATTCTCCTTACACGCTATGTGAGCTTTCCTTTATTATTCACAACGTTTTTGTTCTTTTTTCTTTTTGCAGTGATTACCTGAAGGGCCTCAAGTATGAACGCGCCGTCCGCGAAGGGATGGCCGGCCTCAACTGTACTTCAATCTATCCTCAGTGTACGTTATCATACGTGTGATAGACAATAATAGATGCGATGGAAATAGGCTATAAAAGTACGTGTGATGAACTGTGTAGAGTTGCTGTACGTACTGAAAATTTGTACAGAAAATCGAGACAACCGGTGACGCGCTACATGTATCGAACGTTTTATTTATAACCGCCCATTTTTATCCCAAGAGCTACAATCATATTGTCCATGTGAATACGCGGCAATAAAACATGTTTTAACGCATGACACTTTAAACTGAATTCTCATTCATTTAGCGCATGCCTTTGTAGGAAAGTGGAATTGGAGAAAAAAAATGTTTATATCCGGCAGAGTCATTACGATTCTCAGAAAGGAAATCGCCTCTTGGTATCTCGCGAATGCGGCATCATCGCTTCCAATGAACACTCCACGAAAGGCCAATAGGTATTTCCTTGGTGTCGTATAATAGGTATGTATTAGTCGGCCCCTACCTATAGGAAGCCAAAGCAACGCATGGTATCGCTGCGACTCGGGACAGGCAGCGCCATCTTCGGTGGAAAAGTAGAAATCAAGGATGTATATTGCACGTTTTCCCTTCCCGCCAACGCTCTGCCGCTCACTTACGTGCTCATGCAAAGAGCGCGCTGCGTTTGAGTCACCTCGCAATGTACCGCCTGCAGTGCAGCTTCATAAAGATCTGGTCAAGCACTTCTGAGAAGCGAATCTAACAAAAGGAGCTCGTTAGTCAAGTTAATGATGTGGAGCAGACGATAGAATGCGAGGACAACCCAGTCACTTCGAAATGCATTTATCAGGTCCTCCGTGATAATACCGTGTACGACGTATGCCTCGAGGTAAGTCTCATTCTGCCGACATGAAGCCACGAACTCTATAAATGTGCTATGTTGACGTTTATAGAAATATTATAATTGCTGTTTTGATGTGGTGTCTAACAGTAGCAGCCGTGTTCTGTCATGTGCAAACGTTTGCGGCGTGCTGAAAAATAAATAAAAGCTGAAGTTGTACGGTCATGGTATTAAAATGTGAAGGTTTTAGAGTAATGTCCTCCGTGCCGCAGGAACATGACCCGCTAACGTCCCCACGAAGCAGTAAGCTGAAGTTTAACCACAGCGAGTCAAATTGGAGTGCTCACCTTTTTTTTTTTTTTTTGCTTTCGTGTTATGCTTGCTTTATCTCTCGCGAACGCGGCTGTGTTAACCGCTTCTGACTTGCGGGGAAACTGATACAGCTTTACACGTGGAGAGCGTCCCTTGGTGTGGTCTGCATTGTTGTGGCTGCCCACAACACAACAATACTTCGGACCTCACCGACACTTCCGTCGAGCCGCCTCTTCCGCCGCGGAAAGGCAACTTCGCATAGCGGCGAGTGGCTCGCTTTAGCGCACCAAGCTAACGGCACGGCGCCAAGTTGATGTATTAATTTTCCACATTTGCCGTCACTGTTGCAATATTTTCAGTAGATGTAAGTGGGCACTCAATTACTGCCTGATAGCTGCGCCTCTCCTCTGTACTTTCGATCAGCTCCCGGTTTGCCCAAATCTATTCGTCACTTTCCCGCTCTCCTGCAAAGGGCACGGCAGAAAAACTAAAACACCCGAGCAGACTTCTTGTCTTTTTTTTTTTCAGTACTCCGTTTCCACAATATTGAACCCGTATGGTCCGTATACCACCTTACCAAATCTTGAGTCCTACTTTGGCTCTGTTCTTGTTAATGTTTCTGGTTATTTCACATAAAGACAATGGTCGGCGAAGGCACGTAGTGTGTGTAATCTTGACACGTGTGCATGTGCTCTACAAGACAAAATTTATCTTTCTTTCAGTGTGCAGCAATCACTTATGGAGCTCATGACATGCGCGTGCTTAACTCTTATCACTCAAGAGTGATTTCCCCCATTATTTATACTATATGAATCTCGCGTTACAAAACAGCTATTCCCTTCAAACCACGACACTCTTAAATAGGCAAAGAAATATCCTAATCAATTTTTACAGCCTTTCTATATCAAAATCATTTTTACATCCTTTCTAGTTGAAAGAGCGCGATCACGTAGTAATGTCTTTAATTAAGCCACGTAATGTCACATTTCCAGAGCCCTACAAAAATCCCTATATTCCTCATAAAAGACGCCAAATCCCTAAAGAAGGCTGAAAATCTCTAGATCTAGTGATAAGTCTCTAAGGTTGGCCTAACTGCTGACTTGCGACCTCTCCCGCGTCTTTCCTCAAGTTTTCGGGAGCTCGCCACCAGGGCCAGGCGCGGCGTTGTCGTCGCTCTGCAAACTTGAGCTTCGGATTCCTGCTCTCCATTTCATCAATCAGGTGCGACGCTGTGGAATCAATGAGGCGCGTCTCGCGCTTAGCTTTCATCCTTGGAGGCACTCGTGCCAAAAGAGCATGAATGCGCACGTGCGGTGTCCCGAAAGGCTACAAACAAAACATCAAGAAGTGAATACAGAGGCTCTATGTGAACCGTATAATGAGACGCCGCTGTGGTAGCTCAGTGAATGGTTAGAGCATCGAACACGTTATTCGAAGGTCGAATGAACCGTATAATGGGGTGTCTTTAGGGAGCTTTAGAATAACGTTTGCAAGCGTTGCGGGCATATCGGGCGCCTATGAGCTTTAGGAAAGCGGTTGCTCCCCCTTGGGAAAGGTCTAGAGACCTTAGGCCCGACCGCAAACCCAAATGCACGGAAGCTACACACAGCACTTCGCGGGCCGCGATCACCGCACGCTATTTCGGATATTCTGCGTGCGGACGGCGACACGCGTTACGACACGTGCGCAGTGGCAGTGACCACACCGCTATTCTAAAGCTCTGTTTTATCTCTTGCGCACAAAGTGTCTTCATTTATTACTAAGCGCAAAAAGGAAAATAAATTCGTCAGATGGAAACATTGTCGTAGTATTCATTGCAAGAAGTCTCGCTAGCCTCCACAGCGTTGGACCTCATGTGTGAAATGTATATCTGCACAAGCTTCGCCCCCAGAGCTATGTGCAAGAGAGCCCTGTTCTAAATGTTTTCTTTAGTAATTATAGGTACTTTTTACTACTATGTAAATGGTGTGCATATTATTCAAGGTTCATCGTCACCGAAAGTGTTGTTTTTCCGAGAAGTCATGCAGGAATTTTTTTGCTGAAATGTGCCCGGAATTTCACGTTTTGCGACCGATAACCGGCGACCATCTCTGCGTGGGAAAATCGCCTACAACTATAGTGCAAGCTGCCTCACGTTACGAAAATACACACATGCTATTCGATGAACCATCTCCGCAAAAGTGAAATCTCGGCATGCATTTATTGTCTGTAGGACGGCTTCTTGCTCTTCCGTAGTAGAGTATAGCCTAAATATTGTACGATTTATTCTAAACACACAGTTTCGTTCGGGTGGGGCAGCGACGGTCATAGGCGAAGCGTTCATTCGAGTCTTGCATCGCAGCAGGCTGTAGGTTCCTCATGAGCACACAATCTCCCTGTAGCGTCCAAGGTTGTAAGCTTGTGAGCATCGTGCGCGCTACGTGGCTTATTTCTTAATTTCTGCGTCTGTTGTGTCTCACTGCTTCAATTCCTGCGCTTTACGGTCCAACAAAGATACACAAGGAGGGTGAAGCAAGGAGGTTCGTCACTGGCTACACCCGCTCACCTTCACACGAGTAATCTGGTTTTTAAGACCGTGTTATCTCGCCTTCCGTTGCAAGACGTGGCACGCACGCACACGATTCTGTCGACATTATTGAAAAGGTACGGCACATTGTTACGGCTCGTGATGACGTCATGGTATCATTTCATGCCAAATCTTTATTCAAAAGTGTACCGGCTGTAAATGTTTCTACTGCTGCACTCGAGTCTAATAGGACACTGTCCCTGAGGTTTCCAACTGACATACCAGCAGGGCTTCTTGCTGGTTCATGTTTAAGGGAGAAAAAAACATACAAGGCGCAAAGACTACGGACACGGTGGTGTCTGTATGATCGTTTCTTCAGTTCGTCCCCGTCGTCTTTGCGCCTTATGTTTTTTTTTTCATAAAGATGACATTCCAGGCCCGCCCGTCTTGTTAAGTTTTGTTTGTCGATTACGTACTTCGTCTTCCAACAGAGCTTATATACCTGCAAGCACACGGTACCACAACGGCGCACTTCTCTCCGTTCGTGGCGGCAATCATGTTTCGGACGATCGTTCCTGCACAATTGACAAGGATGTCCTCGCTGCTTTCAGGACTTTAACCTGAACAGCGTTGAAAATGCGAGTGTACTCACTGTCGCGCAGGAAGTGAGCAGTCGTGTGTCATTTCTCAATGTTTTCGTCAAGAGTGAACATGCCGCTTTTCCCCTCAATATCTACAAAAAGTATTCACGTATACAGGCCAGTGATCGCATTTTAACTTGGTGCAGCTGCTTTCACGCAACACTGATTTTTCACTCGCAACCAATGAAGCCAACACCGGAATATTCCGCTACGTCAGAGTATCTGAGGTTCATCCCTTCACTGCTTCCCGATTCTCATGTTTTTTATGGAACAAGAGGGAAACGTGCACGCATCGGAGGAGCTAAGAAAACAGTGGAGCATGTTTTAATTGAATGCGGATATATCCACTCACGTGTACGTAGGAGCACTGCCGTACATGAAGCCTCGGGTATTCGGGCAACCGACGAAAATGTAAGCAGGTACGCAATAGACGTCTGTATACGGGATGCTTTGTGGATTCGTGGTGGAGGAGAGACCTAAATAAATAGTTGCAAAAATGATGACACTCTACCGCAAGGCGCAGAAAGTTGGGCTGTGTATTTACGCTTTTTTTCTATATAAAAAGGCTTTGATTGAAGTAAACGAAACATTAGGAAACATTTTTAAGTTTTGTTATTTCTTTCTTGTTTCACTGTTTATTAATAAGGGCATGCTTAAAGCATCCATCCATACATCCATCGAGGCGTTCGCATCAAATTTGTCTTAACGGGGAGCAAGGGTGCCCCCACCGATAAACTCAAGCTAGGAACTGTTAAATTCGGTAAAACTAGAGTGACCTAGTAAAACCGTAAAATTGACGCAATCTGAAAACGAGCAAATGATATTTCGTACATGACTTCACAAAACATAGGACGCCACCTTGACTGAATCAAGTGGAATTCGCCTTTACATGTTTCTCATTTTAATTCAGAGGTAGCGCTACTAAACGTTTAGTTTAGTGAAAAGGGAGTTAAATTTATAGCCGTTCTATACTGGTTCCATTCTCCCCGCTCTGCGCGTGTAGCGTTGAATAAGCGATTAGAGGCATTCTACTTACATGAACGTTGACAATGACAGCGAGAGATAGGTCATTGCACGTCAGCACGTAAAATCACCAGTAAAAGACAAAGATATATATATATATATATATATATATATATATATATATATTCATCCATATATATAATTATCCTTTCGCTGTTCGGTAGCCATTGATGTTGACATCATCGCTACCGAACAGCGAAAGGATAATTCGATCGGCCCGCTCATCGACTTGCTCGCTGATCCTTCCGCGACGCCATCCACGCGTGCCTTGCGTCGTCAAGCTCGCCATTTCGCCATCCGTGACGGCCTTCTACACCGACGCAATTACGACGCCGATGGTCGGCAGTGGTTACTCGTGATACCCCGCAGTCTGCGGTCAGAGATCTGTGAATCCTTCCACTCTGATCCGCAATGCGCGCACTCTGGGGTATTCAAAACCTACCGTCGCATTCGACAACGCTACTTCTGGCGCGGGATGTACCGCTACGTGCAGCAGTTCGTTCGCTCCTGCCTCGCTTGCCAACGCCGCAAACCGTCAGCACACATGTCGCCAGCCAGTCTTCAACCGTTACCTTGCCCTGAGCGTCCGTTTGGGCGCATAGGTATCGATTTGTATGGGCCGCTTCCTCTGACGTCGGCTGGTAACCGCTGGGCCATCGTCGCCGTAGATCATTTAACGCGATACGCCGAAACCGCCGCTATCCCTGCGGCTACAGCGCGTGATGTTGCGTCCTTCCTACTGCAACGATTTATACTGCGCCATGGTCCACCTCAGGAGCTTCTCAGCGATCGAGGCCGTGTCTTCTTGTCAGAAGTCGTCGAAGCCATTCTCATGGAGTGCCATTCTGTCCACCGCAAAACAACTGCTTACCACCCGCAGACGAATGGCCTGACCGAACGCTTTAACCGCACCCTCGGCGACATGCTTTCGATGTACGTCGCCGCCAACCATACGAATTGGGATACTATACTGCCCTTCGTCACCTATGCCTACAACACCGCCCCTCAGAGCACGACCGGTTTTTCACCTTTCTTCTTGCTGTACGGAAGGCACCCGTCACACACCATCGACACTATACTCCCGTACACGCCGGATCCATCTGAGTGTGCACCTATTTCCGAGACAGCCAGGCTTGCTGAAGAGTGTCGCGAGCTGGCCAAGACATTTACGACGCATGAGCAAGAGCGGCAGAAGAGTATTCGAGATGGCTCCGCCGCTTCTGAACCTACGTTCCTTCCTGGTTCCCTTGTATGGCTCTCAATCCCGACCTCTGTAGCTGGCCTTTCTTCCAAACTACTTCCGAAATATGAAGGTCCCTTCCGTGTGATCGAGCGCACATCTCCGGTCAACTATCTTATCGAGCCAATTGAACAATCTTCGGACATGCGCCGCCGCGGGCGCGACATAGTCAACGTGGAGCGCCTGAAGGCTTACTATGACCCAATCGTAGTGACAAGCTGCTAGGTCGCCAGGCGGCTCCCTTTTCGACCCCGGGGTGATTGTAGAGAAGCCGCCGAACACTGAAGTGGGTAAAACTCTCAAGTGTTCTTTAGTGGGTCTACCCGAAAAAGGACGCCGCTCGCGCTTGGAGTCCGTGCTTGGCCGTTACTGTCGCCATTGTCTATACTCGCTGTGTGCCTGCTAATAAACGCCATAACAATATATATATATATATATATGTCTGCTTTCTTGGCCATTGCCCCGGCGCAGGCTTGCCAACCAGACTTCTTGCTATTTAACATCCCTGCGCCTGGATTTCTGTCACCCTCCATTACAGGTTCTGCAGTACAAATTAAATGCATAAATTAGTTATAATTAATTATTTAATTGTAGAAGCAAACAATGCCAAGCGAAAGTTCTTTACATGCTTACTAAGATTTAGCTTGATGATATTAACGTCATGAAAAGTAAAAGAGAGATATCAACAACAAAAGCGAAAAACAAAAACGTTTCGGCTCCACAATAGGAAGCTGGGTTAACTCTCCGTTGTTAGAAATAGGCAGTTGTAGTTTAATGGGCTTAGCGATATAGCAGGCGTAGCGCGATGGTGGGATCGAAGTACCGTACCGCTCACCGTATACACACGCCATTTTTCTGATTAAACGTTGCCGTGCTAGTGCAACGCCACCTAGACTACTAGTAGTCTATAGGTGGCGTTGGCTAGTGTGGTGTACACACTGTATGTAAAACGTGGCGGTGGTTTCGCAAGCCCGCATCGAAATGATTTTGGCGTAGTCGTTAAAAGATTCACTTCGTTCGCAGCTAACGACTGCTTAAGATGACTTCCTTTCCATTCAGTTAGCTTCGATGACCGAATATTACGGATAAGTTAGCGTAATTTTTTTATATAGCTTCCCATTTCTAACGTCTATAGACCTAACGAGAAGATCGTTGCAAACAAATTGACAACATAACTATTTTCGCGTTTGGTGCTTGGTTCATTGTTATTTACCTCTATTATTACTAAAAAAACCTGTAGCATTGCTTCGCTTGGTGACACTTACAGGCAAACATTCTCATTTCCTTTTCCTTTTTACTGCTCTTTAACTTACTCACTCTCATCTAGCTGGTGCCACCGTCCCAGCTGGGGCAAGCAAACCACGTAAACGCTATACCGTTAAACTAAAAGGCGCTGTCCGCAACGATCGTATGCGGCACGGTAACGCGATTCCCTTAACTCCCGCTATCACACTCACAGTTAAATATAACTGTCTAATGCTCCCGTAAGTTCAGCCACGTATCTCGTCTTTCTCGTATTGGTTTTAATGATTGGTCTCTTTTTTTTTTCTTACATTTCATGAAGTTCCTACCCGTCCAGACGGGCTCCCGTCAGAAACCTAGATCTCAGCGCCATTATTTGCATGCGTGCACCACTTCGAAATTGCAAGCGACTGCCAGTCCCATCTACCTTGTTCTAACGTAGGAGGAGATACCCATGAGCTAGAGTTCGGTAAGAATTTTCTGTTGGAAGAAGGCCGTTCCAGCTTCTCGTACACAGCATCAACACAGGGGCTCACATTTGTTTTTCACAGATGCAAGCTATAGCCAGCGAAAGTCAGTGGGAAGACAGAATCGTGTTTTATTATGCGTGTAAGCAGATCTGCGCACTTCAAAGTTTGGTCATCACGACGACAAAGTACGACAATGTCAATGATACAAAGAAAAAAAAGGACCAGACGTGATTATGTATTTAAAATATTTGTCTGGGTCTTGAAACAATTTGCCGGGCAATTTAATGGCTTCCGTATCCGAGTGGCTTCCATGTCATACTGGACTTCCGTCTCTGAAGAATCAATTGCAGCAAAGCCTTTCGGAATCCGTCAAATAAGAGAAAACGTGCAGATATTTTTTTTTCTCGTCTCCTTTCCTTCAATACGACCGGCCTGAAAACTACACAGGGGAGCTAAAAAGACATAGGCGTGCTTACGGGCGGGGGGTCTCAGTCACGTAAAACAGGGGGCTCAATGCCAGCCCTATATGTGGACACAATAGGGAGTGAGGGTGCTGCGACTCGAGGAAGAGCGTGGAATGTCAGCCCAATACACTGGCATATTAGAGAGGGCGGCGCAGCGAGAAACCTTTGCCCACTCCCTCCTCTGAAAAAGAAACCTGCGCGGGGTCCCCTTTAAGAGGTGGTAGGGGAGGGCTTGGTCACGTAAGAGGGGGGAGGGGGGGCGCAATGTCGGCTTTATATGTTGACACAATCGGTAGTTGGGGCGCTGCGACTCCAGGAATAGGGTGCAAAGTCGGCCCAATACATTGACATAATAGAGAGGGTGGCGCAGCGAGGCACCTTTGTCCGCCCCCTCCTCTGAAAGCGCAGGGCTCCCTTTAAAAGTGGGCGGGGGGGGAGGCAGACCATGCGCGTGCCTACGCAGACGTCATGACATTGAGCTTTTTTTTTTTCTTCTTCTAAATCTCAGCACAGTTTTATCGCGAGCACGCAGGGGTAGTACAGCCGTGTGGCCTTTCCGTGACCATGATATGGCCTCCGAGATTGCGGGTGCGCGGCATGTTTCTCTCCGGCCGTCTCAATCATACGAAGAGCACGTAAAAGGAGAACGCGGGATAACTACCCCCACCACTACTTCGCGGCGCGCGCCCCCTATTGCTACTTAATGGCTACCCATGGCTCGCTTCTCACGGCGCGTGCGGAGGGCGAAAGCTTGGCAGTCGCAGCCTCCGGGCGACGCGTAATAGAAAACGACAGCATACGTGTGCCGACTAAAGGCAAAATGTCGCTTGCTGGTGCGATTGGGCTTTCGCCTCTTCCATTCTGACGCATACATAGGACTGAGGGGAGAGGCACGTCACCACGAGACCATTCACTGATGCCACGCGTTACGTTTTGCAACGCGCTGGTAATTTTCTCTCGGGGAAGGTTTGTCGCTAAAGACACACATGGAATAGACACGAAAGCTGATAGGTCACCGAGTTTGCACGTTGTACTGTGGCTGTTTCTTTCATTCTCTTTCTTTTTTTTCTAATGCGAAGCATTTCTCAGCGAACTTAGGCGACTGTGATCGTGTCTATCTATATAGCCGCTTACGCTTGGGTACTTCTGTGGTCACTCCCTTAACTTGGCGTGAACCAAAACTAGCATGGGAGGGCAACATGGTTTGAAGAATATGACGCGCTGGTCAAGACATGAGCAATGTCACAATCCCATCACGTAAGTCGTCAAACACTTCCCGCCAGACAGTGGCACATACCCATGGTGTGTGTGTGGGGGGGGGGGGGGGGGGTATATGCCACTGGTATGCTGGTGTGTGCCACAGGTGATTGACACTTAGTATATACCCAGAAACATCGAGAACACACATCGGTAATTTCAATGCGCGAGCGTAATGAAATACCCGACATCGGTAGCGTCGACCCGACGAATGCAAAGAATAAATGTCAGGGTGCCAGCTGGAACCAAACCCAAGCATTCTGCGTGGCAATGAAGCATTTTACCGCAGAGCTACGCCAGGTTTCGGAACTATTTTTCAAATAGACGCTAATCTTCGTGAAACGACAATAGTGGTTGCTGTGCTGCCTACCCAATGGACCCCTCTTTGTTTGTAAACAGTGTGACGTCACTGCAGGCACCCCACTCCCTACACCCTCTCTCGGAGCAGGTGCTGGTTGGCAAGAAAGTTCCTCCGGCGGCATCTTTCTGCATAGCAGAGCAGCGTGTCTGCATTCATTCGACAGAAATTCTGCATTGCTATGTTCTAAAGTCACAGCTTTTAAAAGAAGGGGGTCGCGGAAGGGTCACTGCTCATAGTGTGGAAATTTGCTCGTCGTAGTTGGATGGATGGAGAAACTTTGTTTAGAGTACTGAGAGACGCGACTAACACGCAGTAGGATTCACCCACGTAGATGGCAGCCATAAAAAAAATTCTGACCTTTTTCGAAAGCGAACGTTTTGAATGCACACGGTTACTGGCACTTTGAGAAATATTTGCATGGCATTAATTTAAATTTATTCATTTTCCATCGTGGCATGTGCAATGTAGTTTTAAACGAGGTACAACTTTGGTGGCAGCATGGTTTTGAGCTGCTGTGCACTACGTCATGGATAATATTCTCACTCATTGCCCAAAAGTCTGATCAGAGATGAATAAAAAAATAAACACTTCTTGTCGTGAGTTAGGCTGAGGTTAAGATATCCTAGTGAAAAACAAAGCGAAGTTCTGCCGCTACGTTTCTCAAAAACCCAGTGAAAATTTATATGGTGTAAAAACCGACATCTTAATAATTTTGTAGGCATTCATTAAGCACATCTACTATCTTTACACATATTCATCATCATGAGTGGTTGTCATCTTCATCTGCTGTGGGGATGGCTTGCCTGAGTTCTGTGCCTTGGGTGTGGTCGCTTCACCGTGTCTTCTGGGCCTAATAAAGGTTGCCTTCACCGTTACATCACAATATATAATATTATCTGGCACAGTTACCTTGCTGCTTTTGACACCTATAACGTGTTTTCGTACCTATATTGCTCCTTTAGGCCTGATACACACTTCTAATGCAAATTGTCACTTCAAGAGAATCGAGCCGTAAAAGTACAAAGTATATAAGAAACGAAAATCTCCGCTGTTTCCATTAACACGTATCAAGTGTTCGATAATACGAGTTATAGCCGTGGTGAAGCATATATGAAGATTCGGCAACGCTACAACATGCTTATAGCCCATGCGTATTTGTATGTATCACCAGGAGATCATGCACGTTTATTTTTCTGCACGCCGCGCATGCGCTGAGATGGACCCACTTGTGGATGATCGCATAAAATGCCTTTTTACCTTGACTAAAATGTCGGATAGTGAAGTTCCACCAATAACCAGTTACTGCAAGCGGCTCACAACGAATACCAGTGTTTTCGCAAATAGGACTAAGGAACCCCAGGTCGTCGAAATTTCCGGAGCCCTCCACTACGGCGTCTCTCATAATCATAGCGTGGTTTTGGGACGTTAAACCCCACAAAATAATCAATCAATATATCGCAAATAGGACGCATCACGTTATGCACACTGCACACACCACGCACAATATTTCCAGTTTCACCGTCCGTAAAGGTAAACCAATATTGTCGATGCCTTTCAACGCACACTACAGGCCACAGTCCACACTGCACATTTTCGAAGACGATGCCGCTGTTCGACGCACTGGCCGCCACGTGTGTTTACTAATCCGAGATAAACAACCAGCCAGCGTGGCAAATATTTCATCACTCACTTTACCACACACCTAGATGTTCTCTGACACATACCACAGCTAATATTGCCACTGTGAGTTGAAGCTTAAGCTTTCAAAACGAAAAAAAAATTGCTCCAAGCACCCAGCGACTGTACCCCACTCGGTCACCGGCGAGAGTGTTTTGCCAACCACCGCCTTGCACGTGCACCGGTGACGTCACGCTGTGACGTACCACGGTAGATGTCTATTTTACAGCTAAAGCTGTTATGCAATCACAACTCGGGTCACGCGCAGTTGTCCGCCGCCGCCACCACCACCGTTGTCCGTAACCACATAACGCGAAATTAGAAAAAAAGCCACAGAGCTCTGCCGCAAAGGCGAAGCAATGAACGCGATAGCAACAAATCGGAAGGTCACGTGCAGAGTGGGGATCAAATAGAAATGTGCCCTGCATTGCTCACGCACAAATGACGCACGAGAAGTACTCACAGCTACACAGATGAACGCCAATAAGCGTCTAAGCTGTTACTTCGCTGTGTCTGAAAAGTGCGCTCTTTTCGCAAACGGAGGCTGTGCAACGATTGCAGTGTCCTTTGTGCACCCCTTCACTACAACAAAATCGTTCCAGTCAAGTCGAACGCCAGCCAAAACGTATGATCCTTTCCACCAGGAGTTATGGCGCACGAGAGATCGTCCACTTCCCTCGTCTCTGCGTTGAGAGCCGCCGCGTGCTCATTGCGCCATCTTGCTGATAATGCTGAAAAAACTCCCAAGGATTTCCCCGAGGGTGAACATGGTTAAGTGCGAATACACGTGGTGATGCTATGAGGGGTATTTATTAATTCGCACTATTATATTTATTAATCACACTATGGTGCCTTTATGGTGTAATGGTTCCGGGGAATCGCAATTTGATCACATGGGGGAGTTTACGTTAACTCACTGGCGAATGCCAACGGATTTTAGCTTTGCTCCCCCTCACGACCCGCTCTCGACGGGAGACTGAGATAGAAGGCAGGCGCGCGAGAGAGAGGGGTGCGCGCGCAGCTGCAGCGAGCGAGTAGAGCGGAGGAGCGAGCGAAGGGGGAGGGGGTATAAGGCACGTTACTGACACCGATATCAGCGTCGCGTCCGTGGCTTATTCGGTAGAGCGTCACGCTGCGGCCCGCCAAGTCCTCTTTCTTTTAAAGATAGAGAGAAGACTGCGGACGCCGCCGACGGCGGTGGATGGTTTAGGGTCGCTTATAAAGTGTATTCACACTTAAAACACGATAGCCCCCCCCCCCCCAGATTCCCGCCAACAGCGGTAAATTGTAGACATGATTAGCTTGCCATTTGAACGTTGAAGGAGGTACCTCTCGGTGGTTCAGTGGTTAACGCCTCGCATTCACGACGGGCAGGTCCCACGTTCGATTTCGCGCACTGAAGTTTTTTTTAAAGACGATAGGTCCCCAAGAAAGACGATAGTATTTTAAAAACGATAGTCTTTCTCGGGGACCTTCGACGTCGAAATTTCGGTCTGTCTGTCTGTCTGTCTGTCTGTCTGTCTATCGGCACATTTGTCTGTTTGTCCACGCTTAACGGTACCGGGTACTCTGAACGGACCAGCCGATACTCCAAACGACCGACTGCATCCGCAGCGCCCACCAATGTTGCTCAAGATTTAGCATTCATACTAAAGCGATTCTCAATTAAAAAGCAATTATTGCGCATATCTGAGGCACCTTAAACACACGTATATATTCTGTATGTGCGTCTTCTACTAGAAAAGGCATACATAAGTAACTAAAGAATGTAGCGCTTATCACGCTGCGCTGATGATGCAACGCTTGCACGGAAAGGCGAATGTTTCCAACGCTCTGTTAAGACGACATGGTGGTGGCACCTACCCGTCACCTTGCCTTCTACACCTTTTCCCCTCGCCCGTCTCAGAGCCACGCGCTTCGTTTTCCAAGAAAACTGCCAGATAGCGCTCATGTCTCACGTGTGACGTGATTTAATGCGGACGTTCACCTCCACTGCACGCTCAAGGCACTCTAACGCAGCGCCTCCAGAATACCATTCACCGATTTCTTGCGCAGAACATCAAACAAATGTTTTGTTCATTCTCTCCACACGCAAGACTATCGTCTTTCGACAACATTTGCAGATTAACATGCAGATATGGAGCCAAATTTTCCTAGATTTTTTTATTACTTGCGTTTTTGTATATATTGCCACCTAGAGTTGTTATCCGGCAAGCCCTAGTCAACTGAAAAGGGCAAAGATAACGAAGAAGAAGTGTGTGTTAGCGCTTCGTTTGAAGTACACGCTCTTGTGTTTCTGCCACGCTGTTCCTGTCTTGTTTCTACGGCTATTGGTGCGCGACAAACTGTTGGAGGTGCTCGATAATCTATGCACCGTACCACACATAGCAAAAACTCAAGCGTCGTACTGGTAGTCACTCCTTTGCACCGCGCCAGCAGAAGAATTCGAGGGGAAATTCCCTGAGTTTGGACTGCTCGCAAACAACATGGTACCTTCCACCAGCCCTACCGACACCAACCATATCGGTACGAACGGCACAACGCCGCTTCATTGCACCTTACTCACACCGCGAACGCCAAATCCCTTTCATGGCTCTGCACTTGAGGATGTCGAAGATTGGCTTGTTCATTACGAGTTCGTTGCCGTGCACAAACAGTGGGACGACGCAGACAAACTGCGGCACGTCTATTTCAGTCTTTTGGACGGCGCACCTGTATGGTATGAGAACCGGGCAGGTATTCTTAAATCATCGGAAGACTTCAAACGCCGACTTCTTGGGACATAACCTGGCCATCGGGAGAGAGCTGAGCGCGATCTGCAGTCCCGCATGCAAATGCCGAACGAAGGGGTTGCGATGTATGTCGAGGACATGACCCGTCTTTTCCACCGAGCTGACCCCGGCATGCCACAAGAAAAGAAGGTACGGTACCTCATGTGCGGGGTTAAAGATCAGCTTCTCGGTGGGTGCGCCATATCGACGTCCTCTCTGCTTCCATTGTGGCGAAGCTGGGCATCTGTACCGACAGTGTTCTCACCGACAACTAGGACTACGCGGATTTTCGACGAACTCACCGCCACCCAGATTCGGTCAGCGGCCCCCTGAAATTGAAAAGTATGTGGCTCAGCAGCGCGGAACTTCGTCATCCTTGCACCAGTCACGCTCCCTGTCACCGCGGTGATTTTCTCCTAATCGCCGTGCCTATTCGAGCGTGGCGCAGGGTCGGTCACCCAGTCCACGCCGGGAAAACTAACCACAGCGACCTTCGGGGGCGAGGCCGCTCATGCTGGACAAGCTCAAAGCCTCCTACCAACGCTTCCGCAAACTGACGATTTCCCGACGACGACGACACCAGCTGGTTCCGCAAAGATTTCATTAGACATTCCAGTGCTGCTCGATGGTCGCAAAGTCAGTGCTTCAGTTTACACGGGTGCGGATTTTCTTTATAAAAAGTGAAAAAGAGGCTAGTTAATTTCCTCCTCCTCGACTAGCTTCAACACTAGCTAAGGAGGGAAGATGTTTGAGGTTCGGAATGGGTCCCCTCGATGACTCGAGTGCACGGTGGCAGCACGAAGGAAGAGCCGTAGTCTGGTGAAGAGACGACTTATTGCAGCCTCAGGCGACTGCCCGAGTCCAAGCCCGAACCTCCGCTCTTAAAGCCATTGGTACTTTGCACATATGTGGTCGTGTTTGCTTAGTGTCGGGTGATAATATGATTTTGTGCTCACCCAGTCTACTTCCGCCGGGCGGTTCCGACATAACTTCTCTGTATTCCTTTAAGAATTGCATTGAGTTATTCGCTTTGTCCCCAACTCAGGTCATTTGCCAGTGAGGTCACGCAAATTCGTTCGCAAGAGCTGATAGCCTGTGGTGCCATCTCGATGTTTCCGAACTCGGCATTGGCCTCGAATACCACCGCAACGTTATTGGCGCGCACGTAATATTGACGGACCTTATTAGCATGGACTAACCTCTCGGCCCCTGCTGCGTCCACTATAACGTAACTGTCTGCCCAAGTTCTCTCTTTTACAACCATGGGTCCTAGCCACTTCGGCTGTAGTTTGCTGCCGCCCTCACTCTGCATGACGAGGACCTGATCCCCTACCAAAAAGTCATTCCGTGAAGAGCGAAGGTTATACTTCTGTGCATAGAGTTTCTGGATTTCACCACTGCGCTCATCCACTACTTTTGCGGCCTCACTCATCTGTTGTCTGAGCTCTTTCAGATATACAGCGGCCGGTTTGCTTAGTCCGATCGGAGGAGTCCCCTCGCCCGTCCACGATTTGCGGAGAATGCTCAGGGGTCCATGTGGCGCGCGCCCATACATAAGTTCGAATGGTGACTTCCCTGTAATCTCGTGCGCCACCTCGCGGTATGGCCACAGCAAGCAAGGCACGAATCGGTCCCGATCTCTACCGTGTGTGTCAATCACTTGCCGCAGCATCCCCTTGAAAGTACCGTTCCAACGCTCTACGATACCGTTACTTTGCGGGTGGTCGGGCGTCGCGAACCTCATTTTCACTCCCAACCTCTCCATCAGTTCTGCGGTTAGTCTGGCAGTAAAATTTGTCCCCTGGTCGCTGCATATGAGCTCAGGCGTTCCGCAGCGGCTAAATACCTCGATTAGCGCCTGCCACGTTGCCTTAGCTGTCAAAACTCGCAGTGGAATTACCTCTGCCCATCGTGTACAGAGATCAACAACGCTTAATGCATATTTATGATCTCGTGAAGAAGGTGGCTCCAGAGGACCTATGCAGTCGATATAGATTACCTCAAAAGGTGTTTGCGGTCTCTTCAGGGGTGTTATTGGCACTCGGTCGGTTTTTAGTTTCCGCGCATGCACCTGGCACCCGTGGCAGCTCTGAGAGTGGTGCTTCACATCTGATCCCATTGATGACCAGTAAAACGACACCTTAATGCGCTTTTTTGTTTTCTTTTCCGAAAAGTGACCACCGCAAGGACTGTCGTGTGCTAAATCTAATACCTCCATTCGGTGCGACTTTGGTACCACTAATTGAAGACATTGTCTCCCATCCAACTTCTCTTTGTGATAAATCAACTGACCATCGATTACCATACCATGTGACCCATTTCTCGCTTGCCCCCAAGCATCGGCCAGCGATTCATCGCATTTTTGCTCTTGAGCGAAATAGTTCTCAGTGATTGGACCAAGTCGCTCGCTTTCCGCCGTCTTATGTTGCACCACAGCCTTCTGATTTTCCGGTTGTCCTTGCTCTACATTTGGCGTGCAATTAATGGCCTGCAGCTCCAATCAACTTGCGTCCCTCTTCTCATCTGCTTTCTCTTCTAACGAGGAGTTCCCCTCAACCTCAGTGTTGGCCTCCTGTCCGCAGATAGGTGGTTTTTCCGCTGTGCGCTGCACGGCACTAGAGCTAGGGTTGGAACATGGCGACGCCTGCTCTGGCTTTCTAAGTGGCAAACAGCACTTCGTAACAGCTTCCAGTGCTGCATTGCTCATCGCCTCATACTCCTGTAGATCACCCATTAACTCCTGGCGACAGTAACGAAGGCACTCATAATCCTCCGGAGTAAGTAGTACAGATGCACTGGTGCTTAACTTATCAGTTACTGCACAAAGCAATGCCACACACGCTGCGTAGCACTATCTGATGAGTGTGAGAGACCGAGAGGCACGTACATTAGGCGTGCTGTAACCCCCTGTCCAAAAGCACCTGTTATCTTTATGGTGCCACTGCTCTCGCACAAAATCTCAGCGGATACTTCATTCGCTCGTATTACTGTTATATCCGCACCTGAATCAATGCGCGCTAAACATGGTTTGTCTCCCACGAAAATCTCAATCCTTGGGTCCCCTATCAGTGAATTGTTAGTCAAAGCAGTGTGCGCCAACGGTGAAGCCGAGCTCTCTACAGACGTCTCACTTCGGGGGGTTACGCGTGAAACCTCTGTTTTCTTAACAGTAGTGCCACGTGAGGACTCACAATCTCTCATAATGTGGCCCCGTTTTCCGCAGCCAAAACACACCACGGAATTAGGGGGGAAATTAGCACTTTTGGCTGGGGGCCTATAATTCAAATTTCCTGGCTCTGCATTGCGGTAGCTGCCCTGCCTGCCGCTGCCGAGGCTTTATTCGAAATTGGCGGCTACTTCCGCAATATCCCTGGACCTCAACCAACCCTTTACTTCCTGCTGAGTTACCAGCGTGCGGAGATTATCTGGCATTAACTGTTTTAGCCTGTCAGCTATCAGCAGCTCCTGAAGGCTCTCGAATGACTGCACCTCTCTACTTTTAAGATAGTAGGAGAACATGGTCTCCAGGCGCGCCATCACTTGGCTCCAAGAGTCGTGTGCCCCTCTTTTTATTTCCAAGAACACTCGGCGGTACTCACTCGGAGTAATCCGCAGCTCCTTTAGAACTCTTGATTTTAAATCTGAGTACGCCACCACCCCCGCTTCAGATTGATTGGCAACGAATGTTCGCATCTTGTCACTTGGAAATGGCAATAGAATCGTGCCCTGAATATCCTCAGGTATGTTCAATGCCGCAAAAAGAGCGTCCACGTTTTTGAACCAGGCGGGTATCATAGGCTCATCAGTGGGCACGGGTGCAAGGACTGCCTTTAGCTCCTTCGCGAACCGTCCGATACTGCATTGCTGGTTCCTGTTTTCCGGTTCCTCCGATAAGGCGCGCGACGATCTCATCTTTTCTAGCTGAAGCTTGAGCTTCAGCGCTTCAATTTCAAGCTTCACTTCTACGGTGCGATCCGATTCACTAACGGTGTCCCCTTCTATCACATCCCTATTTGAGTCCGCCACCTCCCAGAGAGTGCCTGAACGCAAGTGCATTCAGTAAAAACAAATTTGGGAACACCGAGAGAGCACAAAGCAGGTCTCACCTTACAGTGATGCGTCGCCCGATGCACTTGACAGTTGGAACTGCGTCCGCCTCGTCGCCAACGCTAGCTGCGACGACCAATTCTAATGCAGCATGTCTCCGCCCAATCACCTCTGTCGCTGACTCAGTCTGTCACATCGACTGCCCTGCTGCCCTGCTCCTGAAGCAGCACCCTGCAGCGCCTCCCCGGTAGGTCCGTCACTCAACGATGACCTTTGGCACTGCTCTCGTTCAGTGACGCTCAGTACTCTTGCGCTGCCGAACTCCAGGCTCCAATGTTGACCGGCAGGCTCGTACCGAATGTCAATGCTGCTTCTCGCAGCGCAACAGCAGGTCCCGAAGCGGTGAGCGTCTTCTCGGCTTCCCGGACTTCAACGCCTTCCTCGCTGCGGGCTCTCCACTCCATGTCGACTGCGCCAGTTAATTTATTCCTCCTCAAACATCTTCCCTCCTTAGCTAGTGTTGAAGCTAGTCGAGGAGGAGGAAATTAACTAGGCTGCTCCCCTGAAGAAAGTGACGATGCCTTAGAACCTCAGGCCAATTCGTTCTGCTGGCGGGCACATCATCACGCCACTCGGCATAATCCCAGCTACGATCTAGTATGCCTGCGTGTAATTCACGATGCTGTGACGATACCACCACGCTCAAGTGTTATGGGTTCAAGTGGCGTGTAACAAATTAGCACACGGTGAAATGGTGGCGGAGAGCAATCGATCCCTACTCTTTTCTCGTGTTTGCATTGCACGAAGCCTAGTAGACCTCTAGGCTGGCCACTGCGAGGTTCCTGTTACAAACTTCAGCTACGAGTGCCGACACTTTTTCCCTGATACTGTCATCGCCTATGCCTATCCAGTAACCAATGTGACTGAGTGTTTTGCTTCCGAGGCAACCGATAATGCCGAAGCACCTCTCCGGGACGTCGACTTAAATCCAACGCTTTTTCACGAAAAAAAACGAAGGCTTAACAATCTGGTGATAGAATTCCACGCTTGTTTTGCACGTTCATCGAGAATCCGTCAGAAATCGATTACCGAACACTGTATTATCACCTACGACGACGCGCACCCTATACGGCAACAGCCTTACCGCATTTCACCAACCGAACGATGCGCGATTCCAAAGCAAGTGAAGGAAATGCTTCAAAACGGTGTAATACAGCAACCACGTAGCCCATGATCATCGACAGTGGTCCTTGTAAAGAAGAAGTATGGTACACTTCGCTTTTGTGTCGATCATAGGAAGCTGAATAACGTCACAAAAAAAGACGTGTATCCGTTGCTTTGAGTGGACGATTCTCTTGACATGCTGAGGCGAGCAAAGTACTTTTCCTCAATCGACCTCTTGTGGTTATTGGCAAATTGAAGTCGATGAACGTGACCGTGAAAAAAAACGGCTTTTGTAACTCCTGACGGTTTGTATGAATTCCGAGTGCTCCCATTCGGCCTCTGTTACGCCCCGGCCACATTCCAACGAATGATAGATACCGTTCTCACTGACCTCAAGTGGAAAAGTTGCCTCGTCTATCTCGATGATGTCGTTGTCTTTTCAAGAACGTTTAACGAGCACCTTCGTCTCCTTCGTGGTGTTCTTGAAGCTATACGATTCACTGACCTTACCCTCAAACCTGAGAAGTGTCATTTCGGCTACAAAGAACTGAAGTTCCTGGGTCACGTTGAGAGCGCTGCAGGCGTTTGGCCCAATCCCGAGAAGATAGCCGCTGTGGCCACTTTTCTAGCTCCGACAGACAAGAAAAGTCTCCGACAATTTCTGGGGCTCTGCGCATACTATCGCTGCTTTATTGAAAACTTCTCTAAGATTGTGGAGCTTCTCATCAGACGCGTGACGACACCCTGTTTCTGTGGACTGACAAACAAGCAACTGCCTTTGCATAACTGCGACATCGATTGTCTTCCCCACCTGTACTTGGTCATTTCGATGAGGAAGCTGACACAGAGGTGCGCACAGACACAAGCAACATTCGTCTTGGAGCTATCTTGGTGCAAACACAAGACGGGACCGAACATGTGATTGCCTACGCGAGCCGCACTCTATCACGTGCCGAAACCAACTATTCAACGTCAGAGAAGGAATGTCTTGCGGTAATATGGGCAGTTACAAAGTTCAGGCTTTATCTCTATGGACGCCCATTTACAGTTGTGACTGATAACCCCACTCTATGTTGGTTGGCTAACCTTCGAGACCCCTCTGGGTGATTAGCACATTGGAGTCTGCGACTTCAGGAGTTCGATGTCACCATCGTATACAAGTCGGGTTGAAAGCATGAAGACGCCGACACCCTATCACTAGCACCTCTGGAATCCGACCATATACAGCTGTAGAAGACGACAGTGCCTTCCTGGGGACTCTCAGTGGGGCGGACCTCCCCAGTAAGCAACGATCGGACCCCGAGTTAAGGCTCATCATGGATCATTTAGAAGGCAGCATCACGTCTGTTCCTCGTCCGCTTTCCCGTACGTTGCCGTCATTTTGCTTACGACACGGCATATTATACAAGAAAAACACCGGTGTCGTTAGCAGATCTTATCCTCTAGTCGTTACTTAAGACATTCGCTATGACATCCTATTAGCCTGCCACGATGAGCCGACATACGGTCATCTTAGATACTCACGGACGTTCGACCGGGTACGACAGCTATATTTCTGGCCAAAACTCGCAGCTACGTGAAAGGATGCCGCGAACGTCAGCGTCGCAAGTCACCACCTGTAAAGCCTGCAGGCCTCCTACAACCCATCGACCCACCGCGTATACGCCGTTTGACCAGGTTGGGATGGACCTCCTTGGACCGTCTCCTTTGTCTCACTCCGGAAACAAGTAGATCATCATCACAACTGATTACTTGACGCGTTACGCTTAGACGAAGCCACTGCCGCACGGTACAGCATCTGAAGTCGCCCAGTTTTTCATGCACCACATTATGCTTCGTCACGGCGCCCCGTCATTCATCATCACTGAGCGAGGGACAGCGTTCACGGCAAAACTGTGGACAACATCTTCAAGCTCAGTTACACGAACCACCGTAAGACAACCACATATTACCCCTAGAGTAACAGTTTGACAGAATTCTATGTACGTGGATGTACAGCATAAAACGTGGGACGAGATTCTGCCGTACGTAATGTTTGCGAACAACACCGCAACCTAGGAAACGACAAGGTTCGCACCCTTCCGCTTCGTTTCCGCTTCGTTTAACCATGCTAGACGCCATGATTCGTTATGACATCGACCAGCACGAGCTGCTAACTCCTGATGTCGAGGATCACATTCAGCGTGCAAAGGAAGCACGTCAACTAGCTCACGTGCACATAAGATCGCAGCAATGTGAAGACGCCCGAAGGTACAATATCCACCATCGACAAGTCACCTATCAACCTGGCGACCAAATGTGGGTTTGGAGTCCTGTTAGACGGCGAGATCTCAGCGAGAAACTCCTGAGCAAGTACTTCGGACCCTACAAAGTATTACGATGGATGAACGAGGTCAACTATGAAGTTATTCCATGCAGACGGAGGCTCGGCAACGACCCAGCGCCACTCACCACAACAAAGATTGTGCATGTCGTCCGCCTAAAACCTTATTTTACGCGGTGATACTCGCCTTATTGTGCCCGGGCAGCAAACATTTTCTTTTTTTTTACAGTGTCCGTTGGGTCTCCAACGAACTGTGTTAATGTTTTTTTTTTTCTTATGACCATCCACAGACATTTTCTTTTGCACCTGCATATGCCCTGTGCATTATAAGTATCGTTTATAAGCAACCCTTTCATTTTATAAGCAACCCTTATAAGTATCGTTTATAAGCAACCCTTTCTTGTCAGATAGTGCTCAATGTACAAGCCAATGACTGCTAATGGGGAATAGGAGACAGGAGAATTCGGCTTTTAGTTAACGCGCACGCTGCGAATTTTTTATCGTTCAAAAACGCACAGGAGAAATCTCCCACCGGCACCACCTTGCAGGTCAAAGCATAAGACATGTTACGTACTACGACGAGGGACGAACGGGTGCCACTTTAGAAAGCTTCGCCCCTAAAGACCTCGCACCAACGACACAGTGGGGCTCGAACACGGGTCCGCTGGGTGCCTGCCCAGTATTCTACCAATTAGCTACGCCGGTGGTTGCGACTTGTTGGCAAACTTGCCTTAGGCAGGTTTGATGTCGGGAAAACAATGCCGTTAATACGACTTATAAAGCGTTTTAAAACAGCGAAAGAACAACCAGTCGTCGCACAATGCGAATAGCGTATAACAAGTGGGCCGTCCAATTCTCCAACCCATCACAAAAGCTTGTTCGTGTTCCCCTATCAACTGTGGTGCATATCCACTTCAGTCATAATTCCTCATCGTCGTCAGCCACTGCATGAACAATTGGCACGAGATTCCTTGCAAGTGTTTAGCGGATACCACACTTCTCAGAAGAATAACAATAAAATAACATAGCGAATGCCAGCCTACTACCCAAAAAATTGTTATTAATGCCCTAGTGGGTATCAAGCAAGTTTGCTTGCAGTAGTTAACAAATGAGTGTTTTAAAAGGCTGTGAAAGGCCGCTCTTCCAGCTTTCGCTGTGACTGTGCTGCGCCTTCCGCGCCGGCCTGGTGTTTTTATAAATATTACATTTGTACTCTTTTTATACAGCCATCACGTCCTGTTAACGTAAATTGTGGTTAGTTGCCATGCGCTGAAGTTTTGTCCATGTAGCAGTGTCCAGGGCTACCATCCTTGCGAGCATCCGCGCTTCATATCAGCCTCTGGTGTTGCTAATACGCATGTACCAGTTGGCATCGTTGCGCAAGTGCAAACAACTGGTCATATAAACATCTGCAACTCTTCAACAGATGTCTGCGTGTGCAACGTTTGTACATATATATAGCGTAATTTGATGACATGTCGCTCAATAAAAAATGCAACACGGTCACCTTCCCTGCGTAGGCTTCGCATAACGTCGACTCCCATGTACGTGGGATCTGCCGATTTTTTTTCCTTTTTGTGAGAAATTATCCAGAATTCGTGTCTATTCTGTCAGTGTTGTTCGCTACAAACCGTCTCTGATGCCCTATTCGCTACAATCATTATTTACATCAGTATTTTCTTTATCTGTGTTCTCGTGCATTGTTTAAAAAAAAGCAACGCCATATTTGTTACCAGCTTCGTACAGTGGTCTATTTTCATTCTGTCATTATCGTAGCAGTGTTTTAAATATGAAATTCCAATTTTTTTATATCGAGGTCAAATAGTTCTGCCAGTTTTCTCGTGTATCATTGCATCTGACATTTACTTGGCCCTTCAACATAGGACGAAGGAAGATATGAGGCGACGAGGTTCTAGGTACAGCTGTGCCTGCAAGGCATACGGTTTTTGACTCTTTGTATAGAATTCAGTTGAACATGTAGTAACCCCTTTTTGTTGAGATGCTGGAGAAGCAAGAAAGGAGTTTTATGCACCAAAGCCACAGCCGGGATGGGGGAGAGGGGCAGACCGAATCTCTTGAAGATACATGACACCTCATTTACAAATACTGGAGCAAGAGCCTTGATTCTCAGCATTTTAGCCTACCACAAAAGAAACGAGAGAAGAAAAGCATGCGGCCTCCATTAAACTGTGGCGACACACGAAATAACACCACTCAGTGTTCTTCAACGTGCGTGAAAACGTAGCTACACAAGCCTCAGCTGTTGCCTCCACGTAAATTCAGCCGCGAAAAAAAAAAGGTGGACAAAATAATAAGGGGAGAGGAGGGCAGAGATCCGTAAAAGTTATTCCACGTGCACCTAAATATATGTACACAAACCTCCGGCTGACCAGACAAAAGAGAGAGAGAGAGAGACGGGCAAACAAAGAACGGTGCCCCTGTGTTACGCACGCGAAATAATATCGGAAAAGTTGGCCTATATAGCATAAAAGTTCTGCAGTGAGAATTTCGCTTCATTTCCGAGAAACCAGCTATGTTTCTTAGTGCGGTAGCACATATTAACACTTCTGATTGAGCCAAAGAGAGCTATACTGTGATGTAGCTGCCGCAGTACTTTCGCAGTTGAGTGGAAATGACTTCAAAAATCATACCTACGCATATTGTAATTTTTCGCAACAACTTGGAAAACGCCGTTCGGCAGGTTGCAACCTAGAATAAATATTCCACGCTAGCAGCCTCCGTTTGCCCACATTGCCTTGTAAAGGTCCATTAAAGTTGCATGAAAAAGTAAGCAGTAACATTTTTTTAAGTACCTTCTTTGTATCTGAAGCAAGGCGATGCACATTAACTGCGTGGTTATAACGCGTCTGAAGTATGTAACAACATGTCAGCACAGTCGATGTTGTCACTGAAACGACTGAAATCACACACTTGGCAGGCAGACGGGCGCCGCTTGACTCATGGTGAAAGATCGCCATCTCGCGGCGTCTTCAGGAGGCGACAAAATTAGCTTCTCTGCTGGGTGACGCGCCAAATGGCACGGCCGCACACATCGAGGCACCCCGGACGACCGTAGTAACTGTGCGCCGCCGGCTAATCTCGGAGGCCATGCTCGTGGTGTTCGATCAGCCAATGGTTGTGTTCATACGCTTTTAAGTACGTGACGCGCGGTTGATTTTGGGTAGGTGGCATCATTTGTCGAATGACCGAAATAAGGGCAGGTTCAAGGGCCCGTTTCGTTTGTTTTTTTTTTTTGTTAAGCACTACAGTAACAAAAACTTGTCCGTTAGTTCACGTTATTCATTTGTCGATATACAAGAGAGGGCGACATTGTTAGCTTACCGTGAAATTTGATTGTAAATTCCATGCTGTTTGCTGCTCTAAACGACTAGCTCCCCATGCTAGCATTAACCTCGACTACCAGTCAGCAGCATTTTCTGATCATGCTCAAAAAGAGTTGCAGGGCTCCCACAACGCGAAATAATAAAGTAAAACACTACGGGTGTACGCGGACATCTGAAATATCTGTGTTACGTTATGCACAGTACTTGAAACCTTGTCGCTCTTACGGAGTCACTTGTCAAAATTTGCTGCTGCTTAAATGCGAAATATTGTGGTAAGGTGGCTCATCAGAAGACACTATAGGAGAGAAAACTATCGTAATGGATACGTTGAAGCAACATGGTGTAACAGTTAGACGTTGATGCCCGAGCGTTCTTTTTTTTTTTTTTTTTTTGCTAACTACAGCGCCTAGGAAAACGAGCACAAGCACCCATCAGGTCATTTCGATTACGGTGTCGGCGTTGGTGGCGAAGTCACTGGCTGCGAGAGAACAACGTTGTCCATGAGCGAGAGTTCGAGATTATATATATATATATATATATATATATATATATATATATATATATATATATATATATATATATATATATATATATATATATATATATATATATATATATATATATATTGAGAAATATTCGGCTCTGGCGAAAATTGAGCCCATGTCTTCTGCGTGGCAGGCAGGGTTTTACCAGAGAGATACGCCGGTGCAATTCAAACGCTTCGTTAAAAAACAAAAACACAATTCGAACTTCGTGCAGTGGGAGAAGCTTCCTGAACGCATGTAATACTGCGCGACAGAATCGTAGAACCGCATCGGGCGTCAAAATTTCTGGATTGCGCAACGAGTGGTTGGTTTGAAGCGACCCATTTATTACGAAGTACGCAGCTGAGCAGTTGCCATGGCGCCTTAAGAAAGCGTATACTGGCTGCTGCCAATTCACAATAGGAATAAATATGACACACTGAGTCGTGAATGACTCTGCTTGCTATAGGCGTTCTATGATTGTTTGAGACGGCCAATTTAAGCGCACAAAAGTTCCTTTCCATGCGGAACGCTTGAAGGCGATGCGCGCAGCTTCCGATTACGCTATCCACATTCTACTCTTTAAGGCGACGCTCAAGCGTCCTTCACGTTTTAGCCTACTTCTCCGAAATCGTTCGTGTACCTCGAACGTGTCATGCTAGGTGGGGATAAAAAACAGGCAGACGTCATCTCCAATGCCTGTTGATGTCATTATTTCGCATTTATTTATTATAAAATGCAGTTAACACAATGAAGTGTTTGCACGATGCACAGTTGACTGATCTCTCGTTATGCATGCAGCACCGTTGCTATAGGTGCTGCTGCATCGGCACCAGGTCTGTCGGTGACGGCAGCTTGCAAACGATGTTGACGACGCAGGAACATAGGCAGGCTGTCGCCAATGAAGCTGGTATGCAGTTCAGTGAAGGAGACGCTTTGCGCACAGTGGAGTTTTCGGCCAGCAGACCGAGATAGCTCAAGCAGTACAGCTCAAATTAATGTCGCTTTAAAACAACTTCGTGGAGTAAATATATCTCTCCGTAGATAAAAAAAAAAGCTGCTGAAAACGAAGTTTGAAATAAGGAAAGAGCTGAATGTGGTTTATCGTGACGTTTGAAATCTTCGAACGATGTTCTCGCATTCAGTTTGCAAGCGACGGCGTCCGCTAAGTGAATAAGTATTTACAAAATAGTGTTAAAACGGTACACAGTTTTTCAAACAGCGCAGAAACGAAACCGCAAGAATGGACCACAAAATGAAGGCGTCGACTTCCAACAGACCACCGATCTTGGCGCTACAGTGTAGGTCTCGTTATCGCATACCAAAATCTAATCGCGTCGCCGTCATCAGAAATCTTCCAAACCAGCGCAAGCACGAGATCACTGACGCATTCACCATTATCAAGCGTCAGTGCACCACCCATCGGATATACTTGACAAGGCAATCGCATATCTGGAAGGTTAACGCTTCAAAAGCCTGTAACCACTAGTCATTCATTCTATCATGTTTATCACGGGTCCTCCCTCGTCTCTTTCTCTGATTACATATTTCTTGTCTGCGCAATTAAGCCCGGTCAGCCCTTGTGTTGTGTAGCCTCGTCTGGCTTCCCGTTTCTGCGCTGTTTGAAAAACTACGAATACGTATCTATTTCTGTGCGTTCCTTTGGATAAGTTTGATTAGCTGTACGCGCATAAAACTTACGCTCGTTTTTACTAAAAATATGCCGCAGCGGTCGCACGTTATCAGTTGTCTGGAGCTATAGCTTCATCACCGTTTTCAGCAACCCTACGATAGTCGTTTCACAAGTCTCGGCCGACGAGAGAGGGCTCATCATCGCGAACAGTGTGGGTAGATTGAACTGCAGTCCACGCCGGCCATTCCTTCACGGACGGCACGCTCGAATTTGATCCCTTCGACGAAATGGCTGCAAGAAAAAAAAACAATAAACTTGAAAAAAAGAACAGGTTTGCTCGGAACATGCCGTATACAGTCGCAGCCGACGCTGGAGGAGCGGTCTCGGACGACACCACCCTGTACAATATATTCCGTAATACATTCGGGCGCCGCTATTTTGGGCTGTCAAGCCATTTTTTTTTTCGTATACCGTGACGTGAATTATCAGAGCCATGAAACATCGTGCAAGTTCAGACATATGCGCCAATTCAGACATATGCGTCAACCGTAACACTGTTCGTTGGCTGACATGATTTGGCCGTAAATAATACACAGACAAAGTAAAGAAACACTCAACCACAAGCACAAGTGTTTCTTTACTTTGTGTGTGTGTATTATTTGCGGCCAAATCATGTCAGTAAGCAAGTATATACCAACTAGGCCAACAATCGGTATTGTTACTGTTCGTTTAGTTGTTAGAAAACACAAAAGTTAACAGGCCAATATGGCGGCACTCAAACTCGTCCTTAATATAAGCTCATTAGAGCCCGTTGCGAAATTGAGGGCCTAGTGCAGGTTCAGTTGAAAAGTACTCACAACGCCGTCATTTTGCTAGGCATGTCTGTAAGACCTTGTGTTCAGAAGAAGTGATTAACAACGTAAGAGTACACGTGGTACTCTGCTATGGTAGAGCATAAAGCAGTCCCATGGGCTTTCATGATTGATGAGGTTGTGTCGACAAAAATTAAACCATGTAAGCATTGAACAACATGTTTCGGCTCACAAATACGGTGGATTGCCTACTGTGAAGTGGCACTACGCACCCAGGTATACCTGCGACGTGGTTATGCTGAGGCTGGTGTATTATGGCAGAGTCATTCATAATGGGTGGTCAGCTTTCAACCACCCACTCGTTGCGCTATTGACAGCGTGATGCCAGGTACGACTGCGAGCACTTGACACGTAATACTACGCCTGTTAACGTTACTTCGCTCCCTACATTTTTCTGTTGTTGAAGTTTCAAGCCTTTAATGGTGTCCAATGTTCGTGAAATGTATACTGCTTTATACCCTTCCAAAAAGCAGTGTCCTTTGAAACTGCTTTCTTTCCAATGTTCGGTGTAAGCTTGTACAGAATCGTCCGGTCTCAGTACGCACATGGTTTTGCGTGGCCGCGGTTCGCTGAGCGCCAACGCATGAGCAGCCGGCAGAAGCACACAAGGGTTAAACGCAAATATGCCTTAACTTTCGCTGGAGATGTGCGTTTTAATATTTGCGAATGTCCAGTTGCGCGGCGTCATTTTAACAAGACAAAGCCAAAGTAAATAAACGAATTGTCGCCAGCTACAATTATCTATCATTGGTATCTTCGCGTGTCCGACTGGTGTAGAGCGTGCGTGTAATCGTATTCGGTTGATGGCTATACGCCGTCGTGGTTTCTCATACATCGCGGAACTGATCGGTCGCACGTTACCATATGAAGTACGTTAAACTGCATTAGGAAATTTTAAGCAGCGGTGTAGTCGACAGGCCCTGAAATCTCGTGAGACGCTTTCGCATCGCCTACCATTTCGACACGACTGACCAGCTTCCCGATTGCGAACAGCACCGTAGTAGGCGACCATGTTTTGTGGCAAGGCCCTTCTCTTAATCCGCAAGTGCGCGTCACCTCACTGCGCCACGTATTCACCCAAGTAATTACGGAACCTGCCGAGGATACGAGGTCCTAGTACCTCGTGCTGGGGCCTGTCTGCTATGAGTGTCTGTGGCTAGAGCCGAGTGTGTACATTTTCGCGTCATAGCGCAAGCAAACTGCGCTTCACTGCTTGCACCGAGTGATTGTAGCTGCGGCAAACTGCGTAAGAGGAAAGCTACCCTTACAATGAAATAATCTACAACTCCGAAGAAACGCTGACAAATGAAGGGAACACATTCGAATGGGGTGAACGAAAGGACTCGCGTATGGTGTGCAGCTAAATACGCTAATTATAGGGATATTAACTACTAGATTTAAATGGTATCCCTTGAGTAAATGCACAGCGCTTATCGGCGCCTTATGTTACACTAGATAATTTTCGTCTGTCTTGAAGGATGGCGTAAACTCACCTTATATAGCCTATGAACATGGCGCTCACAGGATAATCCTTCACCAGTCTCGCAGTTGCCTCGCACACTCGGAAGGAGGAACACCTGGAAGACGTACTTGGCGCCTTTGTGGATCCCGGGCGTTTCGCTGACCTGACAGGCGCGGGTGCTCTGGACGTCGGTGGCGAAACTTTCCGCGTTCCCGCCGGCGACTTCGTCGTACTCGTCGTCGGCTCAGCAGTCGCGGCTGTCGTCGGCTCAGAAGTCGTGACTGGAGCCTCAGTGGCCTCGGCGGCCGTCAGCCACCACTGCGGTACGTAATCCCGCGCCCAGTCCATCACGGCGTCCACGGCAGGAAAGTGTGGCTCTCCAGCTGCTCGGGTCGCCCTAGCAGATTCGGACCTTGCCGCCAAAACAGAGGTCAGCTTGAGTAGAGGCGCCAGCTGCGGGAACGTGAACATGACGCCGTACAGGAGGAGGTAGCCGAGCACCAGCACTTCGAAAGGAAGTTTGAACACGTTCATGGCTGCCAAGACGAAGGCCTTGGCCAGTGGAACCAGGACGGCGATCAACGCGACTGTGTATGGCAACGCGACGGCGGGCAGGAGAAGAGCGAACGCTTTGGAGCCTTCCACAAAGGCGTCGTCAACTTCGTTGGGGGGCAGGAAGGCAGGCACTGCGAACGCTGAAGTGAACAACAGGGCAAACAACAGGAAGCTCTTCATTTTGCGCAAAGGCGTCGAAGGTGACTTCGCAGAGCTTGCGCAAATAAATTACTCAGCCAGCTGGAAGACCGAGGGGCTGGCCAACGAAAGCGAAGCCGTAGCCTGTGACTAGCGAAACGAGATTTCCACAGACTGAAAGTTCGCAGCTTGTAGCTTGTAAACGAAGAGCGAGCGATACGAACAAGTCTGTGAATAGCTTAAAGTACCGATAGGTCGAATAGCAGACAGGTCACGTGCTTTCTATGACGCGTGTAAAGAAGTTTAGAACTATTGTGAGGTCATAGAAAGGCTGAAACGTTATCAGGCATAGTCACGAGCACGGTGGGAAACACCATCGTCATGAGAGACAAGCTACGATTATATGCGCATGCATTTTTTTATCATTCCCTGATACGGAATTGTAACCCCGTGGAAATGAATCAGGCACTTATGTGCATGCGCGGGAGTCTCCTTAGCGTACAGTCACGCTTGCAACGATACCGCCACGCTTTTCCGGACAACCGTAGAAAATTACAAATAGATTAGCGTAGTTTGACTCGGCTGCAGTCCAGCGAGAATGATTTCTGCGCATTAGCCATTCCAATGTCGCAGTGGACCATAAGCAACACTTTATTCTCGACTCAATCTTGCAGCCTTTAGAGCTTTTCGTTAGGCACAGCACAATAGCGGCCAGCTTACCACAATATTCTCGCTACTGAGTCACTGTAAGTATTTAGGGCGTCACTAAATAAAGAAAAGGCGATATAAAGCACACAGCGCAACGTTATCATCAAGAAAAATAAAAAGGCTACTGTCCAAGACGTTATTGTCACAGGCATGCTGAAGGTTCGTATTCAGGATGCGGGGGGGGGGGGGGGGTCATCGCAGCAAACTTCCTGTTTACTAAAGGAGCACTAAAGGCACCTATTAAATCGACGTTCATTGTTGAAATAGTGGTCTAGAAAACTTGTATAGTGTTACATTTTTGTGCCAAGGAAGTGCTTATTTCGAAATAAAATCATGTTTCAGTGGTGCGCATGGGGTTAGCGCACTTCAAATTACCCGCCTCATGCGGAACGTGTAAGGTCACTACGCTGTAACGTCACTGTTGCCGTGAACAACGTTGCCCGTTATTACTGCGTGACCGCCGACACTGTAGCAACAGAATGAAACTAGCGGGACCCATAGCAGCAACAGCAGCCATTGAATAATTCCCTGCCATGTCCTTCGACATTACAGACGTGCTTGGTTAAACCGGACACCGCTTGATGGAACGACCTGTCCAGTTTAACCTAAAACTTCTTGATCTTGGAAGAGTAACGACACTCCCCTCCACGTGCACGTTTCCTCCTTGATTCTCCTCGCCCACTTGCCGTATGCGCGGCGCCATTTTTTGCCGATGTTCCCGCGGGCACGCCGCAGAATTCAATGGAGGCGGTTTATTTGCAGCAGCCTGCGTGCCACAGTAGTGCTGAATTTTTTTGAAATGGTGATGATAAAATTAAGAACACTGAGGCAACCATTTAATAAAGGTTAAGCTTCTTCCAAGGGTCGTATAAGTGGGGCATGCTAATTAAATAGAAGTTTTTATGGGGAGTTCCACGATGTGGATGTTTTTCTGCCGTATGATGACATGCTGTACGTTCGCACCTGATGTAGTTCTGCTTGTGGCATGTCCGTCTGTGTTTGGATTTTTTTCGTGCTTGTGCGCCACTATACGACACAGGTACTTACAGTGTCACATATTACAACGACTTCGTGGATGGAGGATCGTTTATTCATGTGTTCATCTTTTCGGCGAGAAAGTTGCTTTGCGCAGTGGTCTCCAAGCTTAAGAAGGCCTTTGAGCAATGTCAATACGATTAAGCGCCGCCAAAAGTGACTTGTCTACCACAATAACAGAAACATAAAAATTACTTATTGAAACTGTGTTTTCCCGGTTTTATCAAAGAAACTAGCGATCGGGTTACTTGTGAGAGGAGAAACTCTGCACCAAGATTGTCATCATAATATGCGCGACCATAGCGACCAAAAAATCCTATCCGGACTGACTGATCATAGTCAGATGTAACCATGTGACACTGGTACAGAAGATAATATAGTTTTTTTATTGGTGAATGGAAGGCATGCTAATGCAGGCGGGACAAAAACGATTGCGGCCACGATATCCCAGAATATGGCTAACTCGCTGTCACCATGCTATAGCTTTTTTTCTTTTGTTGCCCCTCTGTATTGCTTTATTTCTTTCGATGGACCGCATCTATTTCATGATTTTTTTGTGTTAATTCCATTCTCCAAAAAAAGAAATAACAAATTAAATAGCCTTATAGAGAGGAGCGTCAATTAGTGCCACCTCTATTCATCCATTCATTTGTTTTCTCCACCAAGCGTTCTCGTAAACGATTCCTAACAGTAACAAAAAACGTGATCAAGAAGCTGTGTCATCCCACGTAATTTATTCCCAGTGAAAGCAGACTGCAGTTGTGCATTTTCGACGATTGCCGAGATGCGTGCGAGGTGAAGAAGTATGAGCTGAATATTTTTTATTTTATTTATTTATTCATGCTAAAGACCAGCATATTGGCCCAGGCAGAAGGGGCATAAGAAACATCATGTTATTCGTAACAGCAGAAAAAAAATATATCCATATGCTAACAGAGGTTATATGTCTATGAGACAGCAACAAAATTTATAACACATTTGAACATTCTAATCACCAAGTAGATAACGTTCCAGTGAGATAGCAAAATTATCAGCCAAAAAAAAAATCTCATGTGGCAGTGAATTGCATTCATCAACTGCTCTGAGAAAATAACTGTATTTGTAAGCATTATTTCGTGCAAATATGGGTGCCAAGAATCGATCATGTTTGCTGCGGGTATTCCTATAGCAGTGGCTGGCGTTGATCAACGCAACAAGGCACATTTAGGAGAACTTTTCTTGGCATAATTTTGTCTAAAAACATTAGCCCCGCCGCGGAGGTCTAGTGGCTAAGGTACTCGGTGCTGACCCGCAGGTCGCGGGATCGAATCCCGGCTGCGGCGGCTGCATTTCCGATGGAGGCGGAAATGTTGTAGGTCCGTGTGCTCAGATTTAGGGGCATGTTAAAGAACCCCAGGTGGTCGAAATTCCCGGAGCCCTCCACTATGGCATCTCTCATAATCATATGGTGGTTTTGGGACGTTAAAGCCCACATATCAATCTAAAAACATTAAACGATTCAAGTTTCTTCTTGTTTCTAACAAAGGAATTTAGCATATTAATGACAGCTCCACTTCGAAGTAACGCACGAATCGTAACAGCAGAAAAAAAATCTATCCATACGCTAACAGGGGTCATATGTCTATGAGACAGCAACAAAATTTATAACACATTTGAACATTTGAGCACATTTCAACACATTGAACAAAAAAATCACAGCATATACGCGAGGTGCATGCTGATGAGTGGGGCGAAGCGTGCGGACGGACGTATGGACGCTTAGTCCCACTCGTCATCATTCCCTCCGTGGATATTCTGTGGCACCGTTTTTATTGACATCCAATGCAATGCAAATGGCCACTACGACGACACGGGACATACAACCAACGAAGTAAGAAGCTTCGCCTCTAAAAGCACGTATGTTCATGAGCAGGCCGAAACAATATTTCAAATGCAGCGTTCGGTGGTGCTTTCATACGAGCAATACGAAAGGCTCCTTACCTCGCAAAGTATGCTGTTCTTTGTCGGAATGAAGTTTTTTCGGCCGATGTTGTGCAGCCACTGCTGCTTGCGCAAGACATTGCGTTTATTTCCCCCGCCGCGGTAATCTAGTGGCTAAGGTACTCGGCTGCTGACCCGCAGGGCGCGGGTTCGAATCCCGGCTGCGGCGGCTGCATTTCCGATGGAGGCGGAAATGTTGTAGGCCCGTGTGCTCAGATTCGGGTGCACGTTAAAGAACCCCAGGTGGTCTAAATTTCCGGAGCCCTCCACTACGGCGTCTCTCATAATCATATAGTGGTTTTGGGACGTTAAACCCCACATATCAATCAAACATTGCGTTTATCTTGGGGTATCATAAAAGTGCGTAACCATTTTCAATGCTGTAAAGATATGGGAAAGGATGCATCTTCCCCCTGGCCTCTCATATCAACTGATGCTTTGGAGTTCTTGAATACGGACATATTACGCACTTCGGGATACCGAAGTATACATGGGTTGCACGTGACGTCATTTCCGGCTGGAAAAGTGAGCGACCGCCATGTTTGTCAAGACTGAGTCAGGCTGCGTGTGCTGCTTACCGCTGGTTGGGAGCTTGTCGGCGTCATTCATGTGGTATGGCAAAATGAAACATGCGAGCGCTTTGCCGGTCGTTCTACGAAGAGCTTGTGGGACGGACTTGTGTGTTACCGAGCGAAAATCGAAATGTGCAATAGTATATCGACCCGTACGACCTGTGCATCGGTAAGGATGCTACACCGATCTGCTGCCTTTCGTGACACACGTGAGAAGTCACGTCCCGCAAATGAAGGTCTGCAAGTCGCTGGACGGCCACAACTACTTCGCCATGCAGTGTATGGGTGAAGAGCATATAGCAGCAAAGCAGCTTCCATCACAGCGTGTCGTCGTTATAATCGAGGATAGTTATGGCGCTCTTTCCCGGTGGAAGTAAAAACATGGGCTTCGACGGGATTTCGTCGTGAGCAGTGCGAACCCGTGTTGTATCGTGATGGGGGAAATTTTGTTCGTTGGAAGGTGCTAATGCCCCTTTTGCACGCTCCTGTCTACGCCCATGTTCAGACGTCACCGCATGCAGTTGGTGCTCGTTTCAGTAGTGCTGCAATGCTTGGTTTATTTTCCTCTCGTGAGCTACGGTTTCGTGGGATCTACTGCTGAGGGTTCATCACGCTCTGGTTCTGCGTCTACGGCAGGCAGATTGAGCGATGTTCCCGATCCCGTGGAAGGCGTGCCCGCTGCGACTGCACCCAGCGTGTTCGTCTGTTGCTTTTTAGAGTGGTGTTATCACGCTGATGCTGCGGCAGTAGTCGGGTCATTACGGCCGTAACGCAGCACCTAGTAGGCTCGGCGCTCTTCGCGGTTAACGTCGTCCATTAAATTATCGGGTTAGACACGTTCACATATGTTGCACTGTTTACCTCAGACGCGGCTATTCAAGTGGAAACTGTCGGCTGTACATCGCTGTGAATGTAAGCGACATTCCGGAGAAAGCAACGCGATTACGTGAGTAAACGCGATAAACTTGGGCTGAACTCGAAAATACCCTTACCTAGTGATGAAGTGATGACTGCAGTAACGGATTGGGGTTTAACGTACCAGAACCACTATATGATTATGAGAGACGCCATAGTGGAGGGCTGCGTAAATTTCGACCGTCTGGGCTTCTTTAACGTGCACCTAAATCTAAGCACACGGGTCCTAGCATATTCGCCTCCTCCGAAAATGCAGCCGCCGCGGCCCGGATTCGATTCCGCGACCTGCGGGTCAGCAGCCGTGTGCCTTAGCCACTAGACCACCGTGGCCGTTACTATTCCGTGTGCATCCAAAAACGGCCCGTAGTGAAGCCGGTTGCGCGACGGGAGACCAGATTTCGCCGCTGCAAAGTTCCCGACTACGCTTCTAGGCAGCTGCTTGTCACAGAGCACATATATACTGCCATTTGCTTATGTTGACAAACATCATACATGGCGGTTCCCGGTCTTGTCGTTGCCGGATGTGACGTACGTGAAAGTCATGTATGGTGTACTAGACTAAGCTATGTTTCAAAGTGCAACGCTCGTCATGCTTGCTAGCAAAAGGCATACGTATTTAGGCTTGTGCTCTGGGGCTTTCACACTCTTGCGCGCAACGAAAAGTTCACTCTTGCCGTAAACTAAACGTAGCCTTCGCGATCAGTAGCCGGTACTCAAGTTTCGCTTGTGACCAACTATTATGTATTCTCACTCCGTGTGTCTTCTGGAATGGAGGTGTGCCCCGATAAGTGACGCCAGTCGCCGCCATATTAGAAAAGGAGACTCAGAAGCAGACGACAAAGTGCGCTTCGTAGCTCCGCCCTCTCAGTGGCCTTTGGAGACTGTGACATGCTTTTGTAAAGCAGTTAAAGATTTTACAAGACCATGGTGACTTCGTGCGTTGCTTATGGGTGCACAAATTGCATCAAGAAGACGCCTGGGATCACTTTTAACGTGTAAGTGTTCTCGCTTCGTTCGCTGACGATCGCCTGTTTTTTCGCGTATTCTGTTAAATTATAAACAATATCAAAGGTGCGCATGCGTGTAATGCATGCGTATAGCTGTAAAAAAAAAAGGTAACATGAAGCTTTAAATGCTCACTGACACGACGTTGTCAATGAGTTTTAGGTTTATGGACGAAGCACTTGCGGTCTATAGCTGCACGTATCAAACATTGGAACGAGTAGGACGTCTGAATGCCCTTTGAAATCCAAGTTTTCTGGTGTTGTCTTACAAGGCAAGACTGACAGCGCGCATGCATATTTTTTTGGCGAGTGAATATCGAATTTGGTTCATGTTTACCAAGGAATTCGCAAACGTAAAGAAATTCTATGCCATGATTTTCCGTGCTACAAGTTTCTGAAAGAACATGCGCTGAGTTCTGCCTGGGAACGTGCCGTTCGAAGTAATAGTTGGAGGGCTACGGACGGTGACCACCTATGTTATATTCACTTCGAAGACTGCTGCTTCGACAGAACGAGTCACTAGAGGTGTGCGCCGACTGGTCGGCGCGCCGCCGCTAATAGTTTTCGCCGACGTTTTTCATCGGCGCAATCGGCGCGCCATTTAAGCGCCAGTACTGACTTTTCACAGATTTGTCTTCTTTTCCATCGTGATTTATAGCTTCGTTTCACATTTTATGTAGCCAGTAAAAACCAGGCTTCTTAGTTATCTTCATCCAGCTTCAGAGACCGAGAGTACCACTATGAACAGCGGAACGAGTTCGGCGGCCGCTGCATGAAATGACATATTGAACAAATTGACAAAAAATAAATGTAACAGTTACAGTAAAGCATAGACACTGCCATCTTAGGCTTAGAAGCAATTTATCTGTTTTTTGTGTCGTAATTAGCTATGATTATGGTGATACGACGTTGAATGTAATGGCCCAGCGTTTTGATGCGTGCGAGTTCGCCATAGCACAATTCGAATATTCATACGGATGGAAAACGGCATCATTATCAGTCCAAAATGGCAGCCTATAATTGTGCCCGAAACAGGGCGTACATAAAGAAGAAATGAAGTGGTAGCAGTGCAGCACGAATGCAGCGCGTTAGATGAAGGGAGGAGGAGGAATAAATGAGGAAGGACATGGAGGTTAGGCGTTAGATGAAGAACTACACAAAACCCCGAAGGATGAAATCAAAAGGGAGAAGTTTAATGAAGATTAAAAGCGTCGAGGCATAATACATGCTCGAACCTACTCAGGGTATATCAGCACCTGTCCGCGGTGTTAAAGTTGATAATTTTCGAGGATGACCACTTATACGCAGCGTCTGAACATGCTGCAGAAAATATTCACCATCTGTTTTATTTTTTAACTTGTCTGTTTGTACCGGCCTTTTAAGACATCGGATACCCGCGATGAAGATGCCAAGGCAGTAAGATGGCAAGAGAGAGAAAGGAAGGCTGGGGGATTAACCATATCTTGGCATCCGGTTTGCTGCCTAGCACCGAGGGTTGAGAAATAGGGGCAAGAAAGGGGGTGTAGAGAGACAGAAAATAAAACGCATGTGCACTCAGGAGTAAGATGGCAAACTTAACAGAGTATTTATTACATTCTGTAAAGACAGGGCGAGAGGTCTCTTGCGAATGAGCTGGGTGGTTCACTATAAAGTGTACGTTTTCACTTAACCAGGGAATTGGTCCAGAATGCGCTGTTGAATCACGAGACACACACACCATTTCTGACGGTGCCGCTCACACTCGCTCAAGTCAAGGTCTTTGATTGGGGCGTGGCCACCACACTGCACCTGTGACACCAAGAAACCATTGTGGTCGTCTCGTCGAACGTCTTATGGTGTCGGAATGCCACCTCACTTCCCGGCTAAGATGGACAGTACACGGCGGACAGCAGGCTGGCAGCCCTTCGGTGACTTGCTTGATGAACAAAGAACGCGGCCCTCCCCCGTCGGCCCAGGCGCCGCGCGTAACAACGGCTATCCAGTGGTGAGAAGAGGCGTAATAAGCTTGTCTGAGACCACCAGTTTTAAAAAGAACAAAACAAAATTTACAAAATTTTAAAAAACTTGCCAGTAGACAATTTACAAAAGACGGCTGGATTCATCAAGAATGCAGAGACCGACATTTGAGCGACATGTCATATGTGACATAGTTCAGCAAACTGGTTTTCATCACGTAACTTGAACGGACCTACTGGAACTGGGAAAGGTTAAGAATGATTGTCGCTGACAGATGTACTTCTGTTGCGAAGGTAATGCTCAGAGTCAACCAAATAAAACTTAACATTATATTCAAGTCTTGATAAATAAATAAGTCAAGTTAGAAAGCTCCTCAGGTGGCCAAATAATAAATTACTTCACCATACTTTATGAAGAAGTAATTTGCAAACAAATAATGCAACCGCTGTTTAAATGACATTCAATGACGTGACCGCAATCAACGGTGTGTCGTCGCTATAAAACGGGAAAGTTATATGTGGACACGATCGGGCGAATGCGGCGGAGAACGAATATGTCACGTAATAAAAGCGATGTGATGTTGCACATTTTCATCTTTACAACTCCGTTCCCTTTTGCTTGCTCGTGATGTGTTCGAAGGAGCTAGCCAAGTCTTAGGTAGAAGTCAAGCAGAGTAGCCGGGGCTGATAAGAGCAACGTTTATGTTCACTATTTACACACTAAAGGTAGCATCATGGAAGCTTGATGAGAGCTTCTGAGAGCTGGTTCAGAGCGTCTCGGTGTTCGCATTTTAAGCCGTGGTCTTCCTAAAATTCTCTGCAGGAGAAAACAATAGACAGTTTGCAATAATCTGCAAGGCAGCTTTTCTGTAAGGTTAGTTTTCCAACCATAAACTCTCGTTCACAGACTGCTTTTCTCGCTCATTTTGTTTTTGCCATTCACCTTTTTCAGATCTTGTGCTCGCGTGCCTTTGCTGGAATTTGGAGAGGTGACATTTTGTTGTACTCGCGTGCTCGCGTGCATTCGCTGGAATTCGAAAAGGTAAAGGCACAATGAGGGAGAAAAGCAGTCTGTGAACGAGAGTTTTTGGTTAAAAAATAAACCTTATAGGAAAGCCGCTTTACATATCACTGTAAACGGACAAACTGCATGTCCATTCAGTCCAAGGCAGTCCAAAGAAATTGCCGTCTTCATCTCCGTCCCCCAAATGATGGGGGTAGTGGTTAGAAGAAGGCGCCTAATTTCTGCAGCCCAGCAGAGAGCACGGCGCAGCGAATAAAGATAAAAAAAACGAGAAGGAGAAAGAGAGAGAAAGTCAATCAAACACTGCCTTCTTTTCTACCCAGGAAATAGAAAGGATGCACGTTCAGTTCGTCACACGGCGAGAGAGAAACACAACGTAGGTCATAATGCAATAATACGCACAACACAGCACAGTGCAATAACGTTGCATCGCACGTGCAGAATAGGGCCTGCAGCGCTAGGCAGGCTAGGGCCTGGGGGAGTGGAAGACTTGAAAGCACCACAGAGTGTGGGAAACATACCTGACGATGAATCCCAACCTCTCGGCTAATTATTCAGCGCGTCTCGTGGCACGTCGAACAAATCAAGCTGCCTCTATTTCCGACAGCTCTTCCTAGGCCGTCAGTCAGCCAGGCGTGTCCACAGAGTTTTTGACGAGGGGAGCCAACAGCCCTAAAGAATTCGAAGTATGACTTTCGTGTTGTCGCCTCTTTTGGCGCACCTCGAGAGCGTAGACCCGGAACAAATCAGGGTAGATGAGGTGACTTTCCGCGAACCTTACCTGCTTAACAAACCAGTTACTGCATGCAAGCATCCCCTGAATGGATGAATGTGTGGTTGAAGAAAAAGAAAAAGACACTATCTTTCCTTGCTAGACCACGGCTCAGTCCCTTGAAGGGAAAAGGGAGAGTGGAGAAAATAGTTTAGAAGTAGGTAGGAGGAGAAGGTTTGGAAGAACGTGAGGGTCATGGCTGCTAGAGCAGAAAGAGAATAGGGGCCGTCGGCAGGGCACTACGAGTCGTACAACTTGGAAATGTGGAGTTGCAACCATGTACGCAGATACCTATGGTCATTCCCACGAGAGAAAAAAAATCTGGATCACCTTTCTTGGGCTAGAATACAGAAAACTAGCTAAACAAGAAAACTAAAATAAGTAAAGAAATAACCGATAATCTAACCACCAATTGTCACCACAGCTGTGGAAGGAAAGAAGCGAAAACGTAATCCGCGACCTCGGCACCAGCGGCTACACAGAGGCATTTCTTCGTAGAACACTGTGTATAAGAAAAGACACGGGAAACACGACACCAATGGCGCCGCAACGACGCCACGTGTCGACCAAACTTGAGCTCACGGAACAGGGAACGAAGCACAATGGCAGAACACTGCGAGACCACTCGCAACATATTTGCGTCATGCATACCAGTCCAGACGGCACGGTGTACAGCTCGTTGGGTTGTATTGTAGTCTTTCTGAATTCCTTGAAGTGCACAAAGAGCGCGAAAGGTTGGGTACAAGGAACTTGAACATAGAAAACGACTTTGCCATCAAGCCTTTTGCAGTGTGTACTGGACGAACGCAGCGACGGGTGACGAACGACAGGAATTCAGTTCTTATGCGCTTCAGAAATGACTATGAATGGAAAAGTTTTTGAATGGGAATAAAAAAAAATCATCAAAAACATGGGTGTTGCTATGTCGGTGCAACAGAACTGCAAGCCTGTTGGAAAAAGATGGCAGCAATATCTCATAAAGAGACTGGAGAATTAAAAGCCTCTCTGATTGCCGAGAAGTAACAGAATTCTTCAATCACGTTACAGCTTGAATAAATTGATTTCCACGAGTGATGAAGGATCACGTATGGCATGAACGGTGCGTTTCTGCCTCCTTCTTTCTTGAAATATGGCCGCGACAATTTTCATGGTAACCTAAATTACGCAGCCACTGTTTAATTGGTAGCAAATGACATGACAAAACCCATAATCTGTGTCATCGCCACATTTTAACAAAACTTGAAATCCTGCCAGATGGCACATTGCTATCGGGAAATTTCGAGCGCTAACCAATGCCTCCACGCGACGTTCACAAGCACCCGTCCTGTCTCTCTCATTCTTGTTAGCGCCTTGTTTGGCGCTCACAACTTTCCAGATCACCACATTTATTCAAAAAGAAATTGAAGTGGCATCTCAGGGCACAAGCAGTTCAACGAAATAGAGAGAGAGAACGGGCGCTCGATTGCTCGCGAATCGTGCTGCTTTCTCGTCTTTGAAGCCACATTAATAATGAATCCGGAGCTTAGCTCCTATTCTCCGTTGATTAGGTACATAATCATAGATCAAGCTCAGTGTGGATTCCGATGTCATGTATTAAAGGTGACCTGGAGCGGCACATGTGTCACAACATGCTGCAAAACCCAATTCCATGCCTTCGTACCGTCATGCTCGTTTAATACGAACGTTTGTAGATTGGACTACAGAAACAACATGAAAAGGCCGAGAAATATTTAATTCTTCCGTTCGTTAGTAATGTACTTCGTTATGCGTTTTTCTGTTCTCTGGGAGCATATCACGAGAGTTGTTTAGCATGAATGAACATAAATTGCTGTTTCTAATTCACCACAGTCGTTGAACGGTGTACTCTATAAACGCATCATCTACAATAAACTTCGTGCCAGCACAATGCATAAAATGCTCAATTACATCGCCAAAAAGAAAACGCGGATTTCACCCAAAGAAACTCGTAAACCTCGTTAGATATTCAAACGTCAAATTTAGAAATAGCACTGCCATGAACGAGATTAACTCCATGGCCAAATTTCACTGCAAAAAGTGCTTGAATAACTGCACCTTGCAGGTATGCAATATAAGTTGCATGAGGTTTTAGAAGTGTGGTGACACTATTAGTTAAGGTTACATTGTTTTAGCGTTGAATTAGTTTTTTAGGCACGTTTAACGTGCTTTTAGAGTTAATATTTTACCTCATCGGTAATTTAGTGACGTCATTTCATTTCCACATATTTAAAGGACAGTTATGAATAGTTGATATGCAAGCATTTTTTTAAAGATATGTGAGTGGTGTTTATCAAAGGACCAACCCTAGAACGAGTGCCGGGGAGGAGAGGGGGGGGGGGAGATATGAACAGTTTATAATTGAAAAATAAAATTTTCGGCTTTACAAGCCAGAACGTCAATACACCAAGGCACGCCATAGTGGGAGGTTTTAAATATTCGAAACCATAGGTCGGCAAAATAAATAGAGCCTATACATAGACTCTCTCAGCAAATAGGCTTTTATCTTAGGACTCAATATAGGGCTCAGCCTATAGCTGAAATTTCAGTGACATATAGGCCACCAAAAATATTTTTCTCTCGAAAGAATTTTCGCGATAGACTATTTTCAATGGAGTAAATCAGCCCGACTTTTTTTTTTTTCGAATACACCTGAGATAGTCGACAAAACGTTTAGGACGTTTGGCGGGGAACGACCGATCAAACTTTACGTGGATACCTATAACTTTTCGTCTCCACTGTCTCTTTCTAAGTTCATGTTCTTCCTTTCTTGACATTCAACTTCACAGTATTTTAACAAATCCGCATCATATTGGTTCTATAGAAGAAAATAGCTTGTGGTATACGCATCTTAAACAAAACTTGGCCGTGCACTTACGCCCCATCTCACTGTTTTGTATCAATCATTTCACCGTTCTCATTTCACTTACGGTATTGCCGCGTGGTTGCGACGTCAAAGAAGATGGTACGTGGGTTGCTCAAGACGACACTTTTTATTGAGTGAACATGTGCATAGGAAAGTGCAAAGTGCTCGAAATTCGCGCTTTACACAGATAGCGGTAATCAGAGCATTGGTCGTTGGTAATATGATCTGCGCGAAAGTACGTCGCCATTTATACACGTAGCATCCATATCGTAGGTGTCTCAAGCTTATCAGAAAATTCTAAAATAATCTAGAGTGTTCGCAGACAGCCAAGCGTCCTTTGCGCAAGGCAACTGATTAATATGTGGTGTTTAACGTTTCAAAACTACCACATGAGTATGAGAGATGCCGTAGTGGTGGACTCCAGAAATTTTGACAACCTGGGTTTCTTTAACATGCACGCAAATCGCAGCACATAGGCCTACAGCATTTTCGCCTCTATCGAAAATAAAGCAGCCGCAGGTGGGACTTGATCCCGCGACCTGCGGGTCAGCAGCCGAGTACCTTAGCTACTGAACCACTAGGCAGTGCCACTACGGCAGTGCCTTTGCGCAAGACTGTGACATAAAAATACAAGCAAGCGTGGCAGTATAATAATGTTGCGATAAAATTTCAGCAGATGCAACATGTTTCACTGTGGATGCCATTTCCATACATAACCGTCATCGGGTGGCCACGCGTTGCACGGTGGATCGACGTCTTTGAGTATTTTGAGAAGGCTAAGTTTCTACCTAAAACATACCGCGTGACGACCGCACTGACGTTGACTGTAAACTTTAGCGAAACGAAGTGCACGCTTCGGTGGGATGATATGCATATCATTAAGAAACTGTTGTGTATTCCTCAAAGGTCTAGATCCTCAATAGTCGAGCAACCCTTCTGGATGAAAGGAATATATCCATGTAATGTTTACAGCCAGCCTGTAGACCGCAACAACTAACGGTGTGGGCCGACATCACTCCTGTAAGTCTATTTAGTGATGTATCCGTTACAGTAAAAAGTAACTAAATACCTCACTAGTTACTCAATTAAGAAAAAGGGGAACGTTTCACGGCTCCACGTTATATAGATACATAAAAAAGGTAACGCATTACCGTTACCGTAACCGAAAAAAACAGAACGAATGTTACCTCTGCCGTAGCTCCGGAGTCATCAGTTTTAATCAATGTCTCTTTGCTGCAGAAACCCACAATGATAATTTTAAATCTCAAATTTATGTTTCACACATACTAACCCAAGCAAGGATTATACTCAATGTTCAATGAACGAGAATAATTTGTACAAATGTGCTGAACCTTAGCATTGTTATATAGAGGCTTAATGACGCCTGCCCATGTGGTAGCTTCTGACTCTGCAGTGACACAGGATGAAACCATTTTTTTATTGGAGCATTATACACAAAGTGAGGTCCAATAATCCACGGTATTCATGAAGAAACTATCACTGAACTCTCAAGAAATTTACAAATATCGGCCTTTTCTTGATCCTTCAGCAGCTCCAATAAAGCAAGTCGAAATCGCCACTGTTGGATCTAGCCACCGGAATGGCCCACCGCGCGCCAGTAGGCAATCACGGAGGCCTACGGAGGCCTACATTGGTGCCTTTTTATTAGAGAGGGGGGATCGGGAGATGTCGTGGGGACACTTACAAGTTTGTGACTCCAGATGTGCCTTGCAGAGACTTAAGTCTAGAAAAATCACGTCTTGCAACACACATCTTGCAATAGCAGCCTTTTTTTTTAATATGTTGCAGGTTTTATTTTTGTTTATATAAGAATTCAAATCATGCCTAGAAATCAAATATACAAAAGAACAACGGTTCCCAGCACTCGTAATTGCATTGTTCTATTGTGTCTTTTCCGGAACAAGTCGAGAGTGGCAGTTGCTATTTCGATTTCTCACACATATGATGGGTATTGAGCACGTGAACACGCTACAAAAAAGCATTGAAAAGTTGAATGTTTTATACATACTTATTAAGCATTCTTATTTGTGACGTTTTTAAGAGAAATTTCAATGGGGCCCACTTTCAAGGGGTGTTCCCCTCCCCTGACCAAACACCAAGGGGTCGGGGAGTCAACGTTCTCTGCAGGCGTGGTCAACGGACGCCCAGCTCGTGACCAGTATGGGCTGTCTATCTGAGCAAATATTGCATTTGCTCTCATCTGCACATATGACCATCGACAGGTTTTTGTCTTGGGGGGACGCAAACCCTTCTTTCAACTTGCATCACGACTGAGGGAGTAGGTCGTGTTGGTGTCGCTAGAGTGGGTAGCAAGTGCTGGTGGAGCTTGAAGGGTTCAAGTATCCTTTTTGCACCACCCGGCTCGCCCATGCCCATGTCTACACTTCATTCATTGAACACCGCGCTGAGAACTAGTTGAATAAATGCGCAGATTTGTTTCCTTCCGCATCCTATACCGCTGCATAAAAGATTCTCACATTGCGAAAAGTAGGTATTTTGATTCGTTTGAAGGAAAGTTACATTCAAAGCATGACAGATACTCAAAAAAGCGGTTTCATGCAATTGTAATAAAAAAACTCGAAGCAGAGGTGCTTCTTCTTTTGTGCAGCGTACAATGTAAAAGTAATATCAGATCCGGAAAAAGCGAAATGAGTGACGTGCGTCACTGCTTGCTCATTGTTCAATGAAAAAAGGTTTCATGAAGTATGACGTTGCCAACAACAACAACAACTTAAAACAACATCTTAAATTTAAAAAAATCAAAATGCTGCACATTTACCGTAGAACATGCACATAGATTGAAATACGCGTTATTTTTTCATGAAAGCAAAATAAAAACTATTTTACAAAACGCTTTGCATTCATCGGGATGTCGACACATCTGTGTAGTGTCATTTATGCTATTTGTATTAAAATTCCTGAATTTCAACTAATTCAGTAACCTGTGGCGGAAGAGCCTTTTGAATTTTCAGTTTCGGTTTCTGCGCCGCCGACGCCGCCGCCGCCGACGAAAATTGGCCGCACGCCGCCGCCGATGAAAAAACTCTTTTATGCAGCGGTATAGGATGCGGAAGGAGACAAATCTGCGCATTTATTCAACTAGTTCTCAGCGCGGTGTTCAATGAATGAAGTGTAGACATGGGCGTGGGCGAGGCGGGTGGTGCAAAAAGGACATTTGAACCCTTCGAGCTCCACCAGCAATTGCTACCCACTCTAGCGATACCAACACGACCTACTCCCTCAGTCGTGATGCAAGTTGAAAGAAGGCTTTGCATCCCCCCCAAGACAAAAGCCTGTCGATGGTCATATGTGCAAATGAGAGCAAATGCAATATTTGCTCAGATAGACAGCCCATACTGGTCACGAGCTGGGCGTCCGTTGACCACGCCTGCAGAGAACGTTGACTCCCCGACCCCTTGGTGTTTGGTCAGGGGAGGGGAACACCCCTTGAAAGTGGGCCCCATTGAAATTTCTCTTAAAAACGTCACAAATAAGAATGCTTAATAAGTATGTATAAAACATTCAACTTTTCAATGCTTTTTTGTAGCGTGTTCACGTGCTCAATACCCATCATATGTGTGAGAAATCGAAATAGCAACTGCCACTCTCGACTTGTTCCGGAAAAGACACAATAGAACAATGCAATTACGAGTGCTGGGAACCGTTGTTCTTTTGTATATTTGATTTCTAGGCATGATTTGAATTCTTATATAAACAAAAATAAAACCTGCAACATATTAAAAAAAAGGCTGCTATTGCAAGATGTGTGTTGCAAGACGTGATTTTTCTAGACTTAAGTCTCTGCAAGGCACATCTGGAGTCACAAACTTGTAAGTGTCCCCACGACATCTCCCGATCCCCCCTCTCTAATAAAAAGGCACCAATGTAGGCCTCCGTAGGCCTCCGTGATTGCCTACTGGCGCGCGGTGGGCCATTCCGGTGGCTAGATCCAACAGTGGCGATTTCGACTTGCTTTATTGGAGCTGCTGAAGGATCAAGAAAAGGCCGATATTTGTAAATTTCTTGAGAGTTCAGTGATAGTTTCTTCATGAATACCGTGGATTATTGGACCTCACTTTGTGTATAATGCTCCAATAAAAAAATGGTTTCATCCTGTGTCACTGCAGAGTCAGAAGCTACCACATGGGCAGGCGTCATTAAGCCTCTATATAACAATGCTAAGGTTCAGCACATTTGTACAAATTATTCTCGTTCATTGAACATTGAGTATAATCCTTGCTTGGGTTAGTATGTGTGAAACATAAATTTGAGATTTAAAATTATCATTGTGGGTTTCTGCAGCAAAGAGACATTGATTAAAACTGATGACTCCGGAGCTACGGCAGAGGTAACATTCGTTCTGTTTTTTTCGGTTACGGTAACGGTAATGCGTTACCTTTTTTATGTATCTATATAACGTGGAGCCGTGAAACGTTCCCCTTTTTCTTAATTGAGTAACTAGTGAGGTATTTAGTTACTTTTTACTGTAACGGATACATCACTAAATAGACTTACAGGAGTGATGTCGGCCCACACCGTTAGTTGTTGCGGTCTACAGGCTGGCTGTAAACATTACATGGATATATTCCTTTCATCCAGAAGGGTTGCTCGACTATTGAGGATCTAGACCTTTGAGGAATACACAACAGTTTCTTAATGATATGCATATCATCCCACCGAAGCGTGCACTTCGTTTCGCTAAAGTTTACAGTCAACGTCAGTGCGGTCGTCACGCGGTATGTTTTAGGTAGAAACTTAGCCTTCTCAAAATACTCAAAGACGTCGATCCACCGTGCAACGCGTGGCCACCCGATGACGGTTATGTATGGAAATGGCATCCACAGTGAAACATGTTGCATCTGCTGAAATTTTATCGCAACATTATTATACTGCCACGCTTGCTTGTATTTTTATGTCACAGTCTTGCGCAAAGGCACTGCCGTAGGGGCACTGCCTAGTGGTTCAGTAGCTAAGGTACTCGGCTGCTGACCCGCAGGTCGCGGGATCAAGTCCCACCTGCGGCTGCTTTATTTTCGATAGAGGCGAAAATGCTGTAGGCCTATGTGCTGCGATTTGCGTGCATGTTAAAGAAACCCAGGTTGTCAAAATTTCTGGAGTCCACCACTACGGCATCTCTCATACTCATGTGGTAGTTTTGAAACGTTAAACACCACATATTAATCAGTTGCCTTGCGCAAAGGACGCTTGGCTGTCTGCGAACACTCTAGATTATTTTAGAATTTTCTGATAAGCTTGAGACACCTACGATATGGATGCTACGTGTATAAATGGCGACGTACTTTCGCGCAGATCATATTACCAACGACCAATGCTCTGATTACCGCTATCTGTGTAAAGCGCGAATTTCGAGCACTTTGCACTTTCCTATGCACATGTTCACTCAATAAAAAGTGTCGTCTTGAGCAACCCACGTACCATCTTCTTTGACGTCGCAACCACGCGGCAATACCGTAAGTGAAATGAGAACGGTGAAATGATTGATACAAAACAGTGAGATGGGGCGTAAGTGCACGGCCAAGTTTTGTTTAAGATGCGTATACCACAAGCTATTTTCTTCTATAGAACCAATATGATGCGGATTTGTTAAAATACTGTGAAGTTGAATGTCAAGAAAGGAAGAACATGAACTTAGAAAGAGACAGTGGAGACGAAAAGTTATAGGTATCCACGTAAAGTTTGATCGGTCGTTCCCCGCCAAACGTCCTAAACGTTTTGTCGACTATCTCAGGTGTATTCGAAAAAAAAAAAAGTCGGGCTGATTTACTCCATTGAAAATAGTCTATCGCGAAAATTCTTTCGAGAGAAAAATATTTTTGGTGGCCTATATGTCACTGAAATTTCAGCTATAGGCTGAGCCCTATATTGAGTCCTAAGATAAAAGCCTATTTGCTGAGAGAGTCTATGTATAGGCTCTATTTATTTTGCCGACCTATGGTTTCGAATATTTAAAACCTCCCACTATGGCGTGCCTTGGTGTATTGACGTTCTGGCTTGTAAAGCCGAAAATTTTATTTTTCAATTATAAACTGTTCATATCTCCCCCCCCCCCTCTCCTCCCCGGCACTCGTTCTAGGGTTGGTCCTTTGATAAACACCACTCACATATCTTTAAAAAAATGCTTGCATATCAACTATTCATAACTGTCCTTTAAATATGTGGAAATGAAATGACGTCACTAAATTACCGATGAGGTAAAATATTAACTCTAAAAGCACGTTAAACGTGCCTAAAAAACTAATTCAACGCTAAAACAATGTAACCTTAACTAATAGTGTCACCACACTTCTAAAACCTCATGCAACTTATATTGCATACCTGCAAGGTGCAGTTATTCAAGCACTTTTTGCAGTGAAATTTGGCCATGGAGTTAATCTCGTTCATGGCAGTGCTATTTCTAAATTTGACGTTTGAATATCTAACGAGGTTTACGAGTTTCTTTGGGTGAAATCCGCGTTTTCTTTTTGGCGATGTAATTGAGCATTTTATGCATTGTGCTGGCACGAAGTTTATTGTAGATGATGCGTTTATAGAGTACACCGTTCAACGACTGTGGTGAATTAGAAACAGCAATTTATGTTCATTCATGCTAAACAACTCTCGTGATATGCTCCCAGAGAACAGAAAAACGCATAACGAAGTACATTACTAACGAACGGAAGAATTAAATATTTCTCGGCCTTTTCATGTTGTTTCTGTAGTCCAATCTACAAACGTTCGTATTAAACGAGCATGACGGTACGAAGGCATGGAATTGGGTTTTGCAGCATGTTGTGACACATGTGCCGCTCCAGGTCACCTTTAATACATGACATCGGAATCCACACTGAGCTTGATCTATGATTATGTACCTAATCAACGGAGAATAGGAGCTAAGCTCCGGATTCATTATTAATGTGGCTTCAAAGACGAGAAAGCAGCACGATTCGCGAGCAATCGAGCGCCCGTTCTCTCTCTCTATTTCGTTGAACTGCTTGTGCCCTGAGATGCCACTTCAATTTCTTTTTGAATAAATGTGGTGATCTGGAAAGTTGTGAGCGCCAAACAAGGCGCTAACAAGAATGAGAGAGACAGGACGGGTGCTTGTGAACGTCGCGTGGAGGCATTGGTTAGCGCTCGAAATTTCCCGATAGCAATGTGCCATCTGGCAGGATTTCAAGTTTTGTTAAAATGTGGCGATGACACAGATTATGGGTTTTGTCATGTCATTTGCTACCAATTAAACAGTGGCTGCGTAATTTAGGTTACCATGAAAATTGTCGCGGCCATATTTCAAGAAAGAAGGAGGCAGAAACGCACCGTTCATGCCATACGTGATCCTTCATCACTCGTGGAAATCAATTTATTCAAGCTGTAACGTGATTGAAGAATTCTGTTACTTCTCGGCAATCAGAGAGGCTTTTAATTCTCCAGTCTCTTTATGAGATATTGCTGCCATCTTTTTCCAACAGGCTTGCAGTTCTGTTGCACCGACATAGCAACACCCATGTTTTTGATGATTTTTTTTTATTCCCATTCAAAAACTTTTCCATTCATAGTCATTTCTGAAGCGCATAAGAACTGAATTCCTGTCGTTCGTCACCCGTCGCTGCGTTCGTCCAGTACACACTGCAAAAGGCTTGATGGCAAAGTCGTTTTCTATGTTCAAGTTCCTTGTACCCAACCTTTCGCGCTCTTTGTGCACTTCAAGGAATTCAGAAAGACTACAATACAACCCAACGAGCTGTACACCGTGCCGTCTGGACTGGTATGCATGACGCAAATATGTTGCGAGTGGTCTCGCAGTGTTCTGCCATTGTGCTTCGTTCCCTGTTCCGTGAGCTCAAGTTTGGTCGACACGTGGCGTCGTTGCGGCGCCATTGGTGTCGTGTTTCCCGTGTCTTTTCTTATACACAGTGTTCTACGAAGAAATGCCTCTGTGTAGCCGCTGGTGCCGAGGTCGCGGATTACGTTTTCGCTTCTTTCCTTCCACAGCTGTGGTGACAATTGGTGGTTAGATTATCGGTTATTTCTTTACTTATTTTAGTTTTCTTGTTTAGCTAGTTTTCTGTATTCTAGCCCAAGAAAGGTGATCCAGATTTTTTTTCTCTCGTGGGAATGACCATAGGTATCTGCGTACATGGTTGCAACTCCACATTTCCAAGTTGTACGACTCGTAGTGCCCTGCCGACGGCCCCTATTCTCTTTCTGCTCTAGCAGCCATGACCCTCACGTTCTTCCAAACCTTCTCCTCCTACCTACTTCTAAACTATTTTCTCCACTCTCCCTTTTCCCTTCAAGGGACTGAGCCGTGGTCTAGCAAGGAAAGATAGTGTCTTTTTCTTTTTCTTCAACCACACATTCATCCATTCAGGGGATGCTTGCATGCAGTAACTGGTTTGTTAAGCAGGTAAGGTTCGCGGAAAGTCACCTCATCTACCCTGATTTGTTCCGGGTCTACGCTCTCGAGGTGCGCCAAAAGAGGCGACAACACGAAAGTCATACTTCGAATTCTTTAGGGCTGTTGGCTCCCCTCGTCAAAAACTCTGTGGACACGCCTGGCTGACTGACGGCCTAGGAAGAGCTGTCGGAAATAGAGGCAGCTTGATTTGTTCGACGTGCCACGAGACGCGCTGAATAATTAGCCGAGAGGTTGGGATTCATCGTCAGGTATGTTTCCCACACTCTGTGGTGCTTTCAAGTCTTCCACTCCCCCAGGCCCTAGCCTGCCTAGCGCTGCAGGCCCTATTCTGCACGTGCGATGCAACGTTATTGCACTGTGCTGTGTTGTGCGTATTATTGCATTATGACCTACGTTGTGTTTCTCTCTCGCCGTGTGACGAACTGAACGTGCATCCTTTCTATTTCCTGGGTAGAAAAGAAGGCAGTGTTTGATTGACTTTCTCTCTCTTTCTCCTTCTCGTTTTTTTTATCTTTATTCGCTGCGCCGTGCTCTCTGCTGGGCTGCAGAAATTAGGCGCCTTCTTCTAACCACTACCCCCATCATTTGGGGGACGGAGATGAAGACGGCAATTTCTTTGGACTGCCTTGGACTGAATGGACATGCAGTTTGTCCGTTTACAGTGATATGTAAAGCGGCTTTCCTATAAGGTTTATTTTTTAACCAAAAACTCTCGTTCACAGACTGCTTTTCTCCCTCATTGTGCCTTTACCTTTTCGAATTCCAGCGAATGCACGCGAGCACGCGAGTACAACAAAATGTCACCTCTCCAAATTCCAGCAAAGGCACGCGAGCACAAGATCTGAAAAAGGTGAATGGCAAAAACAAAATGAGCGAGAAAAGCAGTCTGTGAACGAGAGTTTATGGTTGGAAAACTAACCTTACAGAAAAGCTGCCTTGCAGATTATTGCAAACTGTCTATTGTTTTCTCCTGCAGAGAATTTTAGGAAGACCACGGCTTAAAATGCGAACACCGAGACGCTCTGAACCAGCTCTCAGAAGCTCTCATCAAGCTTCCATGATGCTACCTTTAGTGTGTAAATAGTGAACATAAACGTTGCTCTTATCAGCCCCGGCTACTCTGCTTGACTTCTACCTAAGACTTGGCTAGCTCCTTCGAACACATCACGAGCAAGCAAAAGGGAACGGAGTTGTAAAGATGAAAATGTGCAACATCACATCGCTTTTATTACGTGACATATTCGTTCTCCGCCGCATTCGCCCGATCGTGTCCACATATAACTTTCCCGTTTTATAGCGACGACACACCGTTGATTGCGGTCACGTCATTGAATGTCATTTAAACAGCGGTTGCATTATTTGTTTGCAAATTACTTCTTCATAAAGTATGGTGAAGTAATTTATTATTTGGCCACCTGAGGAGCTTTCTAACTTGACTTATTTATTTATCAAGACTTGAATATAATGTTAAGTTTTATTTGGTTGACTCTGAGCATTACCTTCGCAACAGAAGTACATCTGTCAGCGACAATCATTCTTAACCTTTCCCAGTTCCAGTAGGTCCGTTCAAGTTACGTGATGAAAACCAGTTTGCTGAACTATGTCACATATGACATGTCGCTCAAATGTCGGTCTCTGCATTCTTGATGAATCCAGCCGTCTTTTGTAAATTGTCTACTGGCAAGTTTTTTAAAATTTTGTTTTGTTCTTTTTAAAACTGGTGGTCTCAGACAAGCTTATTACGCCTCTTCTCACCACTGGATAGCCGTTGTTACGCGCGGCGCCTGGGCCGACGGGGGAGGGCCGCGTTCTTTGTTCATCAAGCAAGTCACCGAAGGGCTGCCAGCCTGCTGTCCGCCGTGTACTGTCCATCTTAGCCGGGAAGTGAGGTGGCATTCCGACACCATAAGACGTTCGACGAGACGACCACAATGGTTTCTTGGTGTCACAGGTGCAGTGTGGTGGCCACGCCCCAATCAAAGACCTTGACTTGAGCGAGTGTGAGCGGCACCGTCAGAAATGGTGTGTGTGTCTCGTGATTCAACAGCGCATTCTGGACCAATTCCCTGGTTAAGTGAAAACGTACACTTTATAGTGAACCACCCAGCTCATTCGCAAGAGACCTCTCGCCCTGTCTTTACAGAATGTAATAAATACTCTGTTAAGTTTGCCATCTTACTCCTGAGTGCACATGCGTTTTATTTTCTGTCTCTCTACACCCCCTTTCTTGCCCCTATTTCTCAACCCTCGGTGCTAGGCAGCAAACCGGATGCCAAGATATGGTTAATCCCCCAGCCTTCCTTTCTCTCTCTTGCCATCTTACTGCCTTGGCATCTTCATCGCGGGTATCCGATGTCTTAAAAGGCCGGTACAAACAGACAAGTTAAAAAATAAAACAGATGGTGAATATTTTCTGCAGCATGTTCAGACGCTGCGTATAAGTGGTCATCCTCGAAAATTATCAACTTTAACACCGCGGACAGGTGCTGATATACCCTGAGTAGGTTCGAGCATGTATTATGCCTCGACGCTTTTAATCTTCATTAAACTTCTCCCTTTTGATTTCATCCTTCGGGGTTTTGTGTAGTTCTTCATCTAACGCCTAACCTCCATGTCCTTCCTCATTTATTCCTCCTCCTCCCTTCATCTAACGCGCTGCATTCGTGCTGCACTGCTACCACTTCATTTCTTCTTTATGTACGCCCTGTTTCGGGCACAATTATAGGCTGCCATTTTGGACTGATAATGATGCCGTTTTCCATCCGTATGAATATTCGAATTGTGCTATGGCGAACTCGCACGCATCAAAACGCTGGGCCATTACATTCAACGTCGTATCACCATAATCATAGCTAATTACGACACAAAAAACAGATAAATTGCTTCTAAGCCTAAGATGGCAGTGTCTATGCTTTACTGTAACTGTTACATTTATTTTTTGTCAATTTGTTCAATATGTCATTTCATGCAGCGGCCGCCGAACTCGTTCCGCTGTTCATAGTGGTACTCTCGGTCTCTGAAGCTGGATGAAGATAACTAAGAAGCCTGGTTTTTACTGGCTACATAAAATGTGAAACGAAGCTATAAATCACGATGGAAAAGAAGACAAATCTGTGAAAAGTCAGTACTGGCGCTTAAATGGCGCGCCGATTGCGCCGATGAAAAACGTCGGCGGCGGCGGCGGCGGCGCGCCGATCAGTTCGCGTCGGCGGCGGCGACGCGGCGAAAACTATTAGCGGCGGCGCGCCGACCAGTCGGCGCACACCTCTATCTACGGGTCACACAACCAGACTGCGGCCTGGCAGTGCACCTTCGATTTTTCCTGCTTTCCGAGCGCAACTGCAAAAACCTGTTAGTTTCTACCTCCTTGACGTAGCTTCAATAAAATTTAGTCACAAACATGAGCAATTGCGTCTAAAACAAGATGAGACACCTCTAAAAACTGTTTTATCTTGCCGACGAAACCGAAACCAAAACATTGATAAACGAAGTTGCCAAAACGAGTGAGTGGCGTTATATCAAACATCGAGCTACCTCGTTTCTAGGCTCTGAAGGCTGCGCTTGCCATGAGAACACACTTCGCCAGCGGAAGTTGATGAATATTATGCTTAACTAACGCCACCGCAATGTTCTTATAAACGGTTCATTTGGGGGTACGTCTCCTGGAGTTCGTCGGTTGCACGAGACATCGGTGCTTCGGTTTTGGTTCCCCCTGTAAAATGGTTAGAGTTCCATAACTCTAGAAAAATTACTGGTGACTCCCAGTTTACTTAATTACCTCTTTTTTCTAACAATAGCTTTAATTTTTCAACTTTCTTATGTATATTCTCTGGTAATCTGCCGACACACACACGAGCAGATATATGAAAGAGGCGAGCAAATGTCGCGTCACCCTTGATCTTGAGTATCTGCAGGCGCAATTCTTAAAACACCTAATGTATACTACAACCCTTTTGCCCCGCAATAGTGCGCCAGCAAGCTCGTATGCGAAGCATCCCTCGACAACAGATTGATCTGAAAGCGTGCAGCTGACAATGGGCGCATGGAATAATTTGTTTCATAAAGAAGAGGCATTTATTCGCTGGTGTAACCTACGAGTGGTTTACATCTCATTTTTTTATCCTGAAACTGCAAACCGAAGTGCGCAACGCGCGTATTCCATTGCGGTCTATGGCGGTTCCGCCTTGTTTTTCCCCTAGCAATATGACCGCCGCCATCTTCACCTGCTCCTGTTGACGGCACTGCCGACAAATTTAGACACCACCTCTTTATGTTCGCAAACGCATCAAAACTTCCACGGAGTTGTTGGGGCAAAAAAAAAAATAACGCTCAGAATTGTTTCAAGGCGCAACAAATCAAACAAAATATATATTTTCTGAGCTGCTGCACTACCGAACTGTCGTCTGCTCGAGTGCGGTTCAGTCAAGGCTTCTTCCAGTCTAATCCATCTATCCCCCCCAACCCCAATCCCACGAGAGAGGACTGGGAGGCGGGCCTGCTCGGCTGTCAAGACCTGAAGGCCCAAGAGGCTCTGGTTCAACGTGCGCGGGCGGCGTTGCTTGCCAATGGAGCCCCGGAATAGGGGTTCCACCTAGTGCTGTGAGGGTAGGAGGCCAATAAGGCCCCAACCCAATCACCTCTCTGTAACCATTTAATGGTTATTAAATGTTTTCACCACCACCACCACCTCTTCCAGCAATTAATCGCAGCATACTCGCGATGGTATGTTACGTTAAGGTGAGCAAACGTTTCCCTTTCTCCACTGGCAGATCAATTTCAATGAATAACTCCGAGCTTGTTACTAGTACCAACGATTGTAAAGAAGCAAATACATTATGTGGAATGAGCGTCGTTTCATCCCGGACATAACTTTTTTTTTTTTTGCAAAAACCTATCTGATGGTTGACCTTCGAGGCTTCATTCCAAGCCAGAACACTTGGAGACAGACCAGGTTCTCCACCTATATTTCCACTTCCATGTTATTTAGCTTTTTTTTAACCCTCCACCCACCTTTGGGTTCAGATTTCTCTGCCTCCACTTTCCTTGCACTGAGAAGCAGACCGGATATTAGTAGACCAGTTAAACTTCTTAGCTTCTGCACATTACTTTTCTGTAGCTCACTTACCTTAAAATAAAAAATATTCAGTTGCATTAAAGTTGCTACTATATACAGATTCCATGTTGAGTGGTCTCTTTTGTGGACCAGCTTCTTCCCAAGCTCAGATGTAATTAGACAGACGCACAGTTGCAGCTTTATATATATTAGTGGTTTGACAACGAAAACAGCATGTCTTGACCAGTTGATGTGCAGCAAGCACCGCGCGGCCGCCGACACTAGTATCAGCAGAGGGAAAGTAGTGGCAGCAACAACGGCCATCGAACAATTTCTTGCCATGGCCTCCGAGATAGCATGACCTGTCCAGTTTAACCAGGGAAAAATTGAACTTTTGAACCACTTGTGCCATTCCCCAAAGTAACATCCAGAGTTTCTGTTTTCAATGAATGAAACAGAAACAAGCAGCATTTTATTGCATCTCTTGTTGCATGGAAGGTTCTTTATTTGGTGCAGCTAGTTCAATTGCTAGAGATTACGTAATTGTAGGCGGCAACTCTGACGTCATCGAGATCATCTTGCGAATCAGAATGTCCTACTCTTGGCACATGTATTCTCGTGCATTTACATTAGTTCCTGAGTAAATAAGGCACTGCTGTTGATAATATTGTCATTTTAGACGTCATACATTGAGCTTACACTTTTGCATAAATTGTCAACTTCATTATGCCTTCAAAAAAAAGCTCTAGAAAAGCCACTCTTCCAGCTTTCGCTGTGCTTGTGCTGTAAATTCCACACAGACCTCGTGTTTTTTCTTTCTTAATCAATTTCATAAATCTTAACCTGCAGTATTGCCGTCAATTGTGGCAAACGATAATGTGCTTATATAATGCTAGATGATGACTGCCAGAGTAAAATTTGGTGCACTGGTCTCAAAACCTTTAAAGTCAGCACAATGGTTGCCCAGTGAAAGTGTAGCATGTAGCCAAACTACACACGATTGACAATAAGAAAATACTACTATCCTTTTGGGCAATGATCATGTCACAATTCTTAAAAATTCAGGAGTGCTTCCCTATTAGGGAAAGGAGAAAATCAAAACAGGGCATGAGTTACCTGGACATACTCAGCAACAGTAAAAAAATGTACTTTCTGTGGATTGCCATGTTCAGTGCTAATTGCAAAAACACACATAAAGAACTCTAGTGCATACCCTCACTGATACACATAGGTGCATCGCAAATCAAGCATGTCTACTTGTAAACTGTGTAAAAAGTCAGCTGGGAATCAATATTTGGGCCCACGAAATTTGCACGGAAACATAATGACAGCTTCTGGAGTTGTAGCCATATAAAATATTATATGGGCATATGACTATAAGCTCCCAAAATCTAAAATTAACGTTTTATGTGACTGTGTCTCATTATGAAATAACTGAGTATAAGCTGCTCTAGTAGCAAAACACAACCTGCAGCCAGAAAGAAGAAAAAAAAAGAAGCAACAAAATGTTACAGCCTACAGGGTCACTTCTTTATTTATTGAATAAAAATGAGAATGCAAACTTTATGTACATCACAAGCTCCATCTTCTTGTCTTCATCTTGCATCAAAAACAATCACTGTGAGGCAAGTTAAGGAAACAAGTCCACAACGAATATAAGACACTGGTATAGTGCATTGCAGAATGCATTCAATAATCTTTAAATTTTGCATGAAGATCACATGTCCAGCTTTTCAATTTCAGGCAATAACAGTCAAAAGCTATAGGAAGGTAGCAGTGGCATTCCACTAAATACGTACATTACGACTTGCATGATGCTTCGCAAATAAGGGCCCCACTTTTCTCTCTCTCTCAATCACACATAGACATACAGACAAAACAGTCGAACTAATTCGCCATCATGAACATAAGTTGCAACGGCTGATATTTACAGGGTTACACATACATAAGTACCCAACAAAGATGGAAGTACAATGACTGCAGCCTTAAAATGTGCTTGGTTGGAGCATAAATCCATTTTGCCACGTAATGTGACTGTATATCTCTAAACTATTTCCAGAAGCCTCAGAATTTCTGCCAAATAGATGGGCTTAGCAAACTTCTGTTGAAGTATTGCAATAAGTGACATACAGTAAAACCTAGGTGATACGATCAGAGCTTGTACGAATTTTCTGTAGTCTCGGCCAAGGCCCACTGGCTTGAACTACAATGGTGAGTGGTTTTCGTGAACCGATTTCGAACGCGCAACACTTGATATGCATGCACACTACAGCAAAGATACGGAATGGTGCTGCTCGCATTGTTGAGGAAGATGCAACGAGCATGAGCTAGCACGGGAACCCAAGCGTAGGCATGTGTGCCATGCTGTCAGTTTGTCAGAATAATCAGCGACGTGTCATATCCTCCGAAGTTGTGCGCATGCATGTTGGATGCCCTAATGCACCTTGACAATTAGATTACACACATCTTGCACCTATATGACGACCAGAAATTCTACGATACCATTTCGCCATCTTGGGGGACGAGCTGCGGCAGTGAAAGCATGAAAGCGTTCCTGCGATCAAGCATTACAACTACAGCAAAAGGAAGAATGGTTGGGAGTCTTTGAACTCAACCCTCTCCCGCCTGCCAAAGGTCGTCCTCAGTGCAACTGCGCAAGAAAACTAAGCACAAAGCGGCGTAGTATGTCATTGGCACGTATAAGGCGCACGTATCTCGGAATCAACTGTGCTTACATCCGAGTTTCAGCACCCACTTTATATCAAGTGAGCTCGGAAACCTTCCTTTAATAAATGAAAATGCGGGGACACCACGGAAGAATGGAACAAATTGTATTTGAGAGCAGGCAGTCTGTGAGACAAGACGAATCCCAATTGTGCACAGACTCTTCTGCTCGGATATGCCACATGGCACGACGACCGTGCGCGATACCACCACATAAAAATCCCAGTGCCTACTGAATGTTGAGGCTGATGCAATGGCGGCTGCAGTCGCGAGTCAAATGGCATAAAAAACGGCAACACAGTGGCAGGCCAGCTCCCGCGAGAAGATGATAGCCGCGCGAACTAAAACAATTCCGGCCAGCCCCCGCAAAAATATGGATGACGTATGGACGAAAATGAGCCTGGTTGTAGCCTTCTAGAAATTTCCTAAGCTTGTGACCATCATTAATTTACTTTAAGTAGACCGCTCCACTTGTCAAAGAGAAGTTATGCGTTTGCAAGGCTTGTAAAATACAGTATAATCTCGATGATAAGATTACGGTTGATGAGAATTTCGCCATTGTACGAATTTTAACGTTGCTTCGGATGGACTAAATTATATTATGTAAGCCGTGATTCGGTGTTATAAGAACGGTTTCCCCAGCCGCCGTGAATGATAGGAACGTGTGATTGGCCACTGCTCGCGAACAGCGAAACACGGCTTGCGGAGGAAGGCCCATTCACACTTGGCTTCAAAGGGAGCGACCATGGCAAAACTCACGGGAATTTCCCTTGCTTCATGCCTACATGGCCAGATAACCACGCCACGAGGCCGACACGAAAAAATCAGACCAATCTTTTCGTCACGTGATAGCAGATCACCTTTTTGCCTCACGGCTTTGGCTACACCACAGAACCCTACACAGACTACACTAGCTCTCAAGCCACGTGACTAAACAACCAGCCGCAAATTCAAGATGGCGGCAAAGGCGTCGACGGCGGCTCGCGTTGGCGCAATCGCAAAATATCCGAGCAGCACAAGGTAGTTTACAGGCTTGAGAAAGACACATTCATCGAGGGCCTGGTTTGGATTACGATCGATGCGAACACCAGAATCGGCAGGTACGGCAGCAGCGAGTCTGCATGCCCTAACGTGCCTCGCTTTTGTACTGCCGGCAGAATCCCTCATCACCGCTGCCGGGGCATCCGCTCGTGTTGTTTCTACTGGCATGTATCCCAAAAGAACCTTTGTAGAGGTGTAAACTTGCATGCATAGGTAGAACTCTGTACTAATTTTATTGCTCAAGAAATGGGCCAAACAGAACGAAATTTCAAGCGGCGGCGGCGTGTATACAAAGGGCAGAACGAATGTGAACATTTTCAATGCGCGCAGACGCGATTTTGCGGCCGCTTTGGCATTTTCGCTTAAATTCTCCCGTGTGAATTCTCCAGGGCCAATTTCTTTTGAGTGTGTCGACATCGGGGCTCGCTTTTCCGGCCGCTTAAAGGGGGAAACGAGTGAATATCCAATAATTTTTGCCGCTTTCGCTCCCTTTGATGCCAAGTGTGAACGCACCTTAAGCGCCCAGAACCATGATTGAGGTAAAAAAAGGCACATTATTTCGGGGCGGTGAAAGTAGGAAAGTTCGAAAGAGCATTATGAAATTTTTTTTCAGCAAGAAGTAGTTGACCCAAATGAAGTTGTTGTTCATCTTCACGATCAGCTTTGATTTGTTTTTGATTGATACGAATTCGGGATGATACGAATATTTTGCGGACCCCTTTTGAATTCGTATCATCGTGATTATACTGTAATTGTGTGCCTCAAAGGACTTGACTTTCATTTCCCGAAGAGTCGCCAAGCTTGAGGAGTACAATAAGCAGTTCGTGATGTCCATATAGGTTGCTTCAAGCAGCGTGTTGATATCCGTCGCCATGTCGTCGTTTGGTCACAGTATGTTCGGATCGATGCCATCGCACATTTACATCTTTTTCTTCGTGACGAATGCCCGGCGATTCAATTAAGTCACTGTAATACAACAACTTAAGTGGCCCTTCGCTTGAAGCGATCGAAACTGCTTCATGAAAGTCTCTAGAACTCAAAAAAAAAAAAACTTCAATTAGACAAATGCGCTGACAGTACGGTGCGGAGCGCGGCAACTAGAAGTCCCCCAGGACGGTCGCCACTCCAACGGAAGAAATGTAGTGACGTCACGAGCAAGGTGTGTACAGATGGTGCTGGTGTCGCATTTCTTGTAATATTTTCCATAGCCCGTCGACACTTGCGGCCATTGTTGTACTCCTGTGTTGACACGTGTCTGCCACAACAATGAAAACCATGTACTCGCATTAAGACATCCCATGAAAGGTGTGCGAGAAAAGAAAGAGGATGGTCTTGGTGAAGGAGCTAGGCCTTGCGACGTGAACATGCACAATTGTTGAGAACACGCACACCTGTCAACTCTCAGAAATACACACAAAAATTAGGAAGCTGTTCATGACATTGCTGCAGCAGTACAAAAAAATAAACGAAGTGGTATGCCAGCTTTCTCTTGTCACATGACAATGTTTTTTCTGGTGCTACACATTTCAGATAATACGAATACTTGTGATAACCCTGGCTAACTATGCATTTTTTATCTCTTGTCCAAGTAACCTACGGCTTTGAGCAATACGTAACAAGGAGTACAACTGTTCTATCAGCCACAGTCGAATTTTAAAAAGCTCGCTTCAAGGAACTGTCTACCGTCCTACACTGTTTTTTGTTTTGCGTCGCAATAAAAAGCATACCATAAGAAGTAAAGCCTTGCAGCAGTTTTCTGAAAAGTGTGAAGAAATTTTTAAAACAGAATTTTTCGTTCGGTTTCCTTCCATGAATGGGATGAATGGCAATACACTAGTCGGTGGGGTAGGTGATGACGATTGTACAGCCAGTGAAAGTCGAAAACTGAAACAGCGTGCGATTTTTGCAGGCTCCATCAAGTTTTGTTTAATAATAAAACAATTAACCTTAGTGGTCATTTAAAGCTTTGAAATTTTCTAAGCAGTAGACAGACCCTTCAGGATTAAAAGAAAACATTGCTGGTAAAATGTTGCACTTAACTAGGCCTAACGAATTAAGTGGCACAAGACAACTCAAACACAGCAACATTAATAGACTATCAGTTAATTGTGAAAGGTTGCGAAACCTTTTATCTTGCAGTTACTGCAGTCCCTTATTCTTAATTGTGAATCAAGTAATTAGCTAAATAAATATATGAGTCCAACAAAAAGGCAACTATAATGAACAAGTCATTAAGGATACAACGCTTGGTACGTTTCTTGTACATGATCCTGTAGCCACACTCTCTGCAACGAATGGGATCTCTGGGACGAATTTCGTTTTCCTGGTGGCACTCTGCACCGAATCCAAAGAGTTAGTTTGAATAGAACAATATAAAATAAGCAAGATAGAAAAATGAGCGAGCTGGTGCATTCATCTTGGCTAACAGCATGAAAAACAAAGACTAGGACAAAAAGTGGACACGTGTCCACTTGTAGCCATTGTGTGTGCTTCTCGCTCTGTTAGACAAGACAATCCACAGGTGGCACTCAGTATTCTGGCGATTGGTTAACTGAAAAAAGAAGTGTTAGAACAATATCACTTGGTTCAACGGAAATAAAATACACTTGTTTTGGCTTGCTAAGAGACATCGAGCTCATTAATGCATCTTTGCTAAAGAAAAACAGAAAAAAGAGGTGGACTCCCACTACTACAAACATCCGTGAAAAACCTACTGACACGGTCAGTTAGAAAATAGCGCAATGAGGTTACAAGAAAAGCAGAAAAGAGCGTCAGTTCAATGTGTTAGCGCTATATCAAACTAAGCTTGCAATTCTGGCAAAGCTACACCATTGCAGTCAGACAATAGTTCTCAGCCTATAGAGTACTTGTCAAAAGTCGGGCCAGCACTGCGAGGAAAATGGCGAATGGGACGGCTTCACAAAGAGATTAGGTACTTGCCGAGGCTGGCAGCGTGACATAACGTTCTTTTGTTTATTTCCCCCTACATGCTAAAAAAAAAAAAAAACGACTGAAGGCATTTCTTAATGCAACGCGTGACATTACTCACTGCCACGCGTGGTATCGCCTTGACCACGTGTCATCAGAACATAGAATTTGTTTTTGAATGAGTTGGTGCCTTCGTTTGCTTGACATTTCTTAACTGGCGCAAAACTGGTAACATGAAAAAGAGGGGAGGAAAGAGACAGACGGGTGCCAAACTACCAACTGTTTGTTGCCGCTGCAGGCTGAAAAAGAAGTAAACTTCCACACATGCGCAGAGGCATGGAAGAGTTACCACAGACATCTTGTGTCATCCCCCCTCTTTTTCATGTTCTTAGCTTTACACCAGTTACAAAATGTTCAGCATCAGAACACAGCATAATTGCCACGCATGGGTGTGTTTGCAATCACAACAGTTTTAGCCACAGTGGTTCTGGGGAGTAGCGATTTCATTTCGAAATGGTGCGATGGAGGAGGAGGAAAGAAATAAGTAAAAGGATAGGGAGGTTAGCCGATTCTCAGACCGGTTGGCTACCCTGTGCTGGGGAAGGGGGGCAAGGGGAAGTAAGGATGACAGAAAAGAGATGTTACAAAGAGAAAGAAGACAACATATAGCAAAAGAGGAAAAGCAAAATTAAAGAGAATACCACACTAAAGTATGTCTCTAAGGCCAGTTGTCTGCAAAAAACGTAATAAAACTTTCAAAGCCTTTCAGGCTGAGAATGAACGGTGCAATGCGTGCAGAATGTCACAAGTATGGTGAAAGTTATTATGGGCTTAGAGAGATTCTGCTGTAACCCGCACAGCTGCCTACATCAAGATGAATGCAGGATTTGTTGCTAATGGGCTCAAAGGTAAAAAGTTAATTCGGATGCTCATGTGGAAGTAGAAAGTATGTCTGGGATGAAGACACAGTTCTTCTTCCATGGCTGCACTGCTAAGTAAATGCCCTTGCCACACGAAGCACTGAATCGTTAACATGTGAAGCTTCAGCTTACGAATAAATTTTGCATAATGTGAGCGCCAGCAACGTTTCACCATAGTTCCCACAAACGATGAGCAGCGGCAGCGTGATCTCGCATGGGGTGGCACATATTTCTGTGCACACTGCAAATTGGCAGCTCACGCGATGCTTCTTTAAATGCAGGACAAGTAGGAAATGAATAGTTAGTTTTGTTTCTGAATGCAGAAGTATGGTCCTTAATGCAAGGACGGTATGTGTTCCCAGTATTTTGGAGAAACGTAGCAGGGTTAGCATCTTGCATTAGAGCTTGACCTCATCCATTATTTCAAGTGCTGCTGCAGCATAATTTCCAAGCAGCACACATTTCTAGTGGCCCTGTCATATGGGACGACAATGGCCACATGACGGGATCACAAGAAATGTGTTACTACCACGGTATTTCTTGCTTGTGCAAGTCCGATGTCCATACGAAAGGCTTCCCCCTTCTTGCTTTTGTATGCTGGCAAGCTGCCTATTTCCGCATGCATGGTACGCTCATGATTGCCAATGAAGCTTCGCAAGTAATCCCCCTCGTCGGATTTACGTTGCTGCACTCCTGTACTTTGTCAGGCCACCCACCAAACAACCTAAGAGGCAACAACCGTGCTTCACCATGGTGGTTCTTTCACAAGTACTCTTTTCCGAATGGGAAGAGAGGGTAAACAGGGAATGTCGTAAGAAACAAGGGAATGTCGTAAGAAACAACAGCCCATGCCTCACTTCGAAGCAATAGCGTCTCCGCTCCAGTTTTGACAAGCCAAGAATCATGTTGTTACTTACTACGACAGTGGCGTCAACAGAATGCTGGAAAAAACAAGCAATAATGGTGCGCAACATTGCCTATGTATGAGCTTTCAGTACACTTTATTGGCAGCACATTGGAACAACATCACTGGCGAGTGAACCGAGGTCACAAACTAATGAAAATTGAGATGGGGGTAGGTATTGTTTTCTCTTTAATTTTGAATTTCTTTGACAACTTTATACTGCGTGCTACTACCACAGCCGTTTCTGCTGCACTAACCTGCCAGTACTTCATCCACACAACTCACGCGTAAAAAATGGGAGGCTTAATAGTGTTGTTAGGGGGGGGGAGGGGGGCGTTTAAGATTGTCTCAACACTTTTTTAGTTGCTTCAATCTATACAGACACTCACTGCGACGTCTGTTGAACTCATCAGCAAGCTTCTCCCACATTTTTTCGTTTGATATGTACAAACACAGCTTCTGTTTTCCTGTTCCAAAGCACCTCACCGTAATTTTCCACGAGATTCTTGAGGATGTTAGGTTCTTCAATGGTGAGCTTACCTAGCGGCCACGGTAACTACGCAACTCATGATGCTTGAATCAGCCAATGACTGCCAATTCGGGTACATAGAGCAATCACTTAGGTATGGGGCATGATTTGTAGGAAGAGGAAGGGACAATTTCTAGCTGAATTCGAGAATCACTTGCGAATTCTTGGTTGCGTGCTGCGCTCAGCTTGCGTGCTCTTGGAAGCCTCTGCTACCGATTGGCATTTTCTTACCACGTGAGAATGCGTTGCAGAGCCGCTTAAAAATAATATGTGAAGATGTAGCAGTTAAAGTATTGTACATCTGTTTGAGTAGCTACAGTGGCTTCTTGGTTTCTAAGGAATTTGCACAATCAAGATGCGGTCAAGCTGATCTGTAGAGCCTCTCCAGAGCAAAAATAAAAATTACTCAAATGCCTTTCGCGGCTTCAGCTGCATCTCTCAGCTTGTTCACACGATAAAGAAAAGCATCAATCAGCATTTCATAAACTACACGCGTGTTCGCAGATTACATCCCCTTTGCACGTACCACCACAGATGTAGATCATTGGCACCTTCACAGGCTGAGCTGGATCTTTTGGTGCACCCTCCATGGCCAAAACAGCCGAAGTTCCTCCACTGCACAGAAATGTCAAAAGTAAAGAACATACATAATTGTGATCACTAATCAATATTTCTTTTATTTTTATTTTTTTTCACATTCCCCGACTCTTCGCAGTTTTCCATGATGCTTAAAAGCAAATTCCGTGACCACCCCTCCCCTTGGAAAACTCTGCGCAGTAAACATACCCTCGTGTGGAAAAAAAAAAAAAATTAAAGATCAGGCGCTCATATAAAATGAGTAAACATATTCCCCGCATGCGCTCAGAATGTTCCGAGCACGTGCGATAAAAATATGAAAAAGTACATCAGACCAAAATAAAACATCTGAGCTAAGCAGAGAGCAATCCGGCTGTTTGATGTTGGGAAGAACCAGGAAGCAAACTCACGAGGTAAAATTAGCCGCAGCTGAAAGTTTGAAGGAGCCCGCAATAGTTTGACAACCTAGTCAAAACTGCTACGAAATGTGAAAGTGGCACCCTCTCGCAGCATCCGTGTAAAAGAAGGACGCGGGAGCCCTGCCAGTTTTGCCACTGGAGTATATTCTAGTTCAATATAATGGCCACAGCCCAGGCTGCCTAGGATGTGGATTGGATTGACATGGGCTGCTGTATTCACAACCGATTTGCATCCCTGCCTAATTTGCACACCAATAAAATATACTTTTCAGCCAAAAGGAATTACTGCTGATGTATTCTGTGCCCCTTGCCTTGACAACAACTTACAACAATGTCGCAAGAAGAGAGCCGTACTGCAAAATTTTCTTTTTCCTTTTGCACGACGAGCACATGCGTGTTGGTGTTTTATTTCCCTTGACTTTGACGCCTGAAGCATGATGGAAGTTCTCAGATGCCTGCAATTAAAACTGGGGGTCGCATTTAAAGAGCTGACATTTGAAAAATATCCATCCTGAACTTACTTACAGCGCAACACCAGAAAAAATACAGGACAGGAAAGGAGTAAAAGAGAAAGAAAAGACGGCGCTTTTTCTCTTTTACTCCTTTCCTGTCCTGTATTTTTTCTGGTGTTGCGCTGTAAGTAAGTTCACGATGGATCCTAACCAACTGGCCCAACTTACCGTCTTACTTTGAAAAATATGATGGCAAGAAGGAGTCTGTCAGGTCGGAACAGCTACCTCAATTCCATAAATGAATCTTGAATGCCAGCGTGTAACTTTCGTTCACATACTTTCATATGAACGTGACGCTAAAAATAATCACAGATTTAAGAACACGATCTCAAAAAACTGAGATGAGAAATTTAGCTGAGGTTACCCAATGCTACCAGGAATAAGTGCGTAGCTGAGTACGTTTTCCATTCCATTGCCATTAACAAAAATAGTAATATTAAAGGCACGGCATACCCCAGCTCGCTTATGCTGATGGCAGTTCTGGCCTAACCAGAAGGCCATCAAGCCAAGCCGAAGTCTTGGCCAAAACAAACATGCACAAATTTACCTACATGAGTAATGTGGTTCGAAAGTCAGTTATGCTGTGTGATATGTACAAGCAACAGTCATTTAATAGTTCATGTACCAATATGGAAGCTAAGAAATGGTACAGTGAAGGACAAGTTGCCAAGCGGAAATGTCCCCAGCCTTGTCTACGGTATAGGCTCCCACGATTGCGACAACCAGTAGAACAGTGAAACCGGTGATTTCAGGAAGTGTTATACAACATGAACAAGGTTTCACGAAAGGATGCGTGGCCTCGCATGCCCTTAGCTGAATATGTGGAATCTGCAAGCCATCAAATTGACTGGTCAAGTGCACATGTTCCGGCAAAAAAAAAGAAGCTAGCATCACGCCTGCACGTGGAATCCCTGTACCTCTAACTTGAACGCTCCAACGCGTGGCCTCAGGTCGCGTGGACTGAGGTCAACGCCACCAAGCGTTGAAAATGATATGCTTGCTGCAGACAAGGATAGCACACGTCGATTTCACTAGAAAATTTCTTTTTCCACTCTGCCTGACGGGCAGGTCGAATGCACTCACTTCGCATCCCATTTTCCCCACGTTTTGCTCGTGGCTACGTTACCGCGTGCCCATGGCGTTCGTTCAAGCACGAAAGGTGCATAAGCTGTCGCACGCAGTGATTCATTCTTGAGATAGGTATCAAACAACGAATGCCGTATGCTGAACAGGAGTGATGGGACGCTTCCGACAATTTACTCTCGAGGCGTATGTCGCGTACCTAAGGCTACTTGAAGGGACACTAAAGAGAAACAGTGACTTGGTTTAGATTGACAAACTGCACTCTGAAAACTCTAATGCCTTATTTTTAACTATCATAAGGAGAAAACAAAGGTTCAAGTTTCATTTTAAAATTTTGCACTGAAATCTCCGCACGTGATGATATAGTATTTCAAAATGTATTTTTTTGTATTTTCGTGACGTTGGCTTGAGCAAATTTTCTGAACCTTCGTACGCTAGATCTATGGCACCTACAGATGACAATGTACTTCATTTTTATTGCGTAGAAGTTATGTACGACCCTGTAGACGCCTTCAAATTTATGACATCACGGCGTTTGGTACAGGAATCTGAAGGTGGTGTCTCCACAAGCATTTTATTTTTGCACGCTTTCTCACTTACCAAACGTTGTGTCGCGGCAAGAGTGGTGTTTTAGGGATTGTGAAATTGTATTTAACTAATACATGAAAAACAGCTTCACTCTTTAGTGTCTCTCTAAATACGCTGTGCGTTTCTTATTGCTTTTATTGTGAACAAGGCTCCCGCATGAGGTGCTGAAATCTCAGTAAATGTGTTCTATTGGTTGGTGTATCCTTTCGCGTTTGCACTGAGAAGTGACAGTTATGCACTGCCTTTTTTCCCACCTCTTCTAGCTGTTAATTATAGTCAGCGAAAGGAGTGACTTTTCTTAAATCAATGGTAATGCTTGTTTTTGTGACAGACGCATAGACTGTCATCAGTTTACAAGACCTGGCCAGACTTTTTAGGAATTCCCTAACTTTTCCAGGTTGGTAGACACCCTGCTAATGCTATAAAAATGTGACTGTTGGCGATTCAACAATACCAATGATAGTTATGCAATTACTAACCCCGAGATAAGGCAAAGAACACACACAACTTGAGTGTTGGCCATTCAACAATACCGATCACCATAATTTGGATTTTTACATTAAAATATGTGAACATTTCCATGGTATTTGCCTGTGACACCCGACAGGTATCAATCATGCTGAGCAAGGTATCGTTCACAGGGCATCCAACTTTCTGCACGGTCGTGATTACATCGTAATATTAGACTAGCGTGACAACTACAGGAGCCCGAGCGGGTCGTGTCTATCCCTATGGAGCATACCGCAGATATGCCTGCGGAAAAACAGCATCCTTTTGTTCACTAACAGGCTTGCGGAACTACCGCAATTACTACTTTGACTTATGGCTCATTCTATTGGAGTTCATTGTACACTGTCGTTCTTTATGAAAGGGAACACGCGATTGCGTGACCTGCTCTCTACAACGGCTGCCTACAGTATCTTGAAGCGATTATCCAGCGGCCCATGGCCTCCGAGATTGCGGACGCGTGGCAGTTTTCTCTCCAGCCATCCCAATTGCATGGAGAACGCGTGTTTCCAGAGGTGGGCATGGCCCGCTCTTTTATCCGTACCGCGGCGCTCTTTCTTTCAGTCAAAAAGGCTGCCGCGCTGTTGGCGAAGCTTCTATGTGGCGAGAAAAAAATGGTTTTGCACTTCTATATACCTTTGTGTTCGTTTGGAAATGTCGGGTCAAGGAGTACGAGCGGCAAAGTCAACGCTGGAGCATTTTATTTTGATATGGGGTTTTTATTTTGCAGTAGATTGGCGCCGACAATATTATAGCAGTTAAAATTTTGATGCCTCTGCAAGAGATCCGCATGTGCTCGAAACTATACTTCGAAGTTCGTGGGCTGCATAGAAGGGGGGCACCGGCGAAGAAAAAAAAAATGGCAGCCCGATCCGCAAGCGAGGTGAGACGACTGCAGCTTTCTACGTCCATGGATTACTTTTTACACTCGATTGAATGCATTCTTCTTGCTCTCATTGAACTAGCGCTGCTTTTCATTGTAACATTGTTTCAAGAATTCTAGCAGACGCCCTAATGTGATGACAGCTGCATCACGACGTGGTTTTATTGCTTTTTAGGCTCACACTCCGGCCGTCCAGCCGAGCTTGCCACAATATGAGGAACGTTCAGTGGGACTTTACAATGACAAGCGAAACGTTGTTCGGCATGCGAGGGATAAATAATCAAAATTACAGCATATGCCAGGAGAGAATGATTAGTGCAGTGAAGCGTCCGTCCATGCAACCCGTTGACTCCTGTCACACGACAGCACGCATCAGACTGAAGGAGGCTTCGCCTTACTCATCATATCATTCACTCCGCCCATATGCCGACAACAATGGATAGAAGTCAACGACCGATCAAGTGATACCAGAAAAAGCTTCACTTAAAAGCAATAAAACCACATCACGCTACATATCGCAGCTGAGATTACGTCAGCGAGCCTCTTATAATTCTCTAAACAGCGTTACAATCTAAATCAGGGGCAGTTCCACGAAAGGAACAAGAAAGTAACTCATCTTTTTGCGTGTAACCCGTGAGCGCAGAATGCGGCTTTCAGATTTAGCTCGTAGATTGGGCTGTCTTTTTTTATTAAATGTGGAGCGTTGTATAAGCGAACCTACTCGCAAATCAGGTGTCGGCAGCGCCGTGAACGCCACCACTGCGCATGCTGGTGTCTCGTTCCCAAGCTTTTTTACCTATATAATGTGCAGAAACACACGCATCAGTATGACATATTCCTGAAATCAAACGGAAGAAACAAGACCAGGCGTCACTTTCTCTAACAGGTGAAAACTACAGCATTGACATATGATCAATTATAAACCGTAACCAGTCGGCAACTTAATAGATTGCTTCAATTCAATCAATAATTTTGACTTCTACTCCAAAATTTCCTCTCCTCTATGCAGAATGCCGGCGACGCATGCACGCAAGGTAACCACGCGAACGCCGCGGCATGAGCGCGTAACGAAGAAATAGCACCCGCTGGAGAGGAACGGTCGCTGGGTCAACCAAACTCGGCGCTCAGCATCATTAACTGTCTTGCTCTCTCTTTGAAATGTGCCGATGCCGTCAAGTCTGGAGCGAAATCCGCGCTCTCAAAGCGTACAACGCTTCGCACTCGCCCACGGCTTCTGAAGTTTCTCTTTCCAACTACCTCCCGTCGCGCCTCTCGCAGAGGCAGGAGACAGGAAGGAGGTCTAGACTGAACGTCACCGGCTCTGCGATGACCACGGGCTGGTCACAGGTGCGCTTTGGTCACTTACGGTCGCCCATTCGCACTGTGAATTCTACCGTGTTCAGTGTTAGAATAGCGTCTACCCTGCTGCAAACCGCAACACACGATCGCAGCGACACCGTAGCTTCAAAACCAGCGCTTGCTCGCCACATGCGGGCCGCGATCGCCGCACGCAATTTCGGACTTTTTGCGTGCGGTCCCTGATACGTTCCCTTACCACATCGAGAGTGCGGTCAGAGAAGTCTACAACGAATGCTTAACGCGCACACAGCAGACAAAAAAACACAACGTTCGCGTTGTACGTTTATGCAACAGCCCTTCACAGAGCAATCGATGCTGCCGTCAACGTGAAAACGAGCTTTAGAATAAGAGAGTTGAGTTAGAAAACAGCCCAACACGAGCACGGACAAGACCTCTTATGTGTCCATGTTTGCATGCTCAGCTTTTTTAACGCGTAAACAAGACACTACTACGCTCGATTGCAGGCACGTACAGCATAAGCAAGCAACGGCATCGGTAAGATGTCAGAAAACGTCAACAGTTCAAAAAGAACGGAAACCAAACGCGTACGATAACGGGCAGTACGAAAGAAACGACGTGCAGTGACGGGTGTCATGCGGGTTTCAAATAATGTGGCCTCGCTTCTTATCTGCTGAACAAACGAAAAAGATGGCTATTCCCCACACTTACCAGTTTTGTTGAAAACAAGAGGTCAAGTGCAATCAAGCGACGCGACGAAGATTCAGGGCCGTTTGCAGTGTGTGCAGGAGTGTTGTGGTGTGCGCAAACACAACTTTAGGCGGTCGCCATATTGGTTGGATATTGTCGCTCAAAAAAGCGAAACGGCACAATAATTACAATTCTGGCTGTAAAAAAAAAGGATAGTAAAACATAACGTATTTACCAACTTCAATCAAATATGAAATTGTTACCTGAAGAAAACTTGAATCGGGCATTTTATTTAATTAAACAAAAATAACGTTTACTTGCTTTGTGCCGGGTTTTCTAGTACTCCCTTAACGCCGATTGGTCGCAGCTGGTTTCAAATCAAATGTCCCGCGTGTGTTTGAAATCAGTAGGCCAGATTTTACACATGACAGCCGTTGCGATGTGTTCAACGTACTCGCCTTGTTAGCTGCTTGGATCGTGTTGCATCGCTCGTTCGACATCGGCTCCGAAGGTGAGAATGAACGTCGACATTTTTCGCAGCGACAGCCGAATTAGCGTTAACGGAGGAGTGGCGGATCAAAAAAAGGGCGCCAGGCCGGGCCTGTGTTAGCGCGCTGTGCACCTGTGTGTGACGTTAGGTTGGCGCGGGCTACCGGCATGACGTATATTTTTGCGGGAAACAAGGGGATATCGGAGACATCGTTCGGCGTGTCCGAAGGTGCCTCATTAACGGATATCGAAGGCTGAATGCCGACGATTTGGTTTTTTTTTTTTTTTCATCTTTTAACCCCGCGAGAGTTCCGAGCGAGCTGGCAGTCGCAGCGCGTGACGAACGTGCAGTATGCATGAGGAGGTGGTTGTGGTGTGCCGACGAATCTGAACGATCAGTGGTAGTGGAGACTTCGCGAGGCCTACAGTACCTCGTGCTATTGCCGGCTCGTGCAAAACACGAGCTACACTTCTGTGTTCAGTTTTGGTCCAACCGGTTGAGGCCCGAACCCATTCGAGTACGCCGAGTGTCCGCCCTTTCGACTTGACACTTCGACGGCTTGGCTTCCATTCGAAGATCCCGTGCATTCGAAAACAGGTTTGTTGTATCAACTGACGTCTGATGAGTTGGTGCGTGTGCGTTTAAACCGCTGGAAATTATGCATTCTTTAGGCATGATTTCGTCTGCCTCATTTGCTTGCACGCTTGCTACAACCGTTGCCAAACGTTGCTCGTTGTAATCGGCGCGGCCTATCTGAAGCCGTTATCTTTGTTCAGACCGCGGACAGTTTTTACAGATCGCACGTTTTTTTCTCGCGGGAACGGCTTGCGTGTAAAAATCGCGCGCTATGTCTGGCAGATCCATTCGTGCACCGTTCCGCGGAATTTTTTTTTTTTTTTCGTGGTTATTACTGGCGACAGACGTCTTTTGATAAAATGCCGGTTGAGGCAGTGCGATGACAAAAAATTAATCGCATCTGCCCCGCTAAGACTTCAAGGTTGCATGGACGCGGTATTATTTCATAATTGGGGAATTTTTGCACTACACCACGCATTGAAGCATCTTTAATTTAAGTGCGCGCCTAATTCCTCTGGATGGCGCCGCACGTTTTCGACTAAGTGTGTGTGCTTTGGTTAGCATGCATACAATTGCTGTACTCCAGAAAACAGCTTGTTTCTCAACATCCATATATAATAGTTCACCCCTAATTCTCCATGATTGACTACTCTGCAGAAAAAGTGTTCACCTTAGCTTGCAAATTTGAGTGTCATTGCAGTGTTAACGTCAATGTGTGTCTGTGTCTCAAGCAACGGTATTCAAACGTGCATTTGAATTACCACTGTCGCATCGCTAAGCTTGCCACCTGCTCATGCTCGCAGCCATGCCAGTCTACCACTTTTGCATCAACTCCAGATGTCTCGATACAAGTCGTCAACAAAAGCTGAAAAACTCGTAATAATCTGAAAACATACTCCGCGTTCACTCGTAAATGCACTGAAACCTCTCGGTGCCATATTTTAATTGGCTTGGACAGGGGACCCCACACTAAATACATGTAAATGTTGCTGCGGATCTTCCAGTGCTGCATTTCAGGTTCCAGCAGAAGGCAATAAAACGTGCACATGTCAGTTGCTGTCCAGAAAACTGTCTCGTTTCAGTCTCGTCCCAAGTGACTGGTATCGACAGCTCTTGTGGGAAGCTGAGACTGTGACTCTGACTGGCCAGGGCTCGTAACAAACTTGCATCAGCTGAAGTGAACATGCCAACACTTGTTGCTTCAATAGTTGAATGTCCTCAATATCGCCAACGATGACTTGCGTTCATAATTAACTATGTTAGCTGCATTCACCAACACTCACTCCTGCTGATGCTTGAATCCATGTTTCCGCTCTCCAGTGCTTAATCTCATGCTTGTCATATAAATGTGGAGTGTGATCGCAAACTTGGCGTTCTCATGAACAATCATGTTGACACACGTTTGGAGTTTTTGGCAGTGTGCAACTTTTTGTTGCCACTGCAAGATGAGTCCTGGAGGTTAAGATTGATGTATTTAACTGCTCTACAAAGCTATCACTGACTGTAACATTATCTTGCATTTCACTTTTAAAATAATTCCATTGAACTTGCATTCCTTGTTTCTAATCTTCTCAACTGGCTTCTTTCATTTTTGTCTCAAAAAAAGATGGCACGCACACCGGCAAGGACACCGTCTTTCCTCACGGTGAACGCGACTCCCTGCGTGCTCCAGTCCACTCCTATCTCCGTGAGATCCCCGGAGAGCGGGTACTACGAAGGTTATTCGACAAACCGCAGCTCCAATTCTAGCCCCTCATCGGCCCTCCTAAGCGAAGACGAGAGTCGTCGTGCCTCTTACGTAGTGCCATACAGGTAAGCAGCAACATGGCTCCTGGTCATTTTGACGCAACCATGAGCAGCTGTTTACTGCATTCTGTGGTTGCCGACCAGTCAGAGGCATTAAATAGCCTAGTAAAAGTTATACAAGGCAGTGACTTTTACACACCAAAGGCAGATGCATGCAAGCCTGCTCCAACGTCCGCGCTGTATAGACTCTTGGTGGGAATCGGACGGCCCCTGATACCGCCGCCAGATGACGTGAAGCATAGTAGACGACATTGAGCATTGTACACGGCACAGAGCTCTTTCGCTCTCTCAAATTGGCATACGCTGAAACATTCCCATATTGGGAACCCGGAAAAGCCAGTCATCAAGGTATAAAGCATATGAAATCTCATTTCTGCATAAACGTGTGTCTTGTAAGCACTCCTTATATATATATATATATATATATATATATATATATATATATATATATATATAAGTGAACCTGCTACTTTTGTCGCACAGGTAGTTGGCTGCCGTGCGGTCATGTGGGCGGTTCTCTCCTGCCTTTTCAAGTTGTGCCCAACTGTAGTTACTAATAACGATTTACCTGTGACTAGTTGCTCTTCTACAGATAACATATAACTGCTTTTTATTAGTTTTTTAACATACAGACAAGCGGCTGAGTGTCGTACATAATTCTAAGCACAAGTGTAACTAGCAGAAACATGTACAGCACTTTCATTCCCCTTTTTTTGTTTTTTACTGAAACCATCACACTTAACCTCGCTGCTAGCTGTCGGCTAATTTTTTTTTATGCCCTGATGTCGCCATAATGTTCGGTAGCTTATGGCACGCATAAAGCATGTCCGAACTTCTTCAAAGGGCCTCTCTTCTTGCCACACTGCAAATTTTCGTTAATTACTCGAATATATGAAGTGCTCTTCGAAGAGTGTATCGCCAAAATAAATGCATTCAAATTAGTTCAAATTAGTTGGACTTGTTGGAAGATATCGAACTGGCCATTATAGTGTTTTGGGAAGCGATGTTCGTTGCCAGAGGAAACACTATCCTCAGTTGCTTCGGCTTACATCAACAGGCTGGCTAGCTCTTGTGCATTCTCACAATTGCTGGAGAAGATGAAGTATGTTGCACTGGTGTGGCAACCCCATCTCCTTTTAGAAACCAGCTGCCGCCGTTTTAACAAACGTTTCTTATATAGGTGTACCCACATGTGAGCTTTCACTCTTTGATAATGTGGCTTTCGTGAAAAATAAGGGTGCGCAACGCCCAGTTTTACGTTTGGGGAGTTTCAGGACTACAAGGGCATCTCATAAATTTGATAACACCATTGCTACTGAAGGCTGCACTTGTTTGTTTGAAATGCCCAGACCTGGCGACACACCCTCTGCATTCCATATTTGTCTGTACTTTGCTAGAAGGCTTCTCATGCACGCGTTCGACTTTGCAGCGGCGACCCCGTGACACAGCAGCTGCGCCTTCCAGAGCCCGGGCCGAGTCGTCCTCATGTGAACATCCTCGAGGAGCTCCAGAGTTGCAGGCCGGTCGTATGCAGGATACTGAGCTATCTGGCCACACCAGATCTGGTGCGCGCCTGTCACGTCAGTTCGGAGTGGCGCAGGCTGTGCCTCTCCATACAAGAACAGTCGGATCGCTTCAAGACGTACATCAAGGAGAGAAAGGAGCACTTCGAGTCATCCAGGGTCAGTAACGAGCAGCTCATTCTACTTCATTTCCTGTGTGCTAACGAGATGGATTTATAGAAAGGAGGGGGCCTGAAACGACGAAAACATGTTGAACGAGGACTGTCAGCAGAGCCTAGGTTCCGACGCCGTCACTTGTCGCCTCAGCCACGTAGCCTTGCCACTAGAGAGAAATCTGGCACTAATCTGAAGCGAAAGCTGCAACTCGTAACACTTTGACCAGCACGGAAATGATGGGTACCATATAGATTTGCCTATGCTCCATTTTCTCGACTGAAGGAAATAAGTGTAAGCTCGAGGGCTTGTTTTTTTAAGCGTTTGACTTTACAGTTATATTAAATATTAATATTATGAACTCTACAGTCCCGATGGAAAAGCTGGCTCCCGCACTGTGCCTTGTCGGGCAACTGCTAATCGCTTCAAGCTCTGCATGCACAGTTTATAAAAAGATGTACTTAGTACTACACTGCCAGCTATCAGAGGAGCTATGCTAAAAGATTCATTTTAAAATGCCAATTATAGAAGATCTTTATCGGGTAGGAAGCGTGGAGTTTGCAAAAGAGAGACAACTGCCAATGCTATCTCTAAATGGATGAATGTTAGATACAGACCTTAAAGGGACTGTCTATCGCTTGGAAAAATTTTTTCAGTTGTGGCACAAATGAGGTTGTTCATCATATTGGCAGTAACGAGTACGCCTTAGTCCCAGAAAAAAAATAATTATAATTTGATGTTCAAAATCTACAAAGAATGACTGCGAGCATCACCCCACAGTGATGTTCTCAATCTCCTGGCAGGACAAAAAAACCTCGCAGGTAAGCTCGTATTGCTTATTAAAAACAAAAATGTATAGCTTGAAATTGTATTTTACGCAGGCTTAGGTTGCTCCAGAGAGCAATTTCTGCTTTTTGTCTCGTGTTCAGAGAGGTGCCCGGTGGCGTTGCGGCCGGCGTGTTCACTTGCCTGTCTGCAGCGAAGAAAAGCGCGAGCACTGCTTCTGGCAGTGCTCATAAGAACAAACAAAAATAATGTTTTCAGCTAAAAGCAGCGCGACTGACTTCAGGGAATTTTTTAACCATGCCCATGAATACAACGTAGTCTAGTTACATTGCACGAGTCTTCACGCATAACCGAGGCTCTGCATTGAAAATGTTTCCCTCATGTTGCGCTTCACTAAAGCATCCATGATGGCTCTCGTATTGCATATGCAATACGGAATGCCTAAAGATAACTGAAAGGCAGCAAGGACATCTGTTGTTTTGTGAAGCACATCTCATGTTTGCTTTATTTTAGTAGCACGTCAGGCATAAGTGGCATCGCTACAATGTGTTTTGCAACAACGCCGTGCCAGTGTTGCCAAAACACACCAACTTTCCGTTCTACTGCGGTGTTTTTTCAGGCTGACTAAACAGAGGTGGAGAAACTGGGGTAATAATAATGTATATGACAATTTGCGTGCTTTAGACAACCACTACGGTATTTGTTTTACTGTAAAACAAAACTTCATGAAGCCTACAAAAACTGCTCACGCTTTCAGTTTTCGACTTTCACGGATGCTACAATCGCCATCGACCCCACGAAACAGTTGATGACATTCATCACACCATTGGAAGAAGAGTGAAAGCAGATTTAAAAGAAAAATTTGTTTTAAAGTATTCTACTCTCTTTCTAGAGAAACCGCTGCAGGGTTAGACATTTGAAACGGTACGCTTTCTTTTGGGATACTTAACAGAACAGCAATGAAGGATGGCAGACAGTCCTATCAAAGAGGGTTGTCTTTCAAGACTTTCTTAGTTAATTGACCAATATTAGGCTGATTAGTAGACTAACAGTAAAGCCTACTTCTGTAACCAGCACTGATATGCAGTGCACACATTGCAATCAATGCAGTAAATTTTGGATTTACTTTTTAACTATGTACGCTTAATACTTCATTCTATTCATGTACTAGTGCTCCTCTAGGATTGTCAGCACAGTGCATTTTCTTTGGGTGGAATGACATGGACTGGCACAACGTTTTGTTTACTGACAAAAGAAAATTATATATATACGGCATACACACACTCATATAGGCATACAGAACCATCCAATGCAGAGGCAGTTGTAGTGTTTTATCAGCTCGCAAATGTATTTAATTTATTTAATTACTCCGATTCATCTCTACATTAGGGCAAATAAAACAAATTTCACTCTCGAATTGGGGACAGTCTTTGCAAGGGTCTCTCCATTTGCAGATCCAGCTGCAGTATACACAGTTACATGTAGACGGCTGGGCTAGTGGGTTTTTTTTTTTTTTGCTACCTAACCTGATAGTGACGAACAAAAAGACTGGCAAGTAGAAAGTTCTATTTGTTTGCATAAAAGTTCGGCTTTCTGGGTGTCTTTCTATTTGTGTCCTTGTTTAGCTGTAGCATGTTGCGTAGCAGTATATCTAGTCGTTATGACCGTTGAAGGAGCACCGACATGAAAATTTTGCATCTTGCTCTTTCTATTGCAATAAGTAGCTAACGACCCTCCTATTACGGCTCAAAAGCTCGTTTTCTCAGTTCATTAAACGCAAAGGGTTTTATACTGCCAAGTCGCAGTTACGGAGAGTGCAGGGTGAGGCGGTACCCACACTGTTTTTTGTTAAACATGTATTTGTCTAAGTGCTTGCTAAACACCTGTGCACGTGAACACTGCGAGACAGCTCTCTTCAATGAAGGCTCCCTCAAGTACATTGTAAGTATGTAAGACCCTCCAAAAATGCACAACAGAGGCAAGGACATCGCCGTTTGTACTCCCGCACAAGCCTGGCCCCTCTTTCTGTTGAAAAGGTCTGCTAAAAGAGAGTGCTCGCGGCAGCGAACTCGAACTCTAGAAGTAAGTGGTGGTTGTTCGTTTACAAGGAAAGCAGAGGAGCGTTTGGCGTGCTGTGTCGCGAAACTCGCGTTGAAACAGAATTTAATTATATTCTAAGCTGCTATTTCGTGGATGATGCACTATCCCACAAGTTATCTCTCCTTGTAGTTGTGCAGCTATGTGGTATACATTCTACCGTCTTCCACTTGTGCAGGAAAACATCCACGAGCGCAGGCCACCCAAGAGGGAGGCATCCAGTGCTCCTCCCCTGGCGAATCACAATGCCAACACAGAGCAAAATTCAAACGAGCAAGCCGGAAAGAACGAGGAAACAAAGACAAGGCTAGACTTGTTCAGAGAGGTGAGCAATGCACAGCCATTATGTCGAACATAACACGCTGTGGCACCTCGGCAGGTGTTGTTCAGCGAAGCTCTGGGATGTGAGTGACTATCAGCCGAAGAGCCTGCATTTTGTCAGGGACAATATGCGAGAACACCTGTGTGTGCTCACTCTTTTTCAACTAGCATAGAGGCTTTGTACCATGGTTGAGCGTCAACATGTTTATTTACTCTATTCGATGCTTGTAACATCGTCTGCTACAGACGTTAAACAAAGGCTAAAGGGATATTGGTGTTCCTGTTCCAATAATCTAGTAATCAATCTGCATCCAATGGATATATACTTTAGCATTCAGTTTTCAGGCGGCCTCAAGTGAAGCTTTGACCCGTGCTATCGCAGGAGTCTGCTGCGCCTTCCCGTCCCTTCACGTGTGTCCCAGGAAGACGTACGAGAGTTCTTTTGACAAATAGACTTTTCTAGTTGTTTTGATGATGCAAAATTTCGGAACATATGAATATCTACACACCCGCTTTGACACTTCCACCTTGTACTGTAGTTCGGAAACTTTACCATCCTCCATGGAGCGAAGCCTACGGAGACGGGGCTTTCGCACATTTGTGTTGCCTGGCTTGTAGCACAGCAGCTCGCAGCTGATTTCAGTGTTGCTCACTCGCATTGTTAATGCATTTAGAAAATTATATACACGAAAATGTGAATGGGAGAAACATTGCGATTGTCCGGTTAACATTCAAGACTTACTGCCATATTGCGAGAAAACTGTTGTCCTGACAAAAGCTTTCCACTTCTATACATGACATGGAGAGAAAAGTGAACAATAACTCTATTTTACCCACGACTTCCTACAACTGTTTAAGCCTCGTAATAATTAAAGCGTCATTGATTTCAGCAAGGTAAAATGAGAAAATTTCTTGGCGTGGTAGCAGACATGCGCTTCGATTCTGCAAGTTCCATAGTGTTGTCAAGAAAAGTTGTTACTGAGCACAGCCATTCCATTGAAGCAGCAGTTGCATTTAAGACTTCACCAGACTCTTGGTAAATGGATGTCTCTCTTATGTATCCAGTGGTGTTCTCCTAAGGCTTAGTTTTGAAGGCACATGTGAAGCCAGCACATGTAGATTGGAAAATGAAAGTACCGCTGGCTGCAACTGCCGTGCACAAAACCGTGCTCGCGACGACGCATAGGGACTACGAGTTCCAAGGGCACGCAGCCCTCGACAAGTCACGCTGATAGAGTGGCTTGTAGCATCGGTTTAGAGTGCATGCTCACTGTCGCAAGGTTGCGTGCATCGGCCTTTGAAGTGAAAACGCTGCTCTCTGCTTGATAAATTCTCGTACCTGTGGTACAGTTTTTGCAATTTCATGCGATGTGGTAAGCATTGGCTTCTTCAAAGGGAGCACAGCAGATCCATAAAGGTAGCCCCACCAGGAAAACGGGACAAAATATGACTGCGTCTAGGAAATCAAACTGACAACTCTTCAACCATTTCAGGAGGCCAAGCACATTCGGCCAGATGAATCGCTCTGGCCCTGTCCCAACTGCCAGTATCCGAGCCGGGTGACTGACAACGGTACGACTGGCACTTGCAAGTGCGGCTACCGGTACTGCCCCATATGTCGCCGGGACTACCACCTGCCCAAGCCGTGCATCACCATCTCCGGGCAAGTCTCCTCCCGGTCCAAAAAGAACATCATCGGCAGCAAGCACTCGAAGCGTCAGCTGCGCCGCCTATGACCACGCGCACACCTGCAATCGTGGTTGCATCCCGCTGTGCAGTCTTCAACGTGGGGCCAGCTGCAAAAGACTCAACGGGGTTGCTGCACAATGCCTCGTGCGTGCTCGGGTGCATGTGGCAAACTTCCCGGTTGAGTTTCTTAAGTTTTATTTTTTTATATACAGTTGACTATTTTTGTTCTTACATGCTTTTACGGGTGATGAGTGGACAAAAGTGAGCCCTCATTCTTAGTGCCTTTATGTGTGACGTGCAGGGAGTCTGCTAGTATTCTTTTGCATCGTCGCCAAACTGCATGCTATGTAGTGGGTAAATTCGTATTCTTGCACCAGTCACATTGCCATAAGTCCTGGCAGTGACATTTCCAAAACTCTTATTACATTCGCATTCAGTAAGGCGGGGACTGTCGCCAACTGCGGTCGCAAGGCCTTGCATTCGTCTGCCCATTGCGAGCTTGGCCACTCAATGGGCTGATGTATGTGGCCTTTGGCATAAGTTAACGACCGTTCTCAAAAACAATTGCTGAGCCCACCCTCCCAACATCTCTGGCGGTCCGCACATTCCGTTATGCAGTTCACGTACTGGCAGGCTTTCTGCAACACTTCCTGCCTTCACTCGCGTGGCTTCTGTGAAGCCCAGCTTCCATCACTGTACAAAACATCTCATCACCGCATTCAACAGGCAGGAAGCTTTCTGTACAGCCCGGAGCATCCCATGTACATAGTGTACATAGAGTGAATGGGAACCGGTGTGTATATACTGTACACTGTACCTGATGCGATCTCTGTGTACTTGAGAGGTGGGGCTTCAGGACTGACCAACAGTGCCAAGTGACTCTTCCTACTCCCTTTTGCAGTGGGGGAATTAAAAGTTGTGTACCTCTATGAACATGATTGGATCGCTGTGCGTCTCTCAAAACTGGTATTTTTCTCTCCCGATCAGTATTATGTTGCCACTTGCCGAAACACTAGAAATTGTTTTCAAAAACTTCCAGTATTCCACGACACTCTTCTGTTTTTTCTTTCAGTCTTTAACTCTAATTGGTACAAACTTAAAAGCGTGTGATATTGTAACATCCATGCATTTTTGTGTCATTGTTTCACTCTCAGTATTTTAAGTGTTTATGTAAAGTGAATACCATGTATGAAGGGCACTACATGTCCTAACGAATTATGCCACGTATATGGAGATATCCACTCTACCGCATTTATCTTGCCCTTGCATGGAGAAATGCCGCTACTGTAGCACAATTTCAAGGATTGTCTTGATGTGACAATTGTGCTCAATGTGATATGTACAGTGTCACAAGACAAAGCCAAAGTAAAATGAGATTTTTTTCGTATCAATACTGATCTGAACTGCGTCTTCAATTTCCCTTTCTCGCGTGCCTTTTTTTTATGCATGCTGAAAGTTAGAATTGTGAATACAGTGCACCCTGCCTCGCCGCGATGGTCTAGTGGCTAAGGTGCTCGGCTGCTGACCCGAAGGTTGCGGGATGGAATCCCGGCTGCGGCGGCTGCATTTCCGATGGAGGCGGTAATGTTGTAGGCCCGTGTGCTCGGATTTTGGGTACACGTTAAAGAACCCCAGGTGGTCGAAATTTCCGGAGGCCTCTACTTTGGCGTCTCTCATAATTATATGGTGGTTTTGGGTCGTTAAGCCCCACATATCAATCGACCAATCAGTGCACCCTTAATGAAATGGTGAGTGTGTACGACTGTTAGTTCTTACGCGCTCATTCACAGTTCAGTAGGATATGCAGTGTAGCCTGTGTCAGTCTGAGGTTAGTTTTCTCATATTTTTCTGAGCCTTGAAACTGTATGTGGGAGAGGTTGTTTCCATAATAGGTGTGTGTGTATCGGTATTTACATACCGTATTTACTCTCATAATAGGTGCGCACCCCTGAAGTATCAGTAGTTCTGTACCGTATTTGCATGGTTGCAATTCGGCGCCCTCTTAACTGGAGTGGAAAAAAAAAAATGTCGCAACGTCGCTGCGCGGTCTCGCCGAGTGAGAAATAATTGTGGTCTGGCAATGGAGTAACCTTTGCGCCGGCGTGGCTCTTGTTGCGCATGTTCAGCTTGGAACCTGTGATCGCGTTTTCAGCAAGGGCACTTCGAGTTCCCTGTGAGGAAAAGTGTCATCGTTATTGCATTCGCTACCTAGCCCGTAAACTTGGAAGCTTTTAAGCTTTTCTACACAAGCTTTCGTTTTAGCTGCGACTATGCAGGTTTGCAGAAGGTTGGCAGACTTTTGTCGCCATTGATTTCCCGACCACAACCCTAAACATCACATCACATGCACTGCTCTTGGATTGGCGCTCGAGTACCATCTTTTCGACGCTCGATCTTCATGACGGTTTACAGTCATGTCATACCAACTAGCCCAAACCGCCACACTTCAATCTCCATGTTGTCTTATGCAAACTTCCCGTGACAATACCGTATGTCGAACCGTTGACTAAGCCTAATCGGCAATTGTTGCTTTTCGGTAGAGGTTGTGGTTAATCAAATTCGCTGTTTGGTGTGAAATTAATGTCGCTCTTTACGGTGGCTCTACTTGAAGGAAAGATGACATGGGTATCACTTGGAACACTCGAATGGTGGTTCGAGGTTCAATTGCAATGTCTTTTGATATAGGGTGTGAAGCCATGAAATGAACATTCGCTACCATTCAGTGCACAAAATTTCAGCCGTGACGATTCGCATAATCTAGGTGGCCTGAAACGCAATTGAAAAATTTCCGCGATGGCGCTTTCTTTTTGTAGGTTTTTTTTCCCAGTGTTCATTCTGTCGGCAACACGGTTCTGTCAATGTTAGTTAACTTTCAGGAAATTTGATTGCTTCTAAGCACACTGCATCGCATGCCTCAGTTCTCGGACATGCGAGACTGCATGCTCAACACGTTTTGCGCTAGTGTATCCTATACAGAAAGTTGCTTCGTATGCAGTACGGGTACTGTGACTTTGGCCACTTACGTTATCAGTGGTCTAGGCTGGCAGTCGTAAATAAAATAATCTGAAATTTTACACGAAATTTTATCACAAACTTATCACCACGTATTCTGGGGAAAAATTGCGCCTAAATGCGAGTAAATACAGTAGTTCAAATCAATCCAAGTTCCCAACTTAAGAGTACTCATAGCTTACAAGTTTCCTGAGAAGGATGAGCAAGTGTCAACACAAAATTTAAATGACACAGATAAGATCGCTGTACAGTGCTTGCGGCATAAAACGTGGCAGGTCAGGGTTCAGCAATGTGCATATTTTTGCATGCGTGGCCTCCAGTTTGTATTTCATCGATGCAACATTATCTCTTACACTTGCCTCAGAGCCAACGTTGCTTTCAGTGACTGGATTTGCGGTGGCACGAAGTGTTTGTCACAAATTCACGAGCTGCAAGCAGTGATCTTGACAGTTGTTGCCGAGAGTGCATGCTATTCACAAATGCCTAAATGGCTGAAAGCTGTGCTAATGACGCGAATGCCTACTCTTTTTCAAAGCCCTGCCTTGCCCAGCAGATGGATGGATGCAGTTCGCGCTTTTTTCATAACGCCGCGAGGACAGTTCAGTTTTGTCAGCTGTACCCAGTGTGCTAGTTTTCTTTGACGTCAGGTCTCGCACTAAGCATGCACAATATTGAGCAAAGAAGAGATCGATTCATAAGATGCATTTTAAGAGCCGGTGGGTTGAAATCAAAAGGAGATGCTTCTACGCTCAGTTAGTAGCTCCAATAATCACAGAACTTGTCACTGGTAAGTTCAGACAAGCTGGTGCATATGACATCACCAAGTTAATGCTTTTCGCACGTCAGAAGAGGCACGTGAGCTATGTTTACACCCTGGCCAGCTGTGGCAATGTGTAACGGATTTCTTGACGTCATCCGGTACCCGCCATGGAGGACTAAGCAGCTCCCTGCTTCGGTTTTTATTTCGACTCATCCTTCACTGCTTAATTAAGATTATTCATGAGTTTCTGGGCAAAATAAACTACTCAAGCTATTGCAGGACTATCAATACTATTTGAAACCGCCATGTTCCAGTGTGGTCAAAAATGCACTGGAGTTTCTCTTTAATTTTGCACCTGCCGTTGTCTATGTTGTTGCTCTTTGCATTTAGTTTTATTTTTAATTTTCCTTCAACTCAAACACTTGAAACCCTCACAAGAGTTGTTCAGAAGCTTATGACCTTATGTGAAGCATCCTAGCTGTGCAAGCAGAAACATTACAGAGACACAAATTGATACACTCCATTTGTGCATCACCCTGTAAACTTATCAAAATAAACCGAGACTCATTCAATTATACTCATGCACACATTGCTGCTTGAACTGCTATAGTCAGATACAACTTTAGAAGTGTGCAGTATTTCCTCCTCAAAGGCACATGCACACAAGCCTGTACCAATGGGCATGAACTCAAAACTGGCGTCATGAACTCGACAGGGAGTGACCCAGCCTTTCAACCTTTCAAGAATATTGCAGAGTGCGTGAGCCGGACTATTTATTTATTTATCTGCAGAGACCATCCGTTGCTGAGCTTCAGTAATCTGGGTGGGGCCTTCTCAGACTTAAATTTAGTCATACTGTAGAGCAATGCATATCAACCTAAACTGCAGTCCAGAACAAAAGCTTTGTGCCTATAGCTCGAACCATAAGCTGTATGAATCACAAACCTTTATGATTAAAAAAAAATGACAATGTCATTCCCACCAATGAGCTGCAAGTATAGTCCGTAGGTCACAATTCACCACTCCAGCGCAGCGAGATGTAATGCACTTGATCGTCTCGAAGCGTGGCCAGGATGATAGTCTTATGCACTGCGTTCCCCAGGCGGCCCCACATGACGATGTCGCGGCCAGCCACTTTGTGGTCCCTGCCTAGACACACCACCACACCGAAAGCATGGAACAGAAGCGGATCACCTGCAAGCAAGGCAAAAATAGGGTGTCATAGCGTCCCATATAGCAGTTTTGAGTGTACCATGATAACGAGATTAATTTGTGCACCTTTTGTATTAACATGCACTCTGTTCTGTGCTTGGCTGACCTAACTTGAGGTGCCCTGCTACAAAGTCTGAATGTGCCTTTCCAGCATGTCTATCCCTTTGCCTGCTCCATTTGTTTCTTTGTTTCCTCTTTTAATTCCAACAATGAACTTCACCAAAGGCTGTACATTTCTTTATTATTTAATTTCCAATGGCAAGATGTGAAAAGTGTACAGAGGGTCAGTTGAGCGGGATAAGATACACGCGTAAGATCGCGAGTCTGCATGTTTGCACTTTCAAAATAAAAGTTGTTTTCAGACAATAATACACAAGAAATTTCTTCGTCTATGCATATTTATTGTCTAAGAATTGCAAATGCAAGATACATGTTTTACTTCTTAAACTACAAATTCTTTAGGGACCACCACTCCAAACTCCCAATTCATCAGCCTTTTTGTGCATCTCAACTACACCTAGGTACGCTTAGTCTGCGTAAACGCAAGGCAGCGTCTCTTTCGCCGCGCGGCGCAGTAGCTAGCCCCACACAGAAGTGGCTCCTGCGCCGCACGAAAGTGACATCACTTTAAAAATTATAACCTAAAGCTAGTTAAATGTGTAAATTATTCGTGTGTAATGTGTTAAACCTACAAAAATTTTACTAAGCAGGTGTTTAACGAGTCAATTAGCCTAGGTTTGTTATTTAAGTACATAATACAAGTATTTTAAATACAGGGGCGCCATGGGCGGCTGCGAAAGGTAAACACTGCGAGATGGTAGCCACCTGCAATGTGTGTAGGTGGTGAAAACTCCGATGAAATCGTGGCCATGGCCTAAGCCACTCCCAAGGAGGACTGGAGTGTCGTCGCTGCTTCATGTGATTGCTGGATGCTTCATGTGATTGCTGGATGCAACCTGGTGGTTGGAGCTAGTGCGGCCGTCCACCGCGCCGCAGCTTCATCTGAGTGTGTGCGCCACAAGGTTTCTCAGTATGATGTGCGGATTACAGTTGTTGGACGTACTGCATTTTCTAGATTGCAATGCCAAGCGTAGTGTTGCCAAAGGTGAAAGTGTTCTTGCTGCCGAGTTTTGCTTGTCGCGAAGGACAAGGTCAACGATGAAATAAATCCTTTCGCACAGTTCACGTGTGACTGACCGGACGCACATGCATGAAACCCCAGTGCGTCGGCGAAGTGTTCATACGATGGATAGAAACAACTTTATTGTAATGTTCTTACGAAGCCTGTGATCTCCGAAGGCCAGAGCTACTGCATTGCCGGCTGTTTTGTCAAGTGCGAACACGTACGGCCGTTCTCATCCGTTGCTACATGAATGCTCCTGTGCTGTCACAGGCCGTGCGTGTTATTCAGCAAGGCGGACAAGCTGTTTTGTAGTTAGATGGGCTAACGCCGTCGGCACTTGCCCTTGGGCATCGTTTATCAAGTGCTGATCGCCTAGAACATTGCAGTGACACGTCAGTATTTTTAAAAGAAGCGGCCTGCCGGTTACCTTGCCAGATGATGGTACACTGAGCGACAGAAAAAAAGTTGCCCGAGACTACATTGCAGTGCACCTTTCTGTCATCAAAACTTTGATAAACCGTGGAAATCAACATTCCTGATACCTGTGCCGAAGAAACCAATGCAGCCAGCTGCATTAGAGTTCTTTGTGTCTTTTTGCGTCTCGCCGATTAAGAGCACTAATTCGCAAAAAACTTTATCATAATAAATATAGTCAATCCTGCAAGAGTCATCGAATATCCAATATTAAAGGGCCTGTGGACGGGACCACCACCAGCAGCAAGTCGGGCTGATGAGGAGGCGCAAATATTAAAACAATACATGCGTGAACAAAAAAAAAAAGAGAAAGTATCGATAACTGCAATGGGACTTGAACCACCGACCTCACCAGCTGATGTGTTGCTTTAACCAAGTACGCCAGAGCTGCCGATCAGTTTGAGACGGCAAACAGGCCAATTTTGTATTGTTGTCACGTTAAACCTAACTAACATTTTTTGTTCACTTTTTTCGTTTGGACGTAATTTTAACGGCTTTTATCGTTATGTCTAGACGTACCACTAGGCACTCCCGACTATTCAAACAAAGCGCCTAACCAAAAAAATGGATGACGTCACTTCCGTGCGGCGCAGCAGCCGTTTCTGCGTGGGGGTAAAGTCCCTGAAAAATAAACTAAAATATTTTTCAGGGACTTTACGTGGGGGTGGCTCGTGCGCCGCAGTCTCTGCCAAGTTAATTTCACAGTAACATTGCTTTTTGCCGACTCCAAGGGGTCAGTGACAGCAAAGCCAAAAGCAGCATTGCGAAAACATCACGCAAATGTTATCATCATCAGCAAACAGTTGCTGGTCAACATAGCGGCGTAGCGAGTGTTTGCGTTTGCTCTTCGAAAAGCGCGAGCGCCTGCAGCTTCGCCTAACGTTTAGGCAGTGCAAAAAAAGTCTTCCGAGCGGCGTCCTCCCAAGGGTTCGCGGGATTTCGCTTCGTTACAGGACAACCGGCAGTGTAATCGAAACGTTTCGCATCAAAATAGCGGCGTGCCGGTATTCTAGACGCCGTAGTCGTGCTTCAGCGCGTCGTCGCTATTAGACTAAGCTAGGTCGATCATTTAAACCGCCATGCCGTACGCCAACCAGCCGTCGGTGCACATCAGCGAGCTGACGGACGAGAACGTCAAGTTCTTCATCGAGGACACCGACCTGAGCGTGGCGAACAGCCTGCGTCGAGTCTTCATCGCCGAGACGCCGACGCTGGCGATCGACTGGGTCCAGCTGGAGGCCAACTCGACCGTGCTGCACGACGAGTTCATAGCGCACCGGCTTGGCCTGATCCCGCTGACGAGCGACGAGATCGTCGACAAGATGCAGTACTCCCGGGACTGCACGTGCGCCGACTTCTGCACCGAGTGCTCGGTCGAGTTCACGCTCGACGTCAAGTGCCTGGACGAGCAGACGCGCCACGTGACCACGGCCGACCTCAAGTCGAGCGACCCGCGCGTCGTGCCCGTCACGTCGCGCCACAAGGACGACACCAACGAGTACGGCGAGACGGAGGACATCCTCATCGTCAAGCTGCGCAAAGGTCAGGAGGTCAAGGCCCGCGCCTACGCCAAGAAAGGGTTCGGCAAGGAGCACGCCAAGTGGAACCCCACGTGCGGCGTGGCGTTCGAGTACGACCCGGACAACGCGTTCCGACACACCACCTACCCGCGGCCCGAGGAGTGGCCCAAGAGCGAGTACACCGAGCTGGACGAGGACCGCGCCGAGGCCGAGTTCCAGAGCGAGGGCAAGCCCAACAAGTTCTACTTCAACGTCGAGTCGTCGGGCGCCCTGAAGCCCGAGAACATCGTGCTGAGCGGCCTGAGCGTGCTCAAGAAGAAGCTGAGCGACTTGCAGACGCAGTTGTCGCATGAGCTGCCCTGCGACTCGCTCACCATCAACTAACTGATTTTGGGAGGGAAAGCAGCTCCATTCCATTCAAGAGAGTGCATGAACCGTTTTCATATTGTTCATAAAGCAGAATACATCATTGCCATTCTAATGTCTGAACAAGTCTCGGATTGCTGCCAACACCGCTAATTTTCGGCCTATGCTGGTGTGCATGTAAATAGCTTTTTACAGCATATTAAAAGCTGTGCAACGTGATTTAGGTGTGGGGACACCAGGAGCTGCCATTAAGAGATAGCATTGCTCAATGTTTCAATTATGGACACACATTTCACGATAGTTAATTAGAATAGCTATACAATCCAACCCCTCAATTATACCTGGGAAGCATTTTTTTTTTTTGTGGAATACACACACCAGTTACTTCGCAAAACCAAAATTTACTTAAAGAAGTAGCTGATCTTTCTTACTGTTTCACATTGCTTTGAAGGAACTCGATGGCTGAAGCCAAGCAGCTCAGTAATCGTTGCAAAGCTTGGTCATTATCGCGTGCACTGAGAAAAGTGCGAGTTGTGTCAAAATAAAGAACTGCACATGAACTTGTATTGCATGTATTTTGTTGCTTTTCTCACTCTCATCGTCACCCTGCTATCCTTTGCCCCCCCCCCCCCTCGACGAGAGCGTCGCTGAACTCTTCGTACACGATCAGGTGAGTGTCAGCGCACAAAAGTCTAGCAGTTCAACAGTGTCTGTTATCACTCCATCAACATGGCAAAGCACATACCATGTTTCAACCTGGGGCTGCAGGTCACCGCTACTTGCAGAATGCAGAAGAACCATCTGCTTCAGTTTCTAGCAATATTTAACTCCTGGGGTTTGCTCATGAGTTGAAAAAAAGTGTTGTGTATCACTCCCTAAAACTTTAGTTACTGCGGGAGTGCTTTTCAAAACCTCTTCCCTGTCGAGAGGAGGCAAATGTTCGCTACCGACGTTCGCCAGGCGCACCAGACTTCTTTGTTGGCATGAGTATTTCGTTTTTCAGGGATTCACACGTTGGTGAGTGCCCAAATCATGTTTACAGCAGTGCAACAATAAATATGTACTTAACAAAAACTTCACTGCTGCGTGAAGCGATATTTTTCCCATTTTCTACACAATAGGACGTGCTCATCATGCCTGTCAGCGAGATGAAAACAGCAGCGAGCAAAGTGAACACATATGGTCCTGAACCATCCATTAAAAAAGCTCGTTCTATGCAGACAGCTCTAAATCAGCAATTTTATGTATGCACAATACTGTCACTTTATTTCCATCTATTCCACAAGATCACCTAACTATACTCATGTTTTTTTTTTCAAAGGCAACACAATTACTGATCAAGAAAACATGAGCAGCCAGGTGAAGTGAGAACGACATGATATGAAACACATATCTGAAGGCCATGGAAGAATACTGGGTCAAGTTGTATCACAAAAAATTCAACAAAAATGTCAACAACAAAATAAAGTAATTTAACCATAATGATACAGCCATTCTTACCATAAAAACAGACTTGATAAGCAAGATACAAATGGAAAGACAAAAAAAAGGCTCATACACAAACTAACCATGCAATCATGTACGTGCTATGCTTTGCTTCTCTGTGCCACGCAGAAAGGAATGTCTGCTCACATGACACTAGCCATCGGAAACTCTCCCAGAATGCCTACTGCAAGTGCAGTTCCGATATGCCTATTACGCCATTATTAATCATTTTATGCATTTAGCGAACTGCCCACAACACATCCACAAGGCAATAGGCACACCAATGCAGCTGCACACTTTGTTGATGATGTGGCTTAAAATGATGATCACTTATGACTCAGTGCTTTGTACTGGGTGGGCCTCAAGATCACCCACTCACTGTGCAATTCACCTGGTGTGATTACATGTATTAGTGAGACTACTCGCCCTGCATGACACCTGTATACGACCTTTTTCTGAAGCACTTTACTTTCTAGCACTAACGTGTGTCTATGGTACAACACCTGCCTGCCACGCTGAACGCCTCGGTTAGATACCAGCTTGAGTCTCCCCGACTTGTATTATTTGCATCCATAATGAACACCACTAGCACCAAAACTTATGCAACAAAGGCTCATTCACACTGTCACGTTGGAAATTCTGGCATCTTTTAGCCAAAGACAACAAGTTAACATTATCCCTTACTTGACATAGCTATTGAAAGGCTTAAATGCTTGTCGGACTTTTCATTATGTCATGCACAAACCTGTGCTTCTAAAGGAGTCCTTAGTAAAGGGACTATAAAGCACCGGAACATATACTACACACTATAAACTCCCTAATGAGTAACAACAAAACTTTCTCTCAATTTAATCCCCATGAAAAGAATGGACTCTCTACAGCCAAGTGAAATACTCCAATCATGCCAGACTGGTTTGAGCCCTAAGACTATAGCTAGAACTAGTGCAACATCTAACTAGCAAGGAGCAACAGCATTCCATTATGCACACAAATCGGACCCAAAAATGCTTGTTTCATTGTGGAATACAATATACACGAATGGAATGAAATTAGAATACTTACCAATAACATTTGTGCCTTTACGTCTCAAAACGACGACATGATCATGAGAGATGCCTTAGTGGAGGACTCCGGATATTTCGACCATCTGGTGTTTTTTAATGTGCACTGACGTCGCACAGCACACGGGCCTCTACCGTTTCGCCTCCATTGAAATGCGATTGCCGCGGCAGGGAATGAATCCGCAACCTTTGGGTCAGCAGTCGAGCACCGTAACTACTGCTCCACGGCGGCGGACTACTTAACAGCACTGAAGGTCACACTAAGGACAAGACATTTGAACAGTAACCTCAGAGTACATTCCCGACTACCATTCCATAATAGTCAACACCAGCGTAACTTCAGTGAATCAGCCATGATGGTTATCAACTAAAACACACATGGGTAAGCAACATACAAAAACTGAGGAGCGTATTTACAAAGCATAGTACAAACATGAGAAAAGCCAACAGTAGCGTGTCTTGTGTGATCTATACAAGAAATATATACAGGAATTTAAGCACATTACTACTGTTCACGGTTCTGTCAACACTATAGGCATTAGAATTATTAGATTTCCAATACAAGAAGGAAAGATAAAGTGTCTATGCATGAGCACATGTGCTGAGTAGTGTCTAGAGTTGAGTAATAAGGGTTCGTAGGAATGGCTCACCCGAATAGACAAGGAAGTCTCCTCCAAACTTAGATCCGACTGTCATGTAGTAGCCCCTTTCCCAGAGATCCTTGAACACTCGGCAACGCACCTTGTGCGCATCAGTCCTCGGGTAGTCCAACTCTACAGGCACCAAGTTCGATGCCTTTGTTCGCAGGCACTCTGGACAAATGGAAAACGGGCGACAGTTGTATCAGCAGTGACTAGACAAGAGGAGATGCACTTCCAAGAGTACAGTGACAGTATTCTTGAAGTGGCCACATTCGACTGCCAAGGTGAACATGTTAATTCTGGGATATTATGTGCTAATATCACGCTACATCACTCGTGGGAGACTCCTGATCAATTTCGACCATCTCGCATTCTCGAACACGCAAGAATAGGCCTATTTTCTGGGTGGGATGGATGCCGACAAGTGGTCTCTATGTCTTTTTTATGCACATGTGTACTGCGCTCTGTAAAAAAAAGGGGGGTGAAAGTTTAGGCTAACTGTGTAAAGCTTAAAAGCAGTGAAGCTGGTTGATTTTATGGGCTGCTAGATCTTTCCTTTGCGTAGACGTAGTGTTGGGCCATAGCCCGAATGTCCAAACTTCACTGCCAGGACGAACATGCCAAGCTGGCTGTGGCATCCCCGGTAGAAGTTCAGACCTTTCGTTGCTTGCACTGTGCTCACGCGGTAGGCAAGCTCGACGCAGCGGATGCATGCACTGTCTTCGTCTGTCGGCGCGGCAGACGGCTTTTTTGTAGACACTCAATAATAATAATATTAATAATAATAATAATAATAATAATACCTTTTATTTCTTCAAATAAAACAGTACATGTGGCTAGGCCTGCCAAAGCCAATTGGTGGCTTGAGTGGCAGAGCCTGGCAGACAGCAAAAAAACCGGACGCATTACAAGATTGTAACTTATGGCCTAAGAGGGATGACAGGTCAAAAAACGACGTGCATATAAGATTAGAAACAACAAAGCATATAAGCAATAGTTACAAGCATTATACAATATTTACAGCAATTGAAAGTGAAAATGTGTAAAGAAAAAAACAAAGAATTAAAGCAAATGCTCCTTAAGTAAAGTAACACAATGGATAATTGTGCAGCATCATGCTTACGAATGAGTGTATATGAATTAACACACTATATGCATTACAATTGTAGACAGATACGCCGTAGCAGTTTCTTTAATTTGTATTTTGTTTTTGTGCGAAAAATGCTGGGGGAAAGTGCATTGAAATAGGTTGGTACATAATGGGCTCATATTCTAGTTCCATACTTTGTCGAACACCGCGGCCTCCAGTAACGTACTTTGGGCCTTAAAGAACGAGAAGTAACATACGAAACCAGGAATTCTTTGGACCAGAAATGTTTTAAAACAACCGTTTGAATTAACAGATCATTGAAGTTTGGCATAAACAGCGTTTTGAAAATGTCTTTCTCAGAATTAACGTTCAGGTCGTAAGATATATTTTTTAAAATCGAACGCAATATTCTGTTTATTCTATTGTGCCAACGGACAGCACAGTGTCCGTAAATGGTTATTCCGTAACGCAGTATACTGTAACCTAAAGCGTGTGCTATCATCTTACGTACTGAAAACGGCATGTAGTGTCTTATGTTATATAATAGACATGACACAGCGCGAAGTCTTTTGCAAACATAGGCAAGATGACTATTCCAGGAAAGGTCCCTGTCAATGTATAAGCTTCAATGAATTACCTCAAGGTTTAAGATCTTCGTTTTTAAAAGATCAAAGCCATTACGTGCACTACTAAACATGATATCAGTTCATGTGCTGAAGGCAGTGCTCCTCAGCTGCCGTGGTTCGGAGTGCCAGGCATGCCACATAGATCTGTGCAACAGTGGGCCAAGAAGACACCTTGTCACTCATGGAATGGACTCAAAGGCAGGCATCCAAACCCTAAAAAAGTTCTGTGAATCGTTAGAAAATCCTGGTTTTGTCTAAAAATTAAACTGTGGTGTCCAGCATGTAAATATCACAATATAACTGCAAAGCATGCAATAGTGGGGGACTCGAAATAAATTCCAACTACCTTCTGACACAGAGGTGTAGGTTCCTATTTTCCTGAACAAAGAAAGCCAAGATGGACTGACTGTGTATTTTAATGTTGGTGTAACTTTGTCTTTGGTGGTCACTGCCAACACATGCTCTGTACATTACTTTAAATCTCTCGTCTCCACTTTTTATTCCTTTCCTCTGTCACTAAACCATGCTTCCTGAGAGGCTGCAGACAGTTGTGCTACCTTTCTTTTCGCAACAAACCACTTCTCCTGTACGTGGCTAGTACATATTGTGGCAATACATTAGGGTAGCCCTAGAAGGAAATGCATAATCCAGGCAAACAGCAGCACATCTCGATGACCCAAGCACTAACAGCGTGTCCACACTGCCTTGGCCACTTAGTTGTCCTCTTTCTGCCGCAGTGACAAAGACATGTTGGCAGCAACAATATTGTGGTATATAAACTACTCCTTTCTCGTTCCCTTCAATGGTTGCCCATGTAGCCTAATGGGTAAGGTTATCACATGCTGAGCAAGAGGCCCCATGTCTGAAATGCATTTTCTCAGAATCGCTTGTTTATTTTTAAACGTAAAAAAGTTCACACAGTTTTACCAATCATGAAAAAGAAAAGAGATTGAAAGAAACAAAAACCTAGGCAAGAAACGCTAAGCAATAATGAGATGTACATGTGCCCTAGCAGTGCATTCTATACATGTGTCTGTGCTCGGGTGCAAACACGATATCAACGAGAAATTCGCCGGGCCCCAGAGTTTCAGAAAGCAGCCAACTTGCACAAGTCCAGAAAGGTCTGCTCACAGCAACACTTAAATTTGGCAATGTTGAGTAGAGACACCAAGATCCTCAACTTGGCTTAGATGACAGATGCACAGCTTTCACATGACAGACCGAAATGTTGCTCATGTTTTACAAAGAATAACCAAGGCAACGATCGACAACATCACACACTTCTGTCAGAAAACTTTGCAGCATTCGTTTGTGCTGATACAAATCGTAGGGAATTTAAAGTTATGAAAGTCTTTCAAGGGCATAGGCAGAAATATTTTTTAGAGGGGAAAGGCAGTCAACCAAACCTTATCTGTGAGTGTGTAAGTGTTGGGTTACATACATGTGCAAAATTTTAATTTTTGGGATGGGGGAGGGGGAGCGATTACCATGCCGTCACCACTGGCTATGCCAGTGAAATCGATTTGTATGGCTCAGCCGGTTAATTCTGCAACAAATACAGGCTTGGCTTGTCTTTAATGGACACTACATAACATGCGTTAATTATACCACTATATTTAAATTTGGGGCATAGTTAGGGTGGCTAGAATGGGGAGGTGTGACAAATTCACGCTGAAACCGGTCACCAAAGTGCGCCAATGCCACAAGGGGCGCGTGGCGTTGAGCAGACGACGTGCAGCGCAACCTTGCTTGTGCTCGAGGAACATGGCTCGCGCTATTTTTATGTGCCACACTTTCAAACGCTAATCACTTTCTCTCAGTGTGTGCAATAATAAGGGGTTGATTTCGTCCACATCTTTGAAAAAACAACGTTCACGTGCATTATTATGCAGCAGGCTGCATACCAAGTAGGAATGTGCGCTAGTAATATAGTTGGATGTCGGGCACACCACTTAATTTGAGAGCCATGTTTTTAACGCAACAGCGTTATAGAGCCCCACTTTGGCTGTGGCGTCGATGTCGTTGGTTGTGAGTAAAAAATTATGATCTCATGCGTGACCAAAAAATCGAGAACGATGCGCATAAAATCAATAGAAAAATCCTGCGTCAGAGTGTGGACCGAACCAGGGTCATTGGCGGTGTCAGTGGCGATCGAATTTGGGTCTTTTGCGTGGCAAGCGGATGTTCTACCACACGGCTACGCGTCTGCTTGTAAATGAAGTGAAAGAAGCTTTCGTGCTTTAAAAACACATGCATCCTAGAACGTGTGTGTTTGTATATGCAACATGGAATATTGCAATAATAATACGTGGTACAAGCGCCCATTTCCAGTGGGCGTCAGAACATGTGATTATCATATAAGCTTCATGGTTTGAAGCCGGTCCCCAACTACAAAAGGCACACACGCAACTGCGCCTACTCCCTTAAGGCCATGCGATGGGCACATAGCAAGTTCAAAAAGGTTTTATGCGCGAAGTGTTTAAAGTACGCACTAAGAACGGGATGTCGCTATCTTGTTCAACTTCTAAGGGTTAAGCTTTAGGGTCTCTTAAACTTTTCTTTTGCTTCTGTTTCTGTCCTGGCATTTTTCTATTTCTAATTGTGCATCACTGAAACTTACTGAAGTCGTATTAAATGATTATTCATATTGTTAAAAGCTTGCCTGCTCTTTTGGAGGTGTTACTATCATTTGGCTGCTCGTCAAAACTTCATCTGTACGTTTCGTCAGAAGAAAAAATACATGTATTAGTTCAAAAGAAAACACATTCGTACACAAAGCAAGTTTCTTTGATATGTGCAATAAAAAGAAGTCTACAGAACACACGGCTTAGCCGGCATGTGGCTCCTTCTCGTTGACTTCTTTTATAAATGAATGCAGCGAGTTAAGCAGTAAAAGCATATAACTGATCGCGCTAACACAATTTCATGCTCAGAGCAACCGACCTGTGACACATGCCCAATCTTTTGCTACATGTCTGTGACAGGCTGCGTGGATGCAAGCCGCCCAAGAACAGATACTCAGCTTGTTCTCAATGACTGAATTTAGTCTTACACACCGCCTCTCAAATAAGGGAGACCACCACGGTCCCGCTGCTCCCGACGTGCCATTTTTCTTGATGTCGAGGCAAGCTACTTTGCGTAGCTCAATTGATGCGAAGAATATGTATGGTCCATTGTCACATATAGCACGCAATGCAACAGACAAGGTGGGCACTACTTATTCAGCATCAACTCTCGGTAGCACATGAGCCCATGCGTCAAGCGGCTCTTTGCACGCCAGGGCTCGAAACAGATGCTTGTTCTGTCGGCGACCTGTACCTACAGGGCTGTGTGAATAGCCTACTATAAAAGAGGATCGAATACGAATGAAATAACAAAATTACAACGAATTGAATACAAACTGGTTAATAATTGAATGCAAGAGAATAATTTTCACAACAATTATATGCTTCAACAATATTTATTTGTAACCAACAGTCAGAAAAATCAACAAAAGGATTGTGACGATTAATTTTTACTGACAAAAATGCCATTGTTATATTCACTAGGGTAAACTGGTATAGGAAGTGACAGTCAATTAAAAAATTTTAACTGTTCGGTCAAAAACAGCGGTGATATTATAATTCATGGAGGTACTTTGTTGCCACCTTTTATATAAAACTACGCAAGTTAAAACAAAAGAGCTATCTCGTTCTAATACGTTTTGCTTCTCTGGGGTTTTTCTGCCAGTGCTAAATATTCAAAAACATACTCGGCATTTCGAATATTTGTTATTTGGTTCATGATTAACATCGAATAGAACACCATTCAATTCGTTATTCAAGCTTTTAGAATTTTTATTTGTCCCTACCTGCACCCAATGTTGCAGTCAGAAATGAAGCAAGAACGTTAAGCTTTCTTGATCGTTTTATACAGCATCGTCCTCACAGCTAAAAAATGTATGATACACGTACAATAAAAACCACCTGAACGCCTCGCCGAAAAAAAAGGAGGGGGGGGGGGGAGATGTCGCGCTGTCGAGTGTTGGGCTTTCTTCGGGTAGTTTGCGACGGTGGCGGCTGTCCTAGCAGCGCCTCTAGCTGCATCGGCGCGCAGAGGGGCCCTCTCTGACAAGGGAAAGGCGCGGCGATCCACACACCTCCCCCTTCTAGGCACCCTAGCATAGTGTTAGTAAAAATAACATAGAAGCCAAACAATATTTGTCTTGACAAGTCTACTGTTTCATTTGCTAGAGGCCTGCGACATACACTCTGGACATCACCAAACTTCACCCTGACATTGCACAGTCAAGTACGTCCCAAGTGTCAGAGTGATGCTTCTTAGAAAAAAAACTATGCCTGGGACGTCGCCCGCTTTACTATTAGACGCACGCTGCCACACATTTCGAGCGAGCGCCATGTGGTGGTGCTGGGAACTGTACCCCCGGAGCCAGCGAGAGCAACATTTTTTTTCAGCATGGATTGACAAGTGCTGCCGATCGGTAGACGAGGTCCCTAACAGGCAAGCCAAACATTAAGGCGCAGCACGCAACCTGGAATTTACCATTATTTCTCAGTCAGCTGGAAATCCCTCCCTCTTTACTCGACAAATGATGCTATAAGCTCAAATGACTGAACCATAAACTCAAGGTCTTTGGCCATTGGCCGATTCGAGCATCACGAGCTGCATATTTACCGTGGCTGTCACAGGATGACGCCACCTGTGTTTGCAATCACGCTGAAAGTAAGCCGCACATTAGAAGAAAAAACAAAAAGAAAATGTTCACTGCCACAATGCATACTGACAAAGGGACGCACCGTCTTGCTTTCTCATCTTTCCCCTATCTGCATAGCGTTTAATGATACGAAAGCAGAGAGTAAGGGCTTAAAGCGTGCAACAAATTCCTGCAATACCACTCATAATTGACGGATTCTTAAAATTATTGCAGCAGTCAAGTGGTGAGGCGATAAGCTCTTATGATGAATCCTTTCGAGGATTACTAACTGAAGTGTTGCAGGGTCCCTTTAAACTTAATACTGAAAGCCACCGAAAATTTCTTCCCGACAGAACGCAAGCACAACAGCGAAACGCCAGTTGCCGGTCCATTATAAATTGACTAGAAATAAAAGCCACAAGACGTGTCCTGCAAGAGTGTTTCAAGGCTCAACCATCATTTTCTCAACACTTACCGTACAGGACAGGTGCCAGTGTGATGTCTCGTGATGGCATAGACACCTTGCTCTTCATCACGTTGGCAATAACAGCTTCCCTCTGGGCCTCCATGTCTTCTGGTTGCACCTCGCTGAGCTCGGTACAAGAGCTTGCATTACCTTTGCTCAACTCGGTGCTGCTGTTCTTTTTGAGCTTCTTTTTTGCCTTCTTGGAGACTTGCTGTCCTCTCCTTTTTTTAACAAGACCAGCAACAATATTATCTGCTTGTTGCTCGATCTCGGCTTTTCGTTGCGCCATGACTGCTTCAGCCTGCAATGCATACACAAGTAGAGGCAACATAATTAATCTCATTTCAATGTTTGGTGTGTATACAAATATACATACACACATATATATATATATATAGAGAAAGCATGATGCACGTGGAAGCACCTTTAATAATGCAAAATGTTTCAGCTGGTGGGTCAGTATTCATTAGTGTGACACCGACGAAGGCTGGCCAAAACATTTTTTGTGATTATTAAAAGTGTTTCTACGTACGTCGTGCTTTCTCACTTATTTCTTACTAGCAGAGTGAGTGTATACATACATACATACATATATATTGATCCTCACAACCATACTTTGAGTGCAACCGAAAACTGACAAAAGTAATGCACTGCCTGACTGTCTATTGTTTTCTTATACCGTTCTTCGTACCATTCATTTCCCATCAGTATGAATACAAAAGTAAAGAATGGCTTGGTGTGGCATTACTATTGGTAAATAAAAAGTTGATATTCTGAGATAACAGACAATGTTCATGCTAGGTTACATATTTGTTGAATTGAATGCCTGTACATTTACACAACTGAACGGCAAGCTTTGTGATTTTGTAAATATGATGCACCTAGTGGTAGTAACGGTTAGAGGAACGCTGTCAGTGTTTAATTGCACACCTACACAAGTACGTGCACGTGCATTTGCAATCACCAAATATTTTTGGTCTATATGCATGCCTTAAGAATTCCGTGGGTGTTCTTGTCTTTCACTCCTGCAGAATGTTTTATATTAGGCATGGAATAATTTAAATTTAAAGGCCTCGTATAAAGACGCATATGAGTGCACATGTAATGAGGACCATGGATTTGGTAATGATCGACTACGTGCATCGCGTTATTTTGGTTAATTTCGCGACAGTATAGGTCCAGACGCTGCCGTGCATGCATTAACTGAGCTGCATGTTGCAGCGCCTCACAGGATCGCAAGGAAAGAACATCTAGAGGCATGCATATCACCGTCAAAGTTATCCAAGGGCTTCGTACAGTGTCGTACAATTGCAGAGTACGAATCGTTGTTTTGACACGCCTCGCGTAGTTACTTCGGCTCTGCACATACCAACTGACGGTCAGGTAAAAAAAAAAAAACACTTGCCTGCTCTTGATAGACATCCTCCGCGCACTTGTCAACACGTGCTCTCTCGTCGTCCGTGGGCGGCTGGCTCAGTTTCACGTTCTCCACAAGAATACAGAAACCTACAATGTTATCAGGTGAGATACACGCGCTTGATTAAACGAGAGAAGACTCCGATCAGCGCTTCAAGGCGCGCCGAGTTGTGGAGACTCACGCACCTTTGGAAATAAGCAAATGCGCCTCTTCCATGGCAAGCTGCACTGGCAATCCGAGCAGCACGCTTTGAAAGGGGCAGCGCGGAAAACAGCCGACCTGCATTCCGACGATGCGATGCTGACATCGAATCTTGTTGACATCTGAAAGTCAAATAGTGGGCCTTTAACTTTAGAGAAGCGTTTCCGGGAGATAGGCACCGCTCAAATGCACACAAGAGGAACGGAGAGAGAAGTTTTGGATGTTTCACACACAAGCCAGCGATCGAACAGCCTGTTACGCTAGGTTGTTTCCGATAGCTGGAGTTAGGAAGCAGTCATTTCCTCAACAGTTCTTACCATCTGCGTTCCAGACAAGAATTCTATCTTTCTGAAGGTACAGCTTGACTGGAGCCGAGCTCATTACAGGGCTGTAGACACCAATCCGAGCAGCACACACACGCACGCACACACACCGTGCAGACGAAATTACAAATTAACTGAGGGCGCCACCATCGTTTAAAAAGCTTTGGGTCATGTGACCCTCAGTTTGGCGCCAAAACTGCGCGCCAAGGTGAGGTGTCTGCAGCCAACGGAGTCGTGAGAAACGGGGTGGGATAATCCAGTGATACTCGACGTTTTAGTCGCGAGATGGCCGATACCGATGCTGAGCAGCGGATCCGTGAGTACCAGCGGGAGTACCTCGAATTCCTAGATGATGAGGTGAGTTTGAAAATTGCTCCTTCGAAGTCGCGCATTGCGCGGCGGCAGCTCCATTGTCCGCAATCTCATATGCGGCATTGCTTCTCATCGCAGGACGATCAAGGATTTTACAGCCACAAAATCAAAGATTTGGTCACAAAGAAAGAACGCAGGATCATCGTCAACATCAACGACCTCCGTAAGAAGAATGCCGCCAGAGCTAAAGGGTACGAGGTCCTTTTAAACGTTTAAATGTCCACGCGCCAAATAGCGCGGGAGATGCGCCCGAGCAGCGCACTTAGTGCACCATATGCCAGCACTGTGTTGCGAAAGTGCCTACTATCATATTTGAGCAGAATATTCATCGCATGAAGTGGTTTCGTACTTCGTGGCTTGTGTGCTCCTAAGACCTTGAATCATTGGTAATTTTAAGAACGATGCAGAAGTTTCGGAAGTCATTTGTGATGCTGTCGGGCTAGCGCCTAAAGCTAAACGCATACATATAAAGTGCAAGCAACAAGAGAAGAAAACAAAAATTACAGTATATCAAATTATCACTTGCTAAAGAACTGGTTATGTTACTGCAGTTTTAAGGTCACTGGATAAACTGCGATGAAGGTGACGTGCTTAAAGTTTGAAGTGATGGCTTGTGTTTTAAAAGCTCTGTTCGAGACCTGATATTCAGGCTTTTGTATAGTGGCAAAAAGTGTGGGAAGTGGTGGTTAAATTTCATCATTAGGAGGATTTGAGATATTTTGATCTCATTAAAGGGCATCTAGGCATGTGAAAAGTGTTACTTTTAGACAATATGCAGTAAAAAGTTTATTCAGAATCTGCTATTCAGTAAGTGTTTTATGTCGTTACAATATTCTTATCAATGTTGCTCTCCCAGGTTGCTCGTTCACACGAGCGAAGAGATCATCGCCTTCCAGCGTGCACTCAAGGAAATGGTCATCTCTGTCGATCCACTGCTTGCAAAAGAACGAGATGAATACTATGTTGGCTTGGAAGGAAGGTGTGAGCCTATTTCAACATTCAGTTTTCCCATTTCTGAGATTACTCAGTTCGCCTTGACAGCAGTCAACTTACTCTTTTCCCAGCTTTGGATCTAAACACGTTACACCTCGGACACTCCATGCTTCCTATCTCGGTGGAGTTGTGTGCGTCGAAGGAATTGTGACGAAGTGTGAGTGATCTCTTTGATGTGTATCATATTCTAGTCGTCTACGCTTCATTACCCACCGTTTGTTACTGATAGCTTAATTGTAACGTTTTCATAGTGTTCATGTGGTAAAGAAAAGCATGACAATGCAGAAGTAGTTGCAGATGCAGAAAAAGTGGGCGAGCTTTAATTGCTCGACTCAATGGGCTCCTTTTAAAGACATTACATTTTGCTCCTTCATACCACGTCAAAGTAGATAGATTGGCTGTTTACTCAAGGTCGCAGTACATTTGAATGCGCCTGTGATAACTGCTGGTGTTCACGGCTTACACCTAGTTAGCATAATTGCAATCTAGCAGCGTAGTGTGTCATTGTCACGAGTTCGTGACGTATCGACAATTGGTCGCTTTGACAGGTAGACTTAAGGATGAAATGAAGTTCTAAGTTGCGTATTCTCGGTCACTGTTTAACCATTTCTGGTTAAGTTGGCATCTTAGTGTTTCTCAGCAAACGGGTTATGACTGCACAAGTGAGCCTAAAGTATAAGCATACGCTTGACAAATTTGGCTCACTGTTTCAATTTCCAAGCAAGCAAGTTCTGTGGAGCATATCGTAGGTTGTCATACCACTATTCAGTGCTACTGCAGTTCTCTGATTGGAGTTACTTTTTGCGTTTGCAGGTTCGCTAGTTCGTCCTAAAGTCATGCACAGCGTCCACTACTGCCCGGCCACGCAAAAGACACTGGAGCGCCACTTTACCGATCTGACATCCTATGACGCCTTTCCATCAAGCGCAGTCTATCCCACAAAGGTGCTGCACCACTGTTATTTTTAGTCCCAATGTTTACTGAGACCCTTATATCCGCTCACCAGTAGCATATGTAGGTAGAACAAAAATGGAATCTGTTCGAAGGATATGACGCAGACAGAGTTGTGGTGGATAAGCGTTACATGTTTGATGTGGCAGCTACAGACACTGTTCTAGCGGCCCCACTGATGTACAGCTGCTGTAGTGGTACGGTCCTGCTGTGTGTGACATGGTACGGGGTAAATTAGTTTGAAACTTCAGTGGGCTGTTTTATGTGTGAGAAAGTTTAGAGTGCTTATATGCATGATTACAGAGTTAGACAAGGAGAGCAGAAAGGTGGGTCTTAAAATGAATCTGCAGAAAACGAAAGTAATGTACAACAACCTCGGAAAAGAGCAGCGCTTCGAGATAGGTAATAGTGCACTTCAAGTTGTAAAAGACTATGTCTACTTAGGGCAGGTAATAACCGCGGAGCCGAACCACGAGATTGAAGTAAGTAGAAGAATAAGAATGGGGTGGAGCACACTTGGCAAGCACTCTCAAATTATGACAGGTAGATTGCCACTGTCCCTCAAGAGGAAGGTATATAACAGCTGTGTCTTGTCGGTACTTAGCTATGGAGCAGAAACCTGGAGACTTATTAAGAGGGTTCAGCTTAAATTGAGGACGACGCAGCGAGCAATGGAAAGAAAAATGGTAGGTGTAACCTCAAGAGACAAGAAGAGAGCAGAAGTAGATTAGGGAACTAACGGGGTAAAGGATATCATAGCTGATATCCTTATACATATATATATATATATATATATATATATATATATATATATATATATATATATATAGCATTGCTGCTAAAGAGAGCTACCTGAAGAGATCTATACCTAAAGAGATCTATACGTTTTCTAACTACTTTAATAATGATAACTTCACTTCTAAAAAAACTGAAGATATTGTAAAACTTTTTAGGGGCAGGAGGAATAAACGTTTATTTCACGAAACGGTATAGCGGTGCAAGTCTCACTTTGAACTTTTGAAAAATTCTTTTTAAAGGTTACTTACTAAGTGTGTCATCACTTGGCAAATCACAAGTATTGATAAATAATAAAATATAAAAAATATTGATTTAGACTCTACAATCAACTTTTTTTTTTTTTTGTCTACGGCTGATGTTCTTGTACAAAGTGTCCCTTGGCATTTTAACTTCAATGACAGGATGAGGACGGCAATCTTCTGGAGACAGAGTACGGGCTCTCGCTCTACAAGGATCACCAGACGCTGAGCATTCAGGAGATGCCAGAAAAGGCCCCCGCCGGCCAGCTGCCTCGATTCGTGGACGCAATCGTGGACGGGGACCTGGTCGACCAGTGCAAACCAGGAGATCGAGTGCAGGTCGTTGGCACTTACCGCTGCTTACCAGGCAAGCAGGGAGGATTCACCAGCGGCACATTCCGGTACCTAGAGAACATTTTACTTTTTAGCACTTAGTGTTTTTGCTGTCAGCTTGATGACTAGATGAATCTGTGGTCTCATGATTACAGTTTGTGGACTTGTCATAGTTTGGTGCGTTACGTGCACCTTATAGCCATATACTATCTAGTCTTGCGGTAGCTTTCTAGTCAAAACTTCCACAGACATTAGTATCAATGCACCATGCTGTATGACTACCGTGCAACGTAGGTTTTTTTAAAATCTTGCCTGGTAGTATTTTTATCTGTAATTTTGTTAGCTGTGTTGCAAACATACTTTTTAAATATGGATTTGTTTTAAAATTGTCACAGCTCTGTACGCATAGATTGTGCCTATAACGGCTGTTTTTCGTGCACAAGAAAGGCGCTGTTTCATTTACTGTTTCCATTCATGTTATGTTTTGTAGATTATGAACTGTAATGCTTTTTGTTGAACTTATACTTTTGCAAAGATTTTTTTTTTTGTAGTAGATATGTATATGTACCGTCAGCATCGAATGAAAACCAAACTGCGGCAATAAGTAAATCAGTTAATAAACCAGACAGAGCAGTGATGATTCCGTGATTGCATGTTGAGTAGGTCCTTGTGGCATTTGTGCAGAATACCACAGCGAAATCAAGTGTTTCTTTATGTGAAAGAAAATGTATAGGCATTTTAAACACATATTTATTGGTGATATTTAGGCTTGTGCGAATATTCAAATATTCAAACATATCTTGCAGTATTTGAATTCGGTTCGAATTTAATATATTGAACATTTTGAAGCATTCAAAAGGAACGAATAAGTGTACTATACTCGTGTAACTTCTGTAAAGGTGGTTTCGCTGCAGTGAAGAGGTGCTAAGCGAAATCTACACTGCCGCGAAGCTCCGTTTCAAGGTTATATGAACATATCACCCTGACATCAATTCATTATTTTTTATACTTTGAAAGCTTGTTATACCTTCTTATATCCTCTGGGTATAATCTATTTTAAAACAAAACACATTTTACATTTTACTTGCATTCTAGCAAAATTCAAATCTTGCTACTATTCAGTGTTGTTTCCACTTTTTCTTTTAACCAAAAATAATGTCATTAGCACAGGCCTTATCTCAATTTTCAAAAAAATCCTGTGTAGCTTAGCTGGGTCATGAGAAATATGCCCATTTTCTTTTATAACATGTGATGTGTACTATTATATTCGAAATTATTCGACCAAAACCACTATTTGCTTAAAACCTAAGAGTCACTATTCGCACAGGCCTGGTGAAGTCACAAACTTGGGCACAAACTTGAAACTCGGCCAGTGTTCGTGCTCAAAGGACATCCAGTGGTATTGAAGTCTGTAACAACCGTACTTCACATAATAGTGAATTATACAAAGATCCTGGGTAATGGATGTGTGCTCTGATACAATGTTTCTAATTTGTATACAAATATGTGACGTACAATGGAAACATGCATCTTATTAGAGATGTTCTCCCTCGCAAAATTTTAAACATATTTAAAACTCCTGTACATTCGCGGTTATCGGCAGATTAGTAAAAAGTAAAATGAAATGCGTTTTTGCACAAGTGCTCAGCATGCTATTTCATTCTGCTGTTGTAACCTCAGTAGACACTGACCTAGCATTTTATAGCTATATAATTCTGACATCTTTGTATGCCTCTATTCCAGGTCTGTTCTGATTTCTAATAACATTCGTCTGCTGAGCAAGGAAGTGGCCCCAAATATTTCCGTCGAGGACGTGAACAAGTGCAAGGCCATCAGCAGGCAGAAAGGGGTGCGTAAATCAAAGTAGCGTTTGCGCAGCCAGTATTTGCAGGAAAGGGGCATAACCATCAGATTTTCTATAAGCATTGGACAGCTAGCTGAACATTCACACATCTACAGTGGTGAGCAATGCGAGAGGAAACACTGAAATGACCTCCTTAAAAGTCAAAGTGGCAAAACACAATTGGCAGATGGTAAAGTGTCCATAAGACTGAATGATAAAGCGGATAGGTCAATCTCGCAGTTGTACACCTCACATTCACGTCGGTACATTACAAGCAATTGTTGCATAAATACGTGCTCCCATCTTGCATTGCTCCCAACAGTACCTGTCAAATACTTGGTACTTATAGAGGTGTTGGGGGTAATAAATGTGCAAGGTAAATGACTTTTTGGTAGAGTGTGAAGCTTTTACTTGCCACTAAACGATCATATGTGTTTATAATTGTATTGCGGAGAACAGAGCTGGTGAAACGCTGAGGGCAGCCATCCAATGGACAGGGCCTATACTGAGTAGTTATCTGGCTTAAGTTTTCTTAGTTTCTTTCGTGCTGTGTCGTTTTCACTAGAGTTTTTATTTGTTGATAGACTCTGATTTGTGTGTGATTACATTAGAGATGTCTACTGTCATGTCTGCCATGCAAGTGGTGGCCTAGTGTGCGCAGCAACTTTATTCGATAAGTTGTGATATTATGCAAAATTCTCTTCATAGTGATGTGGATTAGGATGTACCTGACTTGAAAAATAATTTTCCTGGATATTGTTTTTCTTTTAGAATGTCTTTGAGATTTTGGCTCGCTCACTGGCACCGTCCATCCATGGCCACGAGTTCATCAAGAGGGCTCTGCTCTGTCTTCTCCTGGGAGGCGTGGAAAAGGTCCTCCCCAATGGAACCAGGCTCAGAGGGTCAGTTGCCCTGCGCTGTGGTACTCTTGAGAGGCACCAGCACTTGAGATACTGCACTCCCACAATTTTATACGCACTTGGTCGGCATTGAAAGATTTCTGACTGCCGCTTGTGAGAAACGAAGCGATTGTGAGAAAGGGTGACAATAGGCACTTCGTGTGAAAAATTGTATGGTCAGACTCCAGGGTTTGATTCTTCTTCCTTACTGATGTTACACTTTGTCATTGTAAAATTAAAATTTTCCCTTGAAAAGTATTATGCAACCACATGATATGTTCAGCAGTGGTTGATGTGAAATCATAATGATGAATTATTTAGAGTGGTCTGATACTTCACAGTATTCATTCCAGAATGAGACCCTCATTTAGAAAAAAGAAACGAAAATGTCAGTGTGTCTTGAGAGAAGTACTTGATGCAGCTAAAACCTTGGCTCTCTCTCTTTCTCCTATTTCTTGCAGTGACATAAACTGCTTGTTAATCGGAGACCCATCAGTTGCCAAGTCCCAGCTACTGCGATACGTCCTCCACACTGCACCAAGAGCTGTGGCGACTACGGGTCGTGGTTCTTCCGGTGTGGGTCTCACAGCAGCAGTCACAACTGACCAGGAGACAGGTACAAAAACTTAGGAGAGATAAAAGAAAGGTGAATTGTGGCGCAGTGGTTATTACCTATGATATCATGCGAGTAGCTGCAACTTAATTTACTTAAACCATTGTACACTATTAGAATGCCCCAGGTAATGCATAGGCTTGACAAATGGCACATACTTCACTACTGACCATTACAGGGCATTGAACCATTACAGGGCATTGAATTGCAGCATACTAGCATGTAGTTTGAGCAAAATCCTAACTTAAGCGACTTGGTATTTGTTCATAATCGAAAAAAAAAGAAACGATTTGGCATGAATGGAACAAGGACAAAGAACACCAGCCCATCCTGTTGTTTTGTGTCTTCTTCATCCTTTTTTCACTCTGCGCCAAATAGTTTCTTCAGGTATGCAGTTTACATGTTCAGCTCTCAATGTTTCTATGGTACAATTTTCATCTTCTAGGTGACAAACGTCTCGAGGCCGGTGCTATGGTTCTCGCCGACAGAGGCGTCGTCTGCATCGATGAGTTCGACAAAATGTCGGACATGGATCGCACGGCCATTCACGAAGTCATGGAACAGGGCCGTGTCACCATCTCCAAGGCAGGCATCCACGCGAGGCTGAATGCGCGCTGCAGCGTGCTGGCGGCAGCCAATCCTGTGTACGGTCGGGTGAGTTGGCTTGCATTAGTAAATGTCTCTCGCAAAACAGCTAAAGGAAACCATAACCTAAACTTACTTTAATGGTGTTGTACAGTGCAGTCGACTTGTACAAATTTCTAAGTGCCAAGGGAATCCGATCGTTATAACCGATTATTGTTATAAGCTGGTTGACTAAAAAAAGATGAAATAGAGGTGAAAACGTGTAACTTGTTTTCAGAATAGTCCGTCAGCTTCCATTGCTGCATGCGTAGCTGGCAAACATCTTTCTGAAGAGCATCTAGCCACTCTTTGTAGCTGTGCAGGAGGTCCTTTGCGAAGACAAGGTCCCAAAAGGACTGTATCATCTGCTTGGCCTCCCGCAATGACAGGGCCTGCATAGGCTGCTCAACCGCGCAGTTGGGTGTTCGCACTCTCATCACTTGCAGCGCACTCTGTAGCCAAATTCAATCGCTCTTTCCAATATTGCGGCACTGGAGCATTGTAATAAGCAGTTAATTTTACCATAGAAAGCATACAAAAGTAGATGGTGTCATTGTTGCTCACTGTTATATCTGATATATTCTAATGAACATCATTATTATTAGTGGACTCAACTGTCTCACCAGTGTTACAGTCACTTCTCTTGTCTACATTAACCGAGGTGTAACTAGAGCCATCATCGGTTGTTGTAAGAACACATAGCATGTCATAAGCACTCCAGTGCACAGTACTACTTTAAGCAACACCTAATGATTATGTGACTTCTGCAAGTACACTCAAACCACGTTATAACGAAGTTTAAGGGGAGCCACAATTATTTCGTTCTATCGATTATAACAGTTTGTGACAATGTATGCTCAGATGGGCGCACACCTATAAGCACGCAAAGAAGGAAACCACCTCGCGGCCTGATGTACCGCTACGCGACCACGCGTGCGACAGAAAATAAACACAAACGAACCTCATTATTTTGAACACGTTTAATTCGAACTCACGCTGAGGTCCCGTCAAAGCTGTGTGTATTCCAATGAGCAAAAATGCCCTGTAATTCGAACGCACAAGCACTTGGGACGATTAATTCGAATATGCCGCGCTCAAAATGCTCTCAGCATCATGCCCAATCCCGCGGCGGCACCTCTCAACACTGCGCGCGAAGAAGGAAAAGAAGTAAAGGAAAGAAAAGACTGTGGCTGATTATTTGCTTTCTCTCAAATGCCGACCTGCGACGCGCCTGTGCCACCGCTTCTCCCTTTTCCGTCTCTGCACGTGGAGACTCTTCTCCTTTCGAGGCCGCGCGCGGAGAGAGAGGAAAAAAATTCGCAGCTTTGTTGGAAAGGTGAAGCAATGAACGCGATAGCTACAAATTGAAAGGTCACGTGCAGAATGGAAAGCACATCAAAACATGCCCGACGTTCCTCATGCACAAATAAGTACAAAACGTACTCACAGGTACGGATGCGTGCAAATAAGCGTCGCATTTGTTACTTTGCTGTGTCTGAAAAGCACGCGCTTTTCGCAAACGGAGACTGCAATGAATGCAGTGGCCTTTGTGCACCTGGTAACTAAGCAGAATCGTTCCAGGTAAAGCCCGAGGCCAGCCAAGGAGTACAACCCTCCCCTCCTCGCCGCCGCGAGATAAGTGCACTTGAGGGAGCGTCACTCCCCTTCTCTAAGCCGGGCAAAGTACGTGTACAAGATTAGAGTGGGCGCACTCATGATGAAATGATTGGCGGGTGCTGTATTGCGGCATTTTAGGTTTCGAGGGTATGGCAGCCGCAGCGCAGTGTGTTCGAGGGTCCATAAACAACCAAAATGGCGGCGTTGATAGTAACTTCGAGCGTGCCATCACTGGTAAAAATCCAGAAAATCGGATGACAAAAGCTATAAACGTCCAGAATTTCAGACTGTTTAATTCATTGACTCTATGGGGAACTTGGCAGTGCCACAGATGAGTCTGGGAAATTGGGCATGTCTGGAATTTCAGGCATCCGAGAAATCGTAGGCGACGCCGATTGTACCAATCAGGGCTAATTAAAGAGTCTGCACTGCTGTTTGAAAAGAAACATGAATTTCCCACTTGTTTTCTGTTTCTGAATGCGCATCCCTTTTTCATCATCATTCTTCAGAGCTACGCAATTCTTTCACGGCACCTTATACCAAATAGACGAGTTCTCCCGTTTATTTACTAATTTCCTGTCACAACAACCAAAAGCTCGTTCTATTTGTTTCTGATTTCAGTATGATCAATACAAGTCTCCAATGGAGAACATTGGCCTCCAGGATTCGCTGCTGTCTCGTTTTGACCTGCTCTTTATCATGCTTGACAAGGTGAGTTGTGTTGTTAGTTCAATATGGCAGGATTGGCATGCACGAAATACTATATCGCTCACTCTAAAGGGGAAAAAATGGCCTAGGCAAAAAGAAAGTTTCGATCACATTGCCTTAAGGGAGGCAGGGAAGCTGAGAGAAGAGATTAGACCACTTCTCCTTCCGTACAAAAGAAGGCTGTTTATTTTGTTGTCAAGTTTCTTGAGCAGTGCGTGCTCTCGTGTGTTCTGTGGCCATGCTTATTTGTAGCGCACTGCCATTAAACAGCCCATGAGTTTCAACATGCCAATCAAAAGGAAAGAAAGAGGAGTGCAAAGTATTGCAAATAACTGGTAGAGTACATTTAAGTTTTAATGAAGCAGTAGGAAACAAGTGCACAGTCTTTTTTAAATGTAGTGCCTTCTCATTGTAACCATTCATGACAGATTTTGTCTCTGAACAACATAACTTTGAGAAATGCTTAGAAGTGAAGTTGGCACTTTGTAATCCCTCTTTATTGTTTATAAGCAATGCTTGTATTGCCTCTAAAGTCATTGGTGTTGTAGGTATGACATTAAAAAAAACAGTAAAAAAGAAAAGAGTGTTCGCCTATGTAAACAAATGTGACCCCTGAAGTTGCACTGGTGACATGCGGCTATGTGCGCACAGTTTTTCAACAGTTGATGCTCCCTTGATCATGGGCTTGCCGGAGATCAGCAGTTTTTGTTACGACAATCTGATACTTCATTGAGATTTTAGGATGACTTGTCATTTCATGTTGCTGCAGTTCATTGTTGTATGGATCTGAATGCGTGGCATATTTGTACAGGAGTACGAACTCTTTTTTCTCTCTTCTACTTGCGTTTTGTAATAACGCCAGATGGATCCAGAGAGTGACAGAGAAGTCGCGGACCACGTTGTTCGGATGCACCAATACAGAAATCCTGGGGAGCAGGATGGCGAACGTGAGTGACACTTTTCTGCTAAGAATCTCGTGGCCGTGTGTGACGTCGAACTTTGGTGCACCGTAACCTTTCTTGTTTTGTTGCACATTTCCAGCTCTGCCCATTCGAAGCACAGCTGACCTTCTCACGACGCACGACCCAGACCAGCTTGACAAGGACAGTGACAAGGATACGTCGATCTATGAGAAGCACGACGTGTTGCTGCACGGGTCAAAGCGAAGAACGTAAGTCAAGGCGGGACTGCAAGCTCAACTAGTGAGAAACATAACAGTTGTGTTCTACTGTACAGTAGACTTTCAGTAAACGGAAGTCTGTTAAGCAAAACTACTGCTTAAATGGAACTGTGGATTCATTCTATGAGGCACTGTGCCCCCCGCAATAATGACTAAGATGGCACTGCGGATAATCTTCAAAATAAATAAGTAAACTATTGCCTCTGCAATGCTTGGCTTCGGGCCTGTATTCTGCACTTTTGTTCACCTCTCAGTAAACATAAATCCTGTTAAATGTAACATATTTTCCTAGTCCCTTGAAATTCCGTTCACTGAGAGTCTACTGTATATCAAAACTGCAGGGAATCGCAACAAAGTTGTACATATAGGTATTTCAATTTCTAAAATATTTTGTGTACTATTGAAACTATATTCAAAAGGATTTTGATTATTTTTAATACACACAATAATTTGTTATGTATGAGTTTGATATGTGCGAGATTTTATTATCCATTTATGTAAATTAGTAGGAAATGAGTAGATTGACTAAGAATCTGTACTCATGAGACAGTATTCAGGGTTGCCTCATTCCTCTGGCCTTGTTCGTTTTTGTGCTTATTTGTTTATTTGCTGTGTTTCTTGGTTTGACAGTTGCTAGCGCAGTTTGTGTGTTTACATCATTGGTGAAGTAGTGTTGTGATTAATCAGGTCTCCATCAAAATTTTGAAAATTTGTTGGTATAAAAGCAACTGCTCATTAAAAAGATTGTTTTCTAACACACTAGCACTGTCAGTACATCAGCTTGTCTAAATGCAGAATTGATTTTTTTGAAACTGACCACGATGAAAGGGGGTACACAAGCCACATTTGCAATTTGAAAGATTACGTATGTTGTTGTAAAAGTCATCTGTCTGTGCATACCTATATAGCTTTGAAAACATTAGCAGCCAATACATTTTCAACTTATCATGGTAAATGGCAAGCATAAGAGCATAGGTGTTCGTTATGTATCATAATGTACTACTTGTGTTACAGGCCAGTTTTGGTTTTGATGCCCACGTGTTGGATATGTTGTGTTAATGACACATTTTGATGAGTATTTGGTATTTACTCGTTTCTTGCAATCGCTGCATCTGCTGTTATCGCAACAGGCAGTGTCCTCAAACCATGCCTTATAATCAAACAGCCCTAGTGAAACTTTCTTTGCTTCTTGTTGTGTGGAAATGCTATCTGGGATGCAGAAAATAACTGCAGTATCAAATCGAGATATCTTATTTCCTAGTTTTCACACACTCTAATTGGTATAACTTTGTCACATGCTAAAAGTGTGTAGAAAAGCTTTTGCAGCTTCAAAAATATGTGACGGATCTATACAGTTTTAAAGCAGTTTTGCCATACATCTCTCTCTTCACGTCATAAAATGCTCATCTTGAATGCCTGCTTTCTTGTGTCCAGGGAGAAGACGATCAGCGTTGAGTTTATGAAGAAATACATCCACATTGCCAAAGGCATCAAGCCGACTCTGACACAGGCCGCATGCGACAAGATAGCTGAGAAGTATGCCGAGTTGCGCTCCATCGAAACAGAAAACACGGATGTCGCCAGGGTACTTTTCTTTTTCTTGTTGTTTTTTCTTCTGGACAGCAAGAATGGCTTTCCCAGTGTTGGGTGCATAAACTCGATCATTTTTATTGTATATTGGGGCTTTCCTCGCAGTAAGTAAAAGAAAGAACTGAGTACCAAGCTTGTTTACATCAAATGAGCTTACAGAATACCTTAAAGTTGCTTACTTATGAATGCTGCATTTTGTTGATGATGAGTAACTCAAGAATATTGGAATGTATACAGTTAAACCTCATAATATTGTCACGTTACAACGTGACTGTAACCTGCTGATAAGGGCACGCAAGGACGTCAAACTGATTCGAACAACGGCAGTACGACTATTGTTTTTCTCTGCACGCGCATCTTTGTCCTCTTCTGAACAGCGGCACATACAAGCATGCTAGCATCTGTAGAAATAATAGTTTCAGAACTTATACTAGTGGCATTAACCCCCTTCCCAAAGGACATCGTCCCGATGTCATAACATTATTGCCAGATGAAAACACACACGATAAGCAGTACACAAGGGGGTGTTCACAATCACTGTAAGTCTTCTCAAGGGAGTGTGACGAATAGTCAGCGTTGGTAAAATGGTTTCATCCTCGAAACATGGACGACGTGTGGCTGTTGTAAACGGCGGGATTGACGAGCCATGTCCTCGTCAAGAACCTCGTAGTTCACTTCGCTGAGACGACGGAGTACTCTATAGGGACCAAAATAGCGGCGTAACAACTTTTCCGACCGGCCCCGTTGTCGATTGGGAGTCCACAGCCATACTCGTTCTCCGGGTTGGTAAGAGACATCGCGACGACGAGCGTTGTACCGCAGCGAGTCGATGCATTGTTGCTTATGGATTCGTTCGACTGCAAGCTTACGAGCCGCGTCTGCCAGTCTGATAAATTCGTTCGTCTTGACACTAATCTGGTGTCTGTCAGGTAGAAGCATGGCATCCAGCATTGTAGTGACCTCCCTGCCATGAAGCAACCGGAATAGTGTGAATCCAGTTGTTTCTTGCACAGCGGTGTTGTAAGCGAACGTGACATAAGGGAGGATGTCATCCCAGTTTTTGTGGTCTTGGTCAACGTACATGGATAGCATGTCGGCGATCGTCTTGTTTAGTCGCTCTGTAAGGCCGTTGCTTTGTGGGTGGTATGCAGTAGTTTTTCGATGTACTGTGCCGCTAAGCTGCATGACGTCTTGTATCATCCGGGCGGTAAAAGCTGTGCCACGATCAGTTATGACAACTGCTGGTGCTCCATGTCGGAGGACGATGTTTTTCATAAAAAAGTGGGCAGTCTCAATGGCGGTGCCACGTTGTAATGCCTTCGTTTCGCAGTAGTGCGTCATGTAATCAGTAGCGACTACAATCCAGCGGTTGCCGTCACGAGACTTGGGAAAAGGTCCGAGTAGATCCATGCCTATTTGTTGGAACGGTTGTGTCGGAGGAGCGATGGGCTTCAAAAAGCCGGGCTCTGATGTGGTGCTTTACGGCGCTGGCACTCGTGACACGTCTTCACGTAATGCTTCACGTCTCGACTGAGCTTAGGCCAGTAGTAGTGTTTGCGAATCCGGGCCAAGGTACGTGTGTATCCCAAGTGGCCTGAGGAAGGCTCATCGTGACAGGCGGACAAGACATCGGCTCGTAACGCTGGCGGGACAACGAGCAGGTACTCAGTCGCGTAAGGGTCGAAGTTTCTTTTATAGAGGATATGTCTGCGGACGCAGAACGATGATGACGAGCGGGCGAATGCTGGTGGTGGATGCGGCGTACGGCCTTCGAGATATTCGATGAATTGTCGAAGCTCGGAATCGTTCTTCTGCTGTTCGGCCAAGTCGGATACACTAACGGCGCAGAGAAAACGGCCGTCGAGATCGTGATCACCTGACACTGTCTTAAGAGGAGCTCGGGAAAGGCAGTCCGCGTCAGTATGCTTCCGGCCAGACTTGTACACGACTGTCAAATCGAACTCCTGAAGGCGTAAGCTCCACCTGGCCAGACGTCCGGAAGGGTCTTTAAGGTTCGCCAACCAGCAGAGCGCATGATGATCGGTAACAACTCTGAACGGGCGACCATACAGGTACGGTCTGAATTTAGCTATTGCCCAGACAACAGCTAGGCACTCCTTTTCAGTTGTTGTGTAATTTGCCTCCGCAGATGATAAAATCCGACTCGCATAAGCAATAGGGCGTTCGACACCGCCTTGCCACTGGACAAGGACTGCACCAAGGCCGATGTTACTGGCGTCTGTGTGTAGTTCAGTGTCAGCATATTCGTCGTAGTGTCCGAGTAAGGGCTCAGATTGGAGACGCTGCTGGAGCTCGGAGAAAGCGCGTGTTTGCTCAAGGCCCCACACGAAGGGAACGTCGTCTTTTGTCAAACGAGTGAGGGGTTCGGCAATGTTTGCGAAATTTTGCACAAAGCGTCTGTAGTATGCGCAGAGGCCTAAAAATCGACGCACATCACGTTTGTTGGTAGGTGGTGGAAAATCTGCGACAGCCAATGTTTTGTCTGGGTCCGGCCGAATACCATCAGGGCTAACAAGGTGACCGAGGAACTTTAATTCGTTGTAACCAAAATGACATTTTTCGGGTTTCAGTGATAGGCCTGCCGTGCGAATTGCAGCAAACACAGATCTAAGTCGCTGCAAATGCTGCTCAAACGTTTGGGAGAAGACAACGACGTCGTCTAAGTAAACAAGGCATGCTTCCCACTTGAGACCGGAGAGCACTGTATCCATCATCCTCTGGAATGTCGCAGGGGCAGAACACAGACCGAAGGGCAGCACCTTGAATTCGTACAGACTATCAGGCGTTATGAATGCTGTTTTCTCTCGGTCGCGTTCATCAACTTCGATCTGCCAGTAGCCACTGCGTAAATCCATAGAGGAGAAGTATCGGGCGTGTCGGAGGCGGTCTAGTGAGTCGTCGATGCGCGGAAGCGGATAAACGTCTTTCTTTGTGACTTTGTTGAGTTTGCGGTAATCGACGCAAAATCGGAGAGTGCCGTCCTTCTTTTTTACCAGTACGACGGGGGACGACCATGGACTGTTCGAGGGTTGGATAACGCCATCTTCGAGCATCTGCTTCACTTGAGAACGTATAGCCTCTTGTTCCTTTTGTGATACTCGGTAGGCGTGTTGACGTATGGGTCGCTCAGAATGGTCAGTGACAATGCGGTGCTTTACGGTTGGCGTTTGTTTTATCTTGGATGTAGACGCGAAACAGTCGCTAAACATGCGGAGGATACAGCGGATTTGCTCTTTCTGTGCACATGACAGCTTCGGATTGACATCGACTGCATCGGTCACCGCGGTGTCACTTTCAACGGCTGCAGAAATTGGGGCTATCGTCGTACACGCTTCATCGTCAATGGATTCGAAATTAGCGATAGTTGTTCGCTTGGCCAAATGTTGGCATGATCCACTAAAATTGGTGACCAACAACTCAGTCATCCCACGTTTAAATTGAATTATGCCGCGGGCAACACAGATTTGCTGAGACAAGAGCACCGAAAGGTTGGCTTCAGCGATACCACTACTGGCATGGTCTATGTCGCCCTGTACTGTAACGAACATACTGGTGCATGGCGGAAGTGTGACGGTGTCGTCGACAATGCGAAGCGCAGTCTTCTGCGGATTGGTATCTCTAGGCTTCGGGCCATAGTCGTCAGCAAACGTTACGAGGCAGTCTCGAAGATTTATAACAGCGCCGTGCTCACGAAGGAAATCCATGCCAAGGATTACTTTCCGGGAGCATTCGGGAAGCACAACGAAAGAAGCAACGAACGTCGACTCACAGATTTGCAGCCTTGCGGTGCATCTCCCGATTGGTGTCAAAAGATGACCACGGGCTGTCCGAAGGTTTGGTCCATGCCCCCAAGGAGTCGTGACTTTCCTGAGTTCAGCCACAAGTTCAGCGCTGATAACTGAGTAGTCGGCGCCGGTGTCGACTAGAGCAGTCACTGGATGGTTGTCGACACGAACGGCAATGTCAGCAGAAACGGGTTCGTCAGCGATGTGAGGTGTCGGCTGAAAGGAATCGTCGAAGGTCGGTGGAAGGGTCGGAGGAGGCTGTTTTGACGATAGCTTAACAGCGGTCCCACCCCCGGAGGCCGCTGATTCTAGTTTCCCCGGCGTGGACTTGGGGACCTAGCAGATCGTCCCGCAACAACATCGGCGAAAGTGGAGTATTGATTCGCGGACGTAGAGCGTCGAGGAGACAGAGAGCGTGATTGGCGTCGCTGAAGATTCGGAGACGGTAGACTTGCCAAGTATTCTGCGATGGCGCGGGGTCGTTCGCCGTCCCTGGGCCGACGAGCGTCTGGCCGAAATCCAGGTAGGCCCATCTGTCTGTACGAGCACTCCCGGTACAGGTGACCTGGCTCACCACAGTGGTAGCATAGTGGCCGATTGTCGGAAGCGCGCCACACGCTAGATTTACGCAAATTGGGTCGCAGATTCTCATAGTGTGGTGGGCCCGAGAAGTACTGCGGCATCTGCAGTCGTTGGTTTTCATAGCGTGGCCCGCCCGAGAAGTGCTGTGGCGTCTGCAGGCTAGTCGGTCGGGGGAAATAGCTGGCTGCCGGTGCAGGAGTACGTACAGCTTCCGCATACGTTAGCAGAGGAGCTTCGGTTGGAGGTGGCGCTAATGGTCGTACCAGCTGCCGCACCTCTTCACGGACGACGTCTGTCAGAGCAGCCACTTGAGGCTGTGAAGGCACTGCGTGAAGCTTTTGCAGCTCGTCGCGTACAATGCTACGGACCAGCTCAGCAAGGTCTCTCACGCTCGTGACATCGGGTGTTACCAAGGCTGCTGACAGACATGCAAGGTTGTCGGACCGCTCATACTGCGAAGATCGCTGTCTCAGCATTCGCTCCATTGTCGTCGCTTCACGGAGGAATTCTGCCACGGTAGCTGGTAGGTTTCGTACAAGTCCTGCAAACAGCTGCTCCTTGACACCCCGCATCAGAATGCGCACCTTTTTGTCTTCCGTCATTGCAGAATCCGCTCGACGAAACAGACGAGACATCTCCTCAACAAACATGGCCACGCTTTCATTGGGTCGTTGGTTGCGAGAATTGAGGAGACGTTCGGCTTGTTCTTTCCGGTCAGCGCTACCATACGTGTTCCGCAGCTGAGTGCAAAACACCGGCCAGGTTGTCAGGGCGGCCTCGTGATTCTCGAACCAAATACGCGCCGAATCCTCCAGGTAGAAATAGACATACCGCAGTTTCCGGTGCTCGTCCCACTCGTTGGCGACGGCGACTCGATCGTATTGGTCCAGCCAGTCTTCAACGTCTTCGTAGGGCTCCCCATGGAAGGGCTTTGGCGTTCGGGAGGCTGGTAGCCATGGTGCTGGCGGAGTCGCGGACGGTTCAGTCTGGCTTGCAGTTGTCGCATATGCCATGGTTCTGGAGCGTTCCGGAAGAGGGCTGAACTGGGGTGGTAGGCCTAGTTGCCGCCGACTGCGTCGAAGGTTGGCTGTTTCTACTAAGGTGTCAATGTTGGGACCGAGATCTTCCTCGTGGTAACAGTGCATAGACTATTACCCCGCACCTCCACCAGTGTCACGTTACAACGTGACTGTAACCTGCTGATAAGGGCACGCAAGGACGTCAAACTGATTCGAACAACGGCAGTACGACTATTGTTTTTCTCTGCACGCGCATCTTTGTCCTCTTCTGAACAGCGGCACATACAAGCATGCTAGCATCTGTAGAAATTATAGTTTCAGAACTTATACTAGTGGCAATATGCACCCACTTTAATCATACTAACAGTTAAAACGTAGTTTTGACCAATCCTCAGTCAAGCCTCGTAGAGCCTAATGCATTTGCTAACCACTTTAACCACTTAATTAAACTGTGGTGTCCTTTACCAACCGGTTCGTGCGTACCCTGCATACATGATGACATTTTGTACCATAAGCGTAAGAGTCGCCATCACTTGGTAAGCAGCTGCTAGCGCAGCCGTTGCAAAAACTGCCTTGCTTTGGTGTGCAGCAATTTGTGGGAACAGAGTAGAAATGCTAAATGCTAGTGCATGTCTTACTCGCTTAGAAAGGCAAAAACAAACCAGTGTTTCGAGAGAAGTAGCGGGAGCACATGCCGGATACTTCATCAGCTTGAAAAAATAACAAGAGGTACAGTTTACGGCTTCCCTTTTTTTTTCCATCAGTATTGAGAGTTCCTCTTTGTGTGCAGCAAAGGACGAACTAATACGTCGCCATTGCAATTATTAGCCAGTGGATGCCTCCCTTCTGTACGACTTTTATACGTAAACGCACGCGGATTGTGCTGTGTCGTGCTGAGCCTCTAACATGACGGTATGCACACGACGGCCAACAGATGGCAGCAATTTTGCAAAAGGTCTACAGTCGCCGACCAATTTTTCGGACTTCTTGGATATTTTTTACTTGAAAAGTGCACCAATTTTTCGGACTTCTTGGATATTTTTTACTTGAAAAGTGCACCGTCAGGGATCCTATACGGCTAATGCATTTTTTCGACTGATTTTTTGGACTAAATCACTTGTTTTGAGCAGCGCCACGAACCTGTATGGACGCCGCCATGTTGGATTTTCTTCCGGCTTGACTATGCTTAGTGGCTTAATTTTAAAATGGCTTTCCTGCCTCCAAGATCGGAAAGCAAACGTCATATTTCAAGTTTCGGAGGCCGTGTCTGCTTTAGAAAACGCGGCACAGTAGTGGAGTGAATGTGCCTGCCACAATGACATTAGGGAGTTCTAGAATAGCGCACCGCGAGCCCTTGCGGTGCGGTCGCTGCCACTGCGCATGTGTCGTAACGCGAGTCGCTGTTCGTGCCCCGCGAAGTGTTGTGTGTAGCTTCCGTGCAGTTTGCAGTCGGGGGAATGTCCCTAGACCTTTCCCTAAGGGGAGCAAACGCTATTCTAGAAATCATAATGCGTCCGCTATACCGGCGACGCCCGCAGCGCTTGCAAACATTATTCAAAAGCTCCCTATTTAAAGACTTCGCTCGTGGAAACGATGACAATTTCATGCGCGGAGCCCACAGATGAAGAAATTCTTCGCTAGATTATGCTGCAGCTGTCGGCAGCAGAGATTGTCACCGCGTTGACGCTTTTGTCGAGCATTTACGGTGACGATGTCACCTTGGCGCAAATAAGGGTGAACCAAATTGCTTCCAAGCGTAGTATAAGGCAAGGCAGAATCATGGACTTTTTTAAGCCTGCCTGATGCAATAAACAATAAAGTTCATATTTCTGGCCAAAACGAATTTTTCGGACCTTTTTTCGGTCTACGCCAGGTCCGAAAAATCTGTCGGCGACTGTATTACTTAACTCTCTCCAGTGTGAACCTCTCATCTCCTTGTTCCACCCGCTGCATGTATGCCATTAATGCTTAACTCGCCTGCTGTCAACCGTGTTCCGTCTAGCAGTACTTGTATCAGTATGGCCACCTAAAGTTTAAAGCATACAAAAGTGTGACTTCATAGGCCAAGCTATTTTTCGCAAGTGCATTTTTTTCACGATGGCCTTCTGAGTCCAAATAAAATTCTTCAAATTCAGGTTGCCTGAAAGAGCCTTTTCGTTTTCCACTTGCGAAGCAGCCCTCCTCACTTCCGACGCTTGCCTTTGTTGCAGACACAACCCGTGACGCCTCGTACCTTGGAAACGCTGATTCGTCTGTCAACGGCACACGCCAAGGCTCGCTTCTCGCGCACAGTGGAGCCCGAGGACGCCCAGTCAGCCATCGAGCTGCTGCACTTCGCCTACTTCAAGAAAGTGCTCGAGAAGCCCCGCAAGCGCAGGAGGAAGGACGGGGGCGACTCTTCGGACGAAGGTGGAGACGACGACGACGATTTTGCCGATGAATCCAGGTATGCTTCTTCAGTAGGCTTGCGCGAATATCCAAATGCTTCGAATATTCGAACGTATGATGCAGTATTTGAATTCGCCTTGAATCGTGTTTAAATTACTGAAAATTTTGAATTATTCGAAACAAACAGAGGCGCTTATTAGTCTACATGTCACTTCCTGTAAAGGTAGTTTCACTGCAGTGGACGGGTGCTAAGCCGTGAAAGCACTTAATCAGGTGTACATTAGTTTGCTTGTAACCTCCTGTATGAATTGTTTCACTGCAGTAAAGTGGTGCTAAGCTGTGAAAAATATGCTCTAAGTACAGTGGAACCCCGATTATACGACTTTCAAGGAACCACACAAAACCATCGTATAATCCGGGCTTCGTATAATAAAAAAACTAAGAATATAGCAATGACTCTCAGCCTTGGTATAGACCGCCTGAATAAGCCCACGGCACGACCTTGTGCTTCTACTAGAAAGGTACATTAAATTATTCTTGCCAGCGACCGCTAATGGCAACGTAACTTAGTTGAAAGAGGTGCGAGCGAATCTCTATTCTCAAGTTTAAAAAGAATTGAATCCAACACCCATCTTTATCGATAAATAGAGCCCGAAAATTGCTTGCGCGTGATAAGGAAACCAAAACTGTGTTGCCAATAGCCTCCCATCAGAAAAGTCAGACACAGTATCATTGCTATCATATAATGGCGACCGATCACAAGTATGCGTAGAATGCTTTTGTGTGCGACTGAGCTGTGCACGTTGTAATTTGTGGCCTTGTAAATTGCAACTAGTGATGTCCCGCTGTTAGTATGAACGTCAACGTCAAGTGAAAGTAATCTTTCACAGTGGAGACAGCTGCATCACGCCCTTATGCGTCCACAAGCCTGTGACTGTGAGTGCTACAAAGGCAGGAGATCAGCTGTATGTCGACCAGAATATGTTTCCATGAACCGAAAACCTGAAAATATCAGCTTTTCGGCCGGCTGGAGCTACTTTGTGTGGATAGAGCTTGACTAGGTAACGACCCCAGATACGTGCACATGCGATTGCAACGTGTGTAGAAGCGCATGAACTTCCAGGAGAATAATTTTTCCATTCTAAGAAGTCATCTATCTCGCTCTCTACTTTTCTAATCGTCAACCTAGGGGAACGCAAGTTTATATTTTGCACTCGTGAATATTTGGGCCACGCTTAATTCGTGTAAAAGTGTTCTTTTTTTCTTTTGGACGAAATTTGAATGCGGTCGTAAGATGCAGGGTCGGCGTAAAACTGCATCGTACAACCAAGGTTTTTAATACAATATTCCTATCGGGATTTTGCCAGGACCTAACCGATTCATCGTAAAATGCAGGTCGTCACGAAACCGGGGGACATATAATTTTAAAACTGAAACCAAATTTTAAAACTGAAAAGTTTACAGACAATCACTTGCATTCTACCGAAAATCAAATACTTATTCAAGGTTCTTTCCACTTTGTCGCAAAAAAATGGCATTCTCCTATGCCTTGTTTCAATTTAAAACAAAATATTGTGGGCGTTAGTCAAGTCATGACAAATATGTCCATTTTTCTTTAGAGTATGCGAGACATCTATTCGAATTCGATTCAAAATTATTTGACCCAAAATTACTATACAATTCGTATTTGCTTTGAACCTAAAAATCACTAGTCGCGCAAGCTCCACTGGACTAACATGGACAGGTGGGCTAGTTGGTACATGTGCATCTCGAAATAAAGCGCAGAAGAAATGAGAACCAAGGCAGGAAGATGTGCTACTAGGAAATTAAGTTTATTTAAAAACACCGAAAGATATGCACAGACAGGGGAAAATAAAGATTTTACAAGGTAAAAATGCCACGCTGCTGCAGAATAACTAAGATCATAACAAATAGGCGGCACATGTGTCAAGTCTTTTATTTTGTTGACATTTCTTCTTTCCTGTGTGTTTTTATCTTTCTGTGTTTCTCTATAAACTCCAGTTGTTAGTGACACGTCACCCTGTCTATATAATCCTCCCTGTTGTTACCATCATGCCTCATTCTTGATGATACAACTATGAAATACCACCTTGTCAGCACTTTATCAATCTATCAAAAAGAAACGCTTTCATGTTGCTATGTCTCATCAGATTACGTAATAGTAAGTTGGTTTTGTCAGCGTACCGCACCTTTTTAGGTGTTACATTGAGTTGTACAAATATTCGAAGTTCCGAATATTTTGCAAATAATGTGTGCTATTTGATTTGATTCACAGCAGGTACTCCAAAAACAATCGAAGATTTTGAGCATCCAAAATTTGAAACGTTCTTGTGTTTTGACCCTTACAAGGCAGATTTGGAACTCCTCACTCAAAGGGATCACAGCCTTGTCTGCCACATCAGTTGGGCTTGTGCAGAAATAAAAAGAGAAGGAGAAGCTGATGAAGTAGCATCTTTGCCTTTCACGCACACAGTGCTCTCGGCAACACTTTGGTTGCACCAAATTATGCAATAATTCAATTTGGGCTCTCCATTGCCTCATTCTTGACAAGGCAGCTATGGAATACCACCTCACCAGCACTTCATCAATCTAGCGAAAAGAAACAGTTTCGCGTTGCTATATCTCATAATGCGCTTAAGAATCCTCTGCAACTTTTTTTTCCCCACAATATCGCTTCGAACTATTCTATAAATATTTGAAAAATATTCTATTCTCTTCGCACTCAAAATTTCGCTATTCACACAGCTCTATTGTTATCATTTCTAGTAAAAAGATATCCCACTGAATCATTTTTGCAGCATGTTGAATAAAGTCTTTGTAAGAATGCGTATTTTTTAATCTTTTTCTTTCTCGTTGCAGTGAGAACAAAAACAGGTTTCTTGGATTTGCTTGCCATTTTCATTAGTGACCATTAATTCATCTTGTTCTCTGTGCAGTGGCACTAGCAAGAAGGCTATGAGCAAAGCTCCAAAAAAGAAATCTGGAGAAGAAGGTCACGATCCGTACGACTTTGAGGAGGGTAGTGAGGAACCTGAAGGTAAGCATTTTGATCGGGCAAAGAACAAGACAGTAAGCAATGCTTGCTTGGCACTCACAGGGGCCCTGCAACGCTTTTTGAGCATAGTCGCAAAACACTGTCGATCGTTGTTGATTGATTTGTGGGGTTTAACGTCCCAAAACCACCATGTGATTATTAGAGACGCCGCAGTGCAGGGCTCCAGAAATTTGGACCACCTGGGGTTCTTTAACGTGCACCCAAATCTGAGCACACGGGCCTACAACAATTTCGCCTCCATCAAACATACAGCCGCCACTTCCGGTATTCGATCCCGTGACCTGCAGATCAGCAGCCGAGTACCTTAGCCACTAGACCACTGCCGCGGGGCAGTCTTTAAATGTCCCGCATCGAGCGTGCAAGAAGGAGTAAATAGTAGCGACAGTGAATGCATCGATGCAACTTCGGCGTGTCTGCATATTAACTCGTGCACCATGGTGCGTAGCAGGTGCGTCCACTGATAAAAGCTCAGAAATGCATTAAACGCGCTAAAACGAGCAATTACACGCTTTCGCATTCTACGGCACACACGCTCCCAATGCAGACGCTCCCGTGATCTTCAGTACCATGAGACAACAGCGGCGCCGCTACTGTCAACCACTGGGAAATTCGCCTAGATACGGCGCGGCCGCCTCGTTCATTCTTCTGCCCCCTTCTAGTACACTGTAGCCAAGCCCAACCTCAGTGTGTTCGTTCACATGTCATTTTGTCAGCTCTGCGGTTGTGTCTGCGGTTGATCGTTTGCTGCTGCGCGCTATCTTCAGTGTTCACATTTCCCCGCCTTGAGCATCCTCCGAGTTCCTAGTGGTTTCATGCTGCGCTTTTCGTTGAGTGGATTTACAGCGATGGCACCGACTGCTCCTTCGTCTTTGTCCGCGCCTTCGAAGCGCACAAAGCCCCCATGTAGGCTCAGGATGGGAAAAGCTACACTGTTGGCCTCAGGTATGCTAGCGGAATCGTGGAAGGTGGTTACGCAAAAGATTGCGGAACTGTTTTCGCCGCACAGGCTTCACACTTGACGCCGAGACGGCTGTCTTGCCCCAAGTGGACTGCGTGTGTGACTAACTGCTATGCGCGGATGTTGCTTTCGACGATCTGCGCTCTGCCGGCGTGCCGATTCCAGCCGGGATAACCTTTGAGGGCTTCGCCGACACTGACAAAGACCTTGAGCTATGTGCGGACTTGACCAATGACAAAATCATTCGTCAAGTTAGGGAGGATTTCGACCACTCCGACATCAAGAACTAAGAGATATTTCCTACACAGCCAACGAGCTCAGAGCTGACGCGAGCACTGATGACACTGTCATTGGTGTACAGCGGCAACATGACGTTGACTGAAATTGAGGCAAACATGATCGTGGGCAAGCGGAACGCCGTGCAAATGAAAGTAGGCGATTTCTTTGCGCCTAAGTGGTGATCTATGAGGTAATGCCGGCCGCGTCGGATTTTTTTATATATATATATATATAAACGGCTATTTTCTAAGCCACCGAAACGACGCATTGGCTGAATTGCAATGGGAATTTTATACTCCAGCCGTTACCCTTTCCGTCCAACAAAAAGGGTGCGTTTTTCAACAAAAAATACCAAATACCAACAAAAAAAGGTGCGTTTTCACATGCATTAGTTTCTCCGGACTGCCCTATTTTCCGGACGTTTTCGCGCTCCCTTGAGAGTCCGGAAAGTCGGACGTCGACTGTACTCCATCCTGCCGCTCATTCATGTATGGGTACTCGTCTCAAAAGATGGCCTTCTAAAGATTTGTACAGGTCCCTGAGCGCACTTTAATTTACCACGGGCACAATAAAATGGTCGAGCATCCACTGCCGGGTACCCACTGGTAAAATTTATTATATGTGTGTTTTCTGACCAGGTGCTTGGCAGAAATATTTTATTAATACTGAGGGAGGGCACCTTTCCTAGTAAACTGGTTGCATCGCAGCGAATGAATGATGAGGAAATTCAGTTGCAGTGCTTTATCACTTCATTAAACTTTGTGCTTTTGCAGACAAAACAGCGCGGCCGAAGAGACCTCGCAAGGACGAGCCATCTACGTCAAGGGCTGCTGACCTCAGAGACAGTGCTGCAGCTATCTCCACACAAAGGTTTGTAATGACCTTGTACGTCTGAAAGCTATGAAGGCAGGTAGAAGAGATGCTGCTCTGAATACATTCAAAGTTCATGTGGGTCAGGTCAAAATGTATTGCGTAGCTGTTTTTTCATGCTTGCTTACTGTGTCTCAAGATTAGGGTAAGGTAAATGAAAAAACTTTAGCAAGAACTGCCATAGCTTTTCAGTAAAAAATTGGTTTTGTGCTTAGTAGTAACTACTAGAGAATCTCGATGATAAGAATTTAAGGAGAGCATGCAAAATATTCACATCATCCCGAATTCGTGTGAACCAATAAGTTGAAATTGATCATGAAGATGAACGAGAATTTCATTGGAGTCAACTACTTCTTTCTGAAAAAAAAGTCCTTGGTGTTCTTTTGAACTTTCCTGCTTTCACCGCCTCTCAATAAAGTGCCGTGGTTTCCTCACTCTTGCTGCTGGCGCTTGAGGCTAGTTCACACTTGGCGTCGAAAGGAGCGAAAGTGGCACAACTTGTTGGAAATTCACTTGCTTTGCTGCTTAAGGGGCCAGAAAAACACGCCGCGAAGTCAACATGGAAAAAAAAAAATCAGTCCTGGAGAATTCAAGTGAAGATGCCAGAGTGCCCGTAAAACCACATTCGTGCCTGTCAAAAATGTTCACATTCATTCATGCTACTGCCACTGTCTGCACCGCTTGAGAATTCATTCCATTTTGCCCCTTACCTGAGCATTAAAATTTGTGCCGAGTTTTAGTTATGCATGCAAAGTACTAAATATAAACAGTTTGCACCTTTGCAAACGCTGTTTCAGAAGCTAGACCAAAAGAAACAACATGAGCGGACTCACCGGCAGGGGTGGCGACGAATTCAGCCAAAAGCGGGACACGTTAGGGCATGCCGACTCGCTTCTGCTGCACCTTCTTCTACTTCCGGTGTTCGCAGTAATCGTAATCCAAACCAGGATCTCTATGAACGTGTCTTCGTCAAGGCCGTGATCTTTGTCGTGCTATGCCGGCAGTTCATGCTTGTGCCGACGCCTTTGCCGCCATGTTGAATTTGAGGCTGGTGGTTTGAGAGCAAGTGCAGCCGGTGTGGTTGAAAGTGTGAAGCAAAAAGGCAACTCGCTATCGCCTGACGGAGAAATTTGTCTCGGACCAATTTTTTTCGCGTTGGCCTCACTGTGTAGCTTTCTGGCCACCTGGGCGGCGAAGTGAGGGAAATTCTGATGTTATGCTGCGTTCGCTCCCTTCGAGGCCAAGTGTGAACGAGCCTTCCGACAAGCCGCGTTGCGCCGTTTGCAGTGGCTGAGGAAACCGTTCGTATAACGCCGAATAATGGTGTATATTATATAATGTAGTCTATCCAAGGTAACCTTATAATTCATATCAATCGTAATTGCATCATCAAGATTCTACATTAGTAACATGAAACCTCAATGTCTTTGTCTACCCATGACTGCTGCATATGGTCATTATTCCACTTCAGTAGCTGGGACAAAGCATTAATATCTGCAACAAATCACTTCAGAGAAGTCAGCTTGTGCTAGTGGTACAAACCTGGAATAACAGTGAAGTTTGTGGCCAACTTCAAAGCTTCTACAAGCTCGAACGAGTCGTTGCTAGGTTTGGCTAGGCATTGCAATGCTTGGCTACGTGAAGGGTCAAATATATTGCTTGGCACAGTGTCATGATAGCTACTTGAGCTGAATGATGAATATGTTCTTTATTGGTTCGGTATCAATAAGCGTGGACTTAACAGTTATACTCCATTAACCTTATTTAGCAAGGTTTTAAGCTATGAATATGTAAAGAGCTAGGTAGAGGCTGTTGATCTCGATAGCTATTTTGTTCACTTTGCATGGCATAACTTTTGGCTCAAACAGTGCCTTGAGAAACAATAACAAGGAAAGAAGAATTTGTTATAAAAGGGACATTAAACTGTTACTTTACCCTGAATGGTTTGTTCTTCAACCAAACATTTCTATGAAATGTTGGACTTTTACGAGAGAAATCCCAGCTTGTCATTGATTCGGCTCAATTGCATATCTGCAACACACTTTTGTTGAAACTGGTTGAGAGCATGCTTTTTTATGTTAATGCCTGCAGTTCTCATTCCAGGTTGTCGTGATATTATGACTTCGTAACTATTTCAGTTAGGGAAAAGGAGTCTTTCTTATAGCAAGGTGCACGAGATGTTCAAAATTTTTCAACATTACATAATATTCGACTAGAAAAGTAGTTAGATGTTTGATGTGGGCACACCTACATAATCTCGGCAAGTTTCACCAAAATCAATAGAGAATTTTAAAGGAACCCTTAAAGTGCATTGTCCCTCAATAATTGTTAGTGGTGACCGTATATTGGTGATCTTAAGTCGACTCCGTTTATAAGTCAACCCGCCAACTTGCAACTCCTAGGCAAAAAAAAAAAGACATTGAACATAGCCTCATGCTGCAGCCATAGCACACCAGTAGGTCTTTCAAAAGAGGGAGTGATGCAAAGAAACCTTTAATTGATCGTGAAACATCGCTTATGACTCGCCGTGCTTGAAAGAAGGATGCAGTAGTCACGGTCATTGCCATCATGCGAGCCACTGCTGCTTCTCGTCGGAAGGGGTTCTGGCGGTACTGAGGTGCCACACGTGAAGAACACCACGTCAACCATGTCGTTGGCAGTTCATAGCAGGCACCGTCAACTCATTGCGCCACTTCACTCAAAGAGCTCGGTTTGAACTTGGTTTGCGGGATGCACATATCCTTCGCGACAGTTCGTGCTTTTGCTTCAATATCATCGTAGCAAACACTCAGGCTTTTGCTTCTCTAGTCGTGAACCCAATCTGGAACAGCCTTCTCAACGGCAAGGTATCGTCCAGACTTCGGTTCACGAAAGGAACAGTGTGTCGCAGCGCACGCGAAGATTTTGGTCCTTTGCTTTCTCCATTCCCTCACACACTTTTCCGACGCATCGAACTTCCGCCCTGCTTTCCGATTCTTTTGCTTTTCGATTCTGCATAGAAGCTCGCTTGCTGCTTGAAAGCAGCACTGTACTGTTGCCAATGTAGCGGTGGCATCTTGATGTCTGTTGAGCAGCTTTGCAAACCTCACGCACACCACTGTTCGCAAGCGAGGCGAAATGCCCAAAAGGCTAACACAGGCGTGAGGGCAAAAAGACCTGAGGCGCTTGTGGAGCGCATGTGACTGGTCATGTGATTAGTTTTTTGTAAATAGATTACTGTGAAATGTTGCACGCACACAGGGCTCTGCCAGCTTTTCTATGGAACACCCATGGTGCATCGCGGCAAATCTGAATTTTCAAATTGCCTAGTCAGAAGGGGCTGTTAAGGCACGCTGTCCACTAAAGCGAAAAACGCATGTCACGTCTTTTGCGAACTATAAATGTCACGTTTTTTGCAAGCATGTCGAGTTTTTCGCTATTGATTTCACGTATATTGCACCATTAGCGAGGGATAGACGTATGTTGCGTTTCTTCGCGAGCCAAATGCACTGTCATACCTATATGCAGCGAGTGCCGGTGTTGTTGCCAATCTCGCCTGAAAGACGCACCGATGTGGCGGAACTACCATTTAAATCGTAATCCCGTCGGTGGCGCGTCCTGAACAAATGCTGCATCTCCAACGCGCCGTTTCCGACACCTCCTCCTCTGTTATCGATGCGTCTAATAGCAGTGAATCTGAGAAGGACGACCGTTCATCGGACCCCTCAGAAATGTCGACTTTATGATTCCAAGTCGACTTATTGATACCGCGTATAGTAGGTCGACTCCAATTATGCATACGTCGACCCCCAAACTTAGGAAGTCAACTTTATGAAAAAAAATGTCTACTTGTATTCGGCAATATATGGCAATTCAGTAATACAGCTCAATTCATTTCCTCTTTAGTGTGTTTTCATTCAGGCTCTTAGAGGTGAAGTCATCATTGAACATGGAAAATCGTGACAAATCTGAATGATGTTCTTTGTGCAGTATTGAAAGGAGCCTTTTGTTAATAATGTTTAACTCACCTTCGCATGTGCCGACGTTAGGATGACCAAGTTCCGCAACCTGTTGGGCAAGCTTTTCAAAGAGACGCACACCCAGTCTCAGCCTGTGTCCAACATCATAGACTTCCTGGCCAAAGAAGAGAAAGTGGAACCGTTCACCCAGGAAGAAATCGACGTCGCCATCCAGCGCATGATGGACGACAATCAGGTTATGCTCTCCGACGAGATTGTGTTCCTCATCTGAGCTGAGCCTTCGGAGAGACGCCCATGTATATAATCTTGTAATAAGCTGTGGTCTGGTCCCGTCATCATGAGGCACTACTATACATGTCTACTTTGTGCACCTATTCATCGAGTGAAGCATGGAGAAAAATTTCAAGTGGTTAGACTCTAAGAAACTGCCCACTCTTATCGCATGTATACATTGTCTGTAACGAGAATTTTATATTTGTGTTTTACAATTGTTCAACAGTTCTTTTACAAATAAAGGTTTCAAATTTCAGTGGTCTCTTCATCGGATGGAGTGGTGCAGCAGCGTATAACACAAGGTTTATTGGTGAACTAGTGACGTAATTATTGGCCTTAGCGAAAAGGATGGTGGTATTTTCAGGCGAAAAAAGAAAACTGTGGAACAGTTTCGCCTGTCATTACTTCAACCACAAGGAAAACATTGGAGAAAACAAATGTCTGTGCACTGCCTTGCTTGTAAACGAAGCAAGTCAGCTTTGCCAGGCCCATAGGGAAGTGCAGAGCTAGGCGGCCTTCTTCGTTTGCCTTTATTTTTCTGTCTCTCGTTTTCTCTTTCTTTTTAGGGGCGAAGCTCCTTATAGCGGCACCCGTTCGTCCCCCGTAGTATGTAACAAGTATAACATTTTGACCTCCAAGGTGGTGCCAGTGAGAGACTTCTTCTGTGCGTTGTTGAACAATAAAAAATAGTGCTCAATGTACATGTCAATGGCTGCTAATGGGGAATGAGAGACAGGAGCATTCGGCTTTTAGTTAACGCGCAGGCTGCGATCACCATTAGTAGCCATTGGCATGTACATTGAGCACTATCTGACAAGAAAGGGTTGCTACATTATACTCGCTGGGTGTAACCTCCTTAGCTTTAGAAAGGTTTAGCGAGCAATGAGCCGCAGTGCCATGAATACAATGAACTTGTATATACCATGAATGAACTCGAGGTGGTTAAAAATGGGAAGTAGATACTGTCACGATGAGTCACAAGTACTGGGGGATTTATTAAACCACCAGGTAGCTAGCACTAGGACGATGCGTCAGTCGTGGCTGGCTCTCAAGCAGAGAAGAAGCACGCGATCTTCTTTTTTTCTCCAGATTGAGAGCCGCTCTTGCTGTCAACCCACTACGTGCTGGTGGCATTATCCCCCCTTCCGAAAAGAAAAAAAAAACAAGTACCAAAAAGAGGAAAGGAAAGTACATAGCAGCACCGCGATGCTACTACATAGGCACGTGAAAAAAAAAATTGAAAATTCGGATAAAGTGAAAGTAAAAATTGAAGAGCGTGCCAACATAGGAAACGTCAATGAACGAGAAAGTAAGTTCACAAAATAAACAAAAACACAAAGAACGCTGTACGGTAAAGGAAAAGTTACGAACAACGCGCAATAAATGGTTTCATGCGCAACACATGAACGACGTCCGGCCTCAGCCGTGTCCTGCTCCGTGCATGGGGTGTTGAGTCCGGAACCACTTCGTATTTCACGTCACTGACGCGGCGTAACACTTTATATGGGCCAAAGTACCGGCTCAGCAACTTTTCACTAAGGCCACGGCGGCGGACGGGCGTCCACAACCAAACTTGATCTCCGGGGCTGTAAAACACCTCTCTGTGGCGGGTATTATAGCGTCGTGCGTCTGCCTGCTGTTGCTGGCCGATGTGAAGTCGCGCGAGTTGCCGGGCTTCCTCAGCACGCTCTGCGAATTCTTTGGCGTCTGTTGCAAACTCGTCTTCGTCCTGACACGGTAGCATTGAGTCTAGCATGGTCTGCACTTCGCGGCCGTAGAGAAGCCGAAATGGTGTGAATCGCGTGGTCTCTTGCACGGCGGTATTATACGCGAAGGTCACGTAAGGTAAGATCCGGTCCCATGTTTTGTGTTGTACGTCGATGTACATTGAGATCATGTCTGCGAGGGTCTTATTCAGTCGTTCGGTAAGTCCGTTGGTTTGCGGGTGGTACGCAGTTGTCCTTCGGTGTCTGGTGTTGCTCAGTTTGAAAACTTCGTCCGTAAGCTGCGCCGTGAATGCTGTCCCTCTGTCCGTTATTATACTGGAAGGAGCACCGTGTCGTAACACGATGTGGCGCAAGAAAAACTGTGCTACCTCAGAAGCCGTGGCTCGTGGGATCGCCTGGGTTTCAGCATAGCGTGTCAAATAGTCGGTCGCGACGATCACCCATTTGTTGCTGTCCACAGACATAGGAAATGGCCCGAGAATGTCCATGCCGACTTGGTCGAACGGCGTGCGGGGTGCTTCAATGGGCTGAAGCAAACCAGCTGGCTTAACAGATGGTTGCTTTCGGCGCTGACATTCCCGACAGCTCTTGACGTACTTCTTTACGCTTGCTGAAAGTCCTGGCCAATAGTACCTCTCGCTCACTCTGGCAAGTGTCCTTGAGTAGCCCAGATGACCGGATGTGGGTTCGTCATGGCAAGCGAAGAGGACGTCGTCTCGCATGTCTCGAGGAACCACCAGGAGGTAAGCACGGTTGTTCGAACGAGCGTTCTTCTTGTACAGCACACCGCCTCGCAGGCAGAACGACGTCAACGAGCGGGATAAATGACGTGGTATGATTGCGCCCTGGCCCTCTAAATGATCAATGATTGGACGAATCTCTGCATCATCTCGCTGTCGTTTGCTCAAGTCTGATGCACTAACGGCGCCCAGAAAGCCTTCGTCTTCCTCTGCTTCCTGACTGACGACATGAAGGGGTGCGCGTGACAGTGTGTCAGCGTCTTCATGCTTACGGCCGGACTTATGGACGATGGTGACATCAAATTCCTGCAGCCGCAAGCTCCACCGTGCTAGCCGACCTGAAGGGTCGCGCAGGCTTGCCAACCAACAGAGCGCGTGATGGTCCGTCACTATCTTGAAGGGACGACCATAAAGGTACGGGCGGAACTTGGTGATTGCCCACACGACTGCGAGGCACTCTTTCTCCGTAGTGGAATAATTCGCCTCAGCACGGGATAGAGAGCGGCTGGCGTAGGCTATCACTCTTTCGATGTCCTCTTGACGCTGAACGAGCACTGCACCGAGCCCAATGTTACTAGCGTCGGTATGGACCTCCGTGTCAGCATCATCGTCGAAATGAGCGAGAACGGGCGCCGATTGCATCCAGAAAAACGACGTGTCGTCCCTTGTGAGACAAGTCAGAGGTTCTGCTATCTGTGAAAAGCCATGAATGAATCGGCGATAGTAGGCGCACAAACCAAGGAAGCGCCGGACGGCTTTCTTATCGACAGGAGCTGGTAATTCGGCAACAGCGGCAAGCTTGTCCGGATCGGGACGGATTCCTTCGGCGCTAACTACATGTCCAAGAAATTTTAGTTCTTTATAGCCGAAGTGGCACTTCTGTGGCTTTAGTGTGAGGTCCGCCGATCGGATAGCCTCCAGCACGCTGCGCAGGCGGTGAAGGTGCTGCTCGAACGTGGTAGAGAACACCACCACATCATCAAGGTAGACAAGACAAGTCTGCCACTTGAGCCCTGTGAGGACAGTGTCCATCATTCGCTGGAAAGTTGCTGGTGCTGAACACAAGCCAAAAGGGAGCACTCGAAATTGGTATAGGCCGTCTGGAGTCACAAAGGCTGTTTTCTCACGGTCTCGCTGATCTACCTCGATTTGCCAATACCCGCTTTTGAGATCGAGAGAAGTGAAATAATGGGCACGACGAAGTCTATCCAGCGAATCGTCGATACGTGGTAGCGGATACACATCCTTTTTCGTCACGTTGTTAAGCTTCCGGTAGTCGACGCAGAAGCGTAGCGACCCGTCCTTCTTTCTGACAAGTACGACTGGAGATGACCATGGGCTGTTAGATGGTTCAATAACGCCATCGTCAAGCATCTCGGTGACTTGCGTACGTATCGCTTCACATTCTTTGGCTGACACGCGGTAGGGGTTCTGGTGTATCAGACGTGCGTCCTCGTACGTGATGATCCTGTGTTGAGTGATGGACGTCTGGCGGATCTTTGAGCAAGTTGCGAAGCAAGACCTGAACTCGAACAAGAGCGCTCGTAGCGCAGTCTGGTTAACGGTGGACAGATGAGGATTGATGTCAATATTACTCAGTGACGTGTCTGCGGTATCCACTATTTCCGACGTGAGACAGTTGGTGACGTTTGCTACTTCGTGGGCAAACGCTATCGAAGTGCCACGGAAAAGATGTCGATGCTCGTTGCTGAAGTTGGTTACGAGCAATTCAGATCGGCCATCACGAAGGTGTATTACACTTCTAGCTACACAAATGCCTTGCTGCAGGAGGTGTTCTAAATTTGTCTCAGCCACCACATCGCCATCGCCCAAACCACAGCATGTTACGTCGACTAGAACACTTGTTCGTGGAGGAAGCGTCACACTCTGTTCAGAAATACGTAGTACGTCGACACGCCTTCCACCATCCTGCACGTTGATTGCTCGCTGGGCTGAGAACGTGACGCGGCGCTCTTGCAGATCAATGATAGCTCCATTTTCTTGTAGAAAGTCAACCCCCAGAATGACGTCACGGGAACATTCGCGTAGAACAAGGCAGCTTGCTACGAATGTGTACCCTTGAATTTGTACTCTAGTTGTGCAGGCACCCAGTGGAGTTACGACGTGGCCACCAGCTGTCCGAATCTGCGAGTTATGCCACAATGTGATGACTTTCTTCAGCTGCGTTGTCAGTTTCCCGCTCAGTATGGAATAGTCTGCGCCGGTGTCCACTAACGCATTAACTGCACAACCATCAATTGTCACTGCTATGTCGAGTGAAAGTCGGCCATCCTTTGCAGCAGTATGTGATGTTGGACCGGTTTCTGTACAGTTCTGCATCAATGGGAGGTCTTCAGCACTTCGACGTTCAGCGACCCCGCCCCCAGAGGTCGCTTGGTCTAGTTTTCCCGACGGGGGCTGGGAGACCGTGTGGTACAATACCGCTGGGGCGTTGATGAAAATCGCCTCGGTGATGGCGAGCGCGACTGGCGCCCGGCAGATGGTGGTGCATGCTGCTGGGAGAGGTAGTTTTCGATGTCGCGCGGTCTCTGGCCGTAACGGGGTGGCGGTGAGTACGCAGAGAAGCCGCGAAGCCCAAGACGGCGATATGGGCACTGTCGGTACAAGTGATCAGCTTCTCCACAGTGAAAGCACAGAGGCCGGCGATCAGGTGTGCGCCAAACATCAGACTTTCGAGGAGACGTGCGCCGATCGTCGATGTACTGAATTGGTTGCACTGAACGATGGGCGACAGAAGCACCAGGGACAAAGGCCAACGGTGGTGGCGTGTACGTGCCTTCGTAGAACGGTATGTGCTGCGCTGACTGTAGTGAAACAGCAGGAACAGGATGGACGAATAATGGCGGCGATGCAGCAGGGCGTTTCAAAGCTTCCGCGTAGGTTGTCTCACGGCGGTATTCAGCAGGAGCTGGCACAGCTGTATCATGAGGCAAGGTGTCCCGGAGGGCCTGGTGCAGCTCATCCTTGATCACAGTTGCAATAGAGTTTACTGTAGGATGAGGTGTTACACCAGCCTTTTGTAACTCTTCACGTATTATACCACGGATGAGTTCACATAGACAGTCGTTGTTGGTTCTAGTGGCGGTGAAAATGTCGGCAGTAGACATGCCATTGACTTGCCTGTTGTATTGGTTGGATCGCTGCTGCAGCATTTTTTCCATTGTCACGGCCTCGGACAAGAACTCCGCGACCGTCTTCGGAGGGCTGCGCACGAGGCCGGCAAAAAGCTGGTCCTTGACACCGCGCATCAAGTGACGCAACTTCTTGTCCTCCGTCATTCTTGAATCAGCCCGTCGGAAGAGGCGCGTCATGTCTTCGACGAACGTGGTCACAGTTTCGTTTGGCAGCTGGACGCGGGCCAGAATAGCTCGTTCAGCTCGTTCTTGGCGATCAGCACTGGCATAGGTCTGCAGAAGTCTACGACAGAATTCGGGCCACGTCGTCAGCTGTTCCTCTCGGTTTTGATACCATGTACGTGCCCCGTCTTCGAGATAGAAGTAGACACGACCCAGTTTCGCCGCGTCGTCCCACTGATTCAAGGTGGCTACGCGCTCGAAATCCGCCAACCAGTCCTCAACGTCCTCGTGCTCCGAGCCATGGAACGTCGCCGGTGCGCGTGGGCTTTCCAACGTGTAGCGGTTCGACGTCGTGCTTCCCGTGCCGGTTGCCGATGTTTGCACCGAAGCGCTGGTCATGTTTGTCGACGTGGTGGGAGCAGTATCGTCGGCTTCCGGAGGCAATCCCCTGATTCGGCGGCTGGTCCGATGCACGGGAGTATTCACTGGCACTGGACTCGTATCGCGGCTTCCTGGGGGGGTCTGCAGCATCCGTGAGACTACCCAGCACCTCCACCAGTTTGTCACGATGAGTCACAAGTACTGGGGGATTTATTAAACCACCAGGTAGCTAGCACTAGGACGATGCGTCAGTCGTGGCTGGCTCTCAAGCAGAGAAGAAGCACGCGATCTTCTTTTTTTCTCCAGATTGAGAGCCGCTCTTGCTGTCAACCCACTACGTGCTGGTGGCAATACGAAGCGCAAGCCGTAAGAAAGTAAAAGCCGAATTCTCCGCCTCTCATTTCCCATTGGCATGTACATTGAGCACTATCTGACTGAAAAAGTTTGCTACGTCATACTTGCTGGGCGTAACCTCCTTGGTTTTCGAAAGGTTTAGCGAGCGTTCAGCCGCAGTGCCATGAATACAGTGAACTAGTATATACCATGAACTCGAGGTGGTTAAAGGTGGGAAGTGGACCCGAAGCGCAAGCCGTAAGAAAGTGTGCGTGTGCCACCTCTCGTTTAGTACTTGGAATGTCCACTGGATGGCGGTGCTTCTATATGGGGAATATATGATGAAAAGATGAGAGATGGTGGTACTTGGAGTGTTGAATAGATGGACGAACGGACACATAGACAGATGCATGGATGGACGCATGAACGGACGCAGGGGCGGCTGCATGGACGAACGCAGGAAAGGACGCACGGACGGGCTGATGGACGGTCACACTGACGAACGGAAGCAAGAACGAATGGACGGACGAATTCTTCGCCCCACTCTCCATCATTCACTCCGTGAATATGCTGCCATTTTTTGTCTTCTTTTTCTCCGTTTCTTCCTATTTCTTCTATTTTCTTCCTATTTCTCACTACTTCTCTTTGTGTCTACTTCTTGCTTCCGCTTTCTATTCTGTCGATATATTTCTCCCCTTGTCTGTCTAGAATTTCTTGACCCTCCCTTTCTCTCTTTCATGCTATGTTTTACTTTCTTCCCTCCTCCTTTCCCTTTTCACTCTCCTCACCTATTTGGTATAATTATATCTAACAATGCTACGTTACGCCCTGCAAGTGTGCCTTGATTAGCCCCGAAAAGTTGGAGTGGCGCCGCCTGGCGGATGACGTCACAGCATGGACTCCTCGATGCGAGCCGCGGCGGGCCCACATAATGATGCGCTCGCTTTGTGATTGATTGATTCATATGTGGGGTTTAACGTCCCAACCACCATATCATTATGAGAGACGCCGTAGTGAAGGACTCCGGAAATTTCGACCACCTGGGGTTTTTTAACGTGCACCCAAATCTGAGCACACGGGCCTACAACATTTCCGCCTCAATCGGAAATGCAGCCGCCGCAGCCGGGATTCCATCCCGCAACCTGCGGGTCAGCAGCCGAGTACCTTAGCCACTAGAACACTGCGGTGGGGGTGCTCGCTTTGTGCGCTGATCCAATTTTCCTGTTCGCTTTTTGCATGTCTCAAGCTGCAGATAAATGAAGGAAGCAGATTTAGTAATGTTTCAGGTAAAGCAATAAAAAGTTTGCGGTTGCTACTGCACAATCACACGCTGTATAGCAATGCAAGATGAGTGAAAAGGTCTGTGTCGCGCTGTTCACCCCGATGATAAATTCCATTCATGGAGACGACAGCCGCATTCCGACGGGTGTGAAAATCAGGAACACGCTTCTGTTTGGATACAACAAACTCATTGACGCATAACCATGTGGTTTTGAGAAAGAATTAACTCGCCATATTTACATTATAAGGTTGATATGTGCAAAGGTGACTTCTTTCGGGGATACCAGGGCTTCTCTTCCCCTAGAATGATTTGTACCGCAGGAATGCACGTATCTACGGACAGCGCTTTCACAAGCCCTGCGCTCGCGTGCAACATCGAGTATCGGAACATTTACCGCAAGGCGCTCGCTCTAAAATACCGCCGCCGCGGTTGTGTTTTTCTCATGTACTACTTGTTCACTCAACACGTTTAGCTTAATGTTTCTCTCGCAATAATTTTGAAGGTTTGATTGACCGAAATTATTGAGGCTAAGTGCAGTCGAGGGTAGGTGCGGAAATTCCTCTTGCGGTCAGATTCTGTCTTCGTGCAGATTCGAAGCAATGGTACGGTCACGCTCCAAACTACCAGTTTATATAGCCACCTCATATGCTAAATTTCCTTGCAGTTGATTACCTCTTGGTGGACTAGACGTGAAAAAAACCAGTCGTCGCCACATCGACGCGTAGATTGTTCAGTTATTATGTGGGTCTAGCATCCTATAAGTTGAACATTTTTCGGGGTTGGGGGAGGGCACCTACTTGAAATGGTGATCTTTCTCTCTGGGCGGAGAAAAAATTTTGGGGGTAGGAGACAGGCTCGGCGAGCCATCTCCTCGTTACACCACTGCTTGGGCCACATTCGTAAGTGCGCCATAAAATAGTACATTTTGACTTTCTGAAGTTTGTGTTAAAATTGTTGCTATCAGCAGTGCTCCCACGTGAAGCTCCCATTAGCGCTTGTGCCGTGACGGTAGAAAACTCCACCATTTCATACAAATCAGGCGATAGGACTACATTATCCCTGGCCACTGTTGAGAATAAAGCTGTACCTATGACTCTAGTGAACGGAAATATCTCGTTTCCAAAATTGTGTGTGCGGCAGTATTATTTTGTTTGATGAATATGTTACATGAGTGCTTATGACAAGTCATATTTATGTAACGTCTCTTGCTGGAGAAAGCGCAGTTCTGTCAAATTTAGATCAATCGCTGACACAGGCGTACTTGCATGGTAAAGCGCAATGTATTTAGTGAATTGAAAACGTCCTAATTTTATTTCCCCTACTTCGGCACAGACATGTTATCCGGGAATCTATGCCTAGTAATAACGTTAGTACCATTCAGCATATTTTTTCTTAGCACCCATTCTTTGATGTACGCAATAAAAACAACGAACATCTGCATCACCGTGTTCACACAGTAAATCTTTCGTTCAAACGGGAATCTGCCTATCCTAAGCTAAACTATGGAAACTTCTTAGTACTTTAAAAACTTTCACCAGTTGTGAAACCTTGCGTCTGGTATGTTGAGAAATTTGCGTAATGAAATTAAGGAATAATCACCAATGTATCACTAAAGAGCACGTACACAGAAGGCGCAGAAAGAGGCGGCAAGCGCCGGCAAAGCAGGAAAGTCTGTGCCGTGACGTCACATCGCCGCGACCGCAGTGACGAGAGTGTTCGTTCTCGAGGCTAATAGCCAAGTGGCTACAACACTCGCCTACGAATCATGGTTATGCAGATTAGAATCCTGCCTCGTGAAGAAATTTTGTCCGCAAGGAATCCCTCTATTAATTTCTTTCTATTACTCATTCTACCACCGATAAGAATTATTCCGTCCCATGCTTGACTAATGAGCACTTGTGTTCTGGCAGGGAAAAAGAAACAGATGAGGACAAACATGCCGGTTCATGGTGACCTTTTCCATTTCTCGGATTACAACCATTGGTTGGCATAAACAGCTCCGACTGAGCTCCGAGTGTGATTCTCCCCAATTCCATTCATACTGTTGCAGCTGCAGTGACATGAACGAAAATATATGGTTGTTCAACATCACAATAAACCTACTTCGTGGGAACAAAAACCATCCGATCTAAACTGCAACATCATTTCGAAAAATGGCACAGCGCTGACAGACACACAAACTAGAAAGAGGCAACAGGACAATCGCAATTGCGGGTTTCGCGATTTTATGTTCCAGAACCCAAAATATGAGCGTCGGTCAAGCACCAGTTGGAGACTCCCGATTTATTTTGAACACCTGCATCCCTGAGCACTAAACCTTGGCCGCCAAGCTACCACATTGTGTCAAACTAGACCTCGTCTGCAGGAACCATTATGCAGGATGATTTACACGAGGTTGATTCAACCCTCTTCATTGTTTTCGTTAGTGTTTGGAAGACTTGAACATTCATATTTAAGGGAGAAACAAGTGGTGCGCATTTCTGTCTGGACAAAGCAGCATAGCCCTCGTCGGCTTTACCTGCTTGGCTTTTCTGGTAAGCCCTGCTTTGACTTGCAAGGTTTGTTTCTTGTGAGCTATATAGCCATCGTGTGCGTCTCCTGGCCTTTTGTGGCCAAAGACTGCTGAAAGACAGAGGAATGCTTCCAGTATTGGGAGGGCCTTTAGCCACAGAAGGCAGAGGGATGTACTATCAGCGTCAAATGAAACCCGAACAGCCGTAAGCCTTTGCGATAGTCTAGTGCGTGCCGTCCAGTTATCACGATTGGCAGGCACGCGCATTCTGTTCAGCAGCTTTTCGCATATATGCGTGCCTGTTCGCAGTGACAAGTGGACAGCATGCACTAGACTATCGCAAAGGCTTTCCACTGTTCGGCTTTCATTTGACACTGATAGTACAATGGCCAGGCTGAGCAAATTCAGACCCTGTGTACAATAAGAGTGGCTTACACATCCTTCTATGAAAGAGCAGCTCAGAATATACACTGAACTATAGCTATCGTGTGAGAAGGAACGCACTGCCTACACGGCCATCTTGTTGATCCAGCATTTTCAACTGTTTTATCTGTACTATGCAACAGGAATTCTGTTCAAGGTATTGCACACTGAAGTTCCCTCGTGTGCCTTTCACTTTGCTTGCTTTCAGCATTGTTTCCTTTTCTATTACCACTTGCTTCAGCACAAAAATGTGCTATAGCTATTAGGAAACTGAAGGCGGAGATCCAGCGTTGTGAACAGCACACAGCACCTGCATAATGGATAATAGGTGGCTGTTGCCAAATAATGGACAGTGTAAAAGCCTACCGTAAAATGCCAAGCAAGCGCCCCTTCCTCTATTTTTCGAGAGATGTAAAATAAGCGCCAAAAACTGAGCAAGCACACTCTCCTCCCCTGCGGCCAATTTTTTTTCGGGGAGAGCATCGATTGTGTCAAAATAACCACAAGAATGAGTACACTGAATGCGCGTCTAATATTTTTTTATGAAATTCTTTATAAATCAAGCATTTCATTAAAAACATGGATGTACACTTTTTCATTTTAAGTGGCTCTCTGGTCGCCATCTTGAATTTCAGTGCGAGAACGAGGAAGCGCACACTTCCCAATTCTTGTCGGATTATTCATCGAAGGTGAGGGGGGCCTTTGCTCAGCTTTTTATGGTATAGCGACTTTGGTCATGTTGGAAATTAAGTTTTTGTTTTTTTTCCCGATAGGAAATAAAATGTGGCTTGTGTATAAAATTACTTTGCAAGAAGCCATTGGTGAGCTTGACTTTCATTTTATGGCCTCGATCTAGACACTGGCGACCTTCATGTCTCAAGGTAGTTTGCAAAGGTTTTTTGACCACTTGTTGGCACTTAAGCTTGTGTAGTGAAGAGGAATGCTACCATGGTGCATCCTCTTCTGCACTATATAGAGGGTCTTGCTTTACCATGCATTGCACGTGGACGCCGCCGGCCCTCGGTGTCTGTGGATTGAGCCGTCGCTTGAGCTATTGGTAGACATTTGTGCCGGCATTCAAAAAGCGCCTTTACACTTGAAACATAATAGCTGTGATTTAATGGCCATGGTACCCATAGGCACTGGCTCACAGTGCCTATGCCTACAGTGCTTACCTATATGCCTACATGTGCACATAGACATGCAAGAAAATTGCCAGAGGCACAGCCACAGTTATTCGTGAAGTGGTGGCACGACAGATGTATCATGCTCCATCAATTTTCATTTTCGTCTATTAAGGAGAAGCTAATCTCTAGAACCAACACTCCCCCCCCCCCCCCCCCAAATTTTTTTTTTTGGAAGTGTTGCAGAACTTGACCAATTCCCGATGCAGAACTTTCGTGCTTCCTCGATCACTTTAGCCGCAACAGCATTTCATACAACATAAACTATTGACTGTACTTAGCTCTCAGAACTAACGACATGCTGAGCTCTCAGAAGCGTCAACTGCGGCAAAGTGCAGGAGTGTTGAAACAAAAGAGCTGAAAAATGCGAGTCTTATCAAATAATTGCAATTTTCTGTACTTTCTGGGGCTCAACTCGATGGCAATTGAGCGAGTGGCATGCGCCACAATCAAGAGCAAGTTTAGCTATTGCTTGTGTAGTGTCTGTAATGGCACTGTGTATGCGGAGCCCCACATTGCATAAAAAGTATGCGCACAGGTCTTTTACTTGTGCACATTGCATGAAACGCGTCGATGCTTTTTGTGAATGAAGCATTGACAGCGGCAAGGGGCACCGAAAACTGCTCAATGCATCCATCTCAACATGCAACATGTTCTGTAACTTGCTAATGGGTTCCCAGTACACACGCGTATTGCTCACACATTTTGGTATTGCCTATGCACTGTTGTACATGTCTAGCTGAGTGCAGCATGATGAAGCCACCGATTGCGTTTCCACAAAAGCACATGAGAGACTGGATTCCCATCCCAGACGTCTTTATTGAGCAATCGGTTGCAATTCTCGAACAATCTCCACGCACACGTCTTGCTTGAAAAAATAAAAAGCACTTCAGAATCACGTCCGTCCACACATTTGATTACTAGGATGATTTTGCTTACACGTTTGCCCATCTCTGACTAGTAGGAGTATGCAAATATTGAAGTTTTCTCGCAAGAATTGAATACAAATGAGCCATTAACAGATGTCTTAAATGGTCTCGGAACTGTTAACTGCATTTCACTAGGTGACAGCTACCGTAAAGCAAAATTAACTGTTCAACAGAAATTAAGTGCTCCCTATGCACGACAACACTTCCAACACTGTAAAAGGCTAACTTGAAACGAATTTTTACTTATTAAAAGTGCGCAGCACACTAACAGTGCTGTGTCGTATGCGTTTTGATATCACTGCTTCCACTGGTGTTACAGTGGTCGTGAAGTCCCGTAGTGAGCAAGTGTACAAGAGAAAACTGACGTGCATAATTTAGAGTGCGGAGCCCCTAGCATAACTGTCATACCAGGCTCTACAAAGACCCGATTTGGGGCTCCACCGAAACTAAGCTTCGACTTCATATGTTTTATTGATGGATATATCAGCGTGTTCTTACAGTCAGCGGAATTCGTAGGACAAGTTATTACCTACTCGAATACTCAACTCGAATACTTTCGTATATTCGAGCAAGCAATGTTCAAGTATTTGAAAACACGCAGACATTTGTAATGGTCAAATATCGGGAAAAATCGAATTCATAATTAAAATTTCAAATATTCGCACACCCCTACAGACTAGGTAAAAAAATTTAAGGAGAAAGGCGAGTGTAAAAGTGCAAAATGTCGAGGGTAAGTCGGATCAGCCTGGTCATCACTTGACGAGGTCAACTTCATGCGCGTATAAATAGAGAGAAAAACTTGGGCCATTGCAACTTTGCTCGTAATGCTGCACGCTGTCTGGCCCAGACAGCAGAAACACTTTGTCGTGTACTGTGGCAGAAAAGGGTGTTTTTTTTTTGGAACTTTTTTTTTATCGTAAGCACCGATTAGCGGGTGCTTGCTCCTTATCTGCCGCAGAGAAGACGAGGTGTTGGAAGACGTGCGACACCTCTGTTGGAGCAGTCTTATGCCTTCTCGATGACGCACGTCGTCAAGGCCTTCCCGTTCCAGGTGGACTTGTACTGCTCCGGAACTGGTATCTCCATCTGACAAAGTACGCCACCAATTTAACACTTCCAGAACAGCCTAGAAGTCATATCCTATTAGAATGCATTTTTAAATATGCATGGCTAAAGGTACACTCGGTAAAGATAAAAGATGGGTATTGACCATTGAAAACTGATGGGTGAGCAGCATGTTTATTATTATTATTATTATTATTATTATTATTATTATTATTATTATTATTATTATTATTATACCTCCAGGCAGATCAGCAACTACAAGACATCCTTTTCATTTGAGAATTCGTAAACCAGTGCACTTCACACAATACCAAGCGAATATTATTGGCCAATGGTATTAGTTGCAAAAACCTGCACCAGAACTAATTCAGAGCCCATCTACTAATGTGAAGATGGAAGCCTGCGGCTGCACTTTCTTCAGCAGCAGCTTTGCACTGTTTTCACACCCATTCACTCTTCTGTTGCCGCTCCATCAATTCCAGCCATTCTTCCTTCGGGCAAACGACATGCGTCCGTCCCATAGAGAGCCCAAAGGGCAAGTACCGATAGCAGCACTATTGCAATCTCTATGTCAAGAGACAAAAGGGGGACCACGATCGGTGAAAAGTGGCGTCGCCATGTAACGCGACATTTGTGAATGCGGCATTGACAGTGGCGACGGGCATGAAAAATTGTTCAATGCATCATTTCGTCAACCACAACCTAGACATTTAGAGCTTTGTTATAACAAAACTTGCTTGAAGTTGAATAGAAAGCTACCAGAACAATGAAAACATATCGAATATAGCTGGTTATCAAAGTACAGCAATAAGACTGAACACTTCATTTAAGGATTTATAGCTGTTAATTGCACTGAATGAAGCTTGCATGGTTTCACTGCCACACCCAGTCTGATTCTAATGATAACCCTTTTTCAAACAAATTATTCTCAAGCTTTTGAGCAGACTTGCAAACCAAAAAGGAATGGCGCAGGTTCGAGTTTGATCAGTTTTGGTAGGGATAACCAACTTGATTGAATCTTATTGAGTGTTATTCGCCACACAACTCACGCCCCAGCAGTCTGCTGTTTCAGGCAGTCGTGCCACAAAACAGTGAAACTTACGAAGTCTCCACTAGGCGTGGGTATAGACACGTTCACTTCGGACGACTTGGAGGTGACCACCTCGACGTCCAGAGACTTGTCTGACAGGTAGATGTGCGCGCCGTCCGTCTTGTCCACCGCGATGGTGGGCACCCGGCCCATCGACTGCGCCTTGACACTCTGGCAATTGATGAACTCCACCACCGACACAATGTCCTCAAACACCACGGCCGTCTTCTTGCAAGAGTCTGAAATCGAATATACGCATGAAATGAACCCATCGGCCAAGTGGTAAATTTGTATACAAGCAACAACTGAGCAGTGTTTTAACATTATGCATAACAGTAGCCACACAGTGCTGCCATTTGAGCAAGTGATATCAAAGCTTAGGGACAATACTACTATAAATTAAAGTGAGGATAGCGATTGTCAAATAAGACTGTGGTGCTTAATTAAACATTTCCGGAGAGTATTATTGTGCATACAACTCATATGCCTTATGGGCAGTCTAACATGTTAGATATGCCATAATCCTTGAGTGACTCGTTGATAACACATTGCAAAGAATCATAGGCAGCACATTATAAAGAATAGCTTTGACTTAGATTAGTAGATCAAAGAGTGCAAAAGGCCTGTTGTCATTATACTACGTGCAAGATTGCCTCCATCTCGTGATTAAGCTAGTACCTCTGAATGCATGCTGTTGCAATCCCACAAACATTGTTGCGGCTTTGTATCCAATTAACATGCAGGAAATACAGCATATGCACTGCAATTGAATAACATCATAATTATACATTGTGAACTGCCAATTACAGTTTGCCAAATTAAGAAATAAACTGTGTTTTGAGTGGGAGATACCATTTTCAATGCAATCGCTGCCCTCCAAGTGCATTGTAGCTGAACTTTGCAGCCATTGGTGTCACAAAATTAAGATACCCAAAGCAAACAGCAAATGTGGTCTTACCAATGACAATGGAGTTCACCTTCCCTTTGACCTGGATGACAGAGTTGACACACTTATACACGCACACAGACTGGTTCATCTGGGTCTGATCGAGCACGATGCCCTGGTTGTTCACTTGGTACTCCTGTAAACAGCGGCAACAAGCAGACACACAGTGTCAGTTCAAGCCGTATGGAATACAGTTCAAGCAAATGTTACGAATTTGCCTCTGAATGTTGTGACACCGGCATTTGCCAAAAAATCACGGTTGTACGACTTTCCTACTGCGATTTGGCACGAACAAAGATGTGAAGCAGCACCCTCAATCTCAGATAAGGCTGTAGAGCAATGAAACAACATTACAGCTTGCTTCACTGGAACGTGAGCCTTTACCAATGTCGCAGATTTATTTGGACCGGGCCTGTTATACAGAGAGACTGAAGTTGAATCCAACCATGATGCATAATATTTCTATATTAAAAGGGCACTCAACAATTGGCAACTCGAATCGACCTACCCACCACAGCATGTTGAGGCTTGGAAGCAAAACATTTCTTGGGGTGCATACCGTATTTACTCGCATAATGATCGCACATCTAAATTCTGCCCCCCCCCCCCCCCCCCCCCGTGTAATAATCACACTCCAAACTTGCCGCATCGATATGTCGTGTGGGTCGTGTCTAGTCGATGACTATCGTGTTTACAATTACAATCTGTCGAATGTGGTGTTAACTTTTCAAAACTCGCCAAGTGAACTGCACGCACCAAACATATTTTTAATTTTTGCCCACAATTGGCGTGAACGTGCCATTTAGGATTGCAGTGAGAGCAAATGCCGCAGTTTTCACTGAATGCTTGCCATCTGTTTACGTCTGTGGCAGCTGAACGCGCCCATCTTACTTTCTGTCATCTGAAAGCAGGCATCACTACGCTAATGCCGTAAATTGACTGCTTTAAATGAAAGCATTCCTTATTTATACAAAAGAAACTGTTCTGATGTGCGTGACGAACTCACAACCTCCATGACTGATGAAAAGAAGAAAAAGAAATGCGGTCGCTTCGCTTCGTGAGCTGCCATGTTTTTTTTTATATATCCCGCACTGTTAGAACAGCAGCTGCCTGTTGGTCGACCTGTTGTCGACCCGCAGCAACAAGCTGCCGACGCATTTCCATAATTCCCGAGAAAGCAGCGTCCTTGCCGGGACCCGTCGGCGTTTTGTGATCGTCTGTTCGCCGTTTCACTATGGCACAGTATGCAAGCTTTACCCCTGCGTTCAAGCTGAAGGCGTTTGATTACATGCTAGAGCACAGCAACTGTGCTGCCGGCAGACATTTCGGCGTCGACGAAATTCGTATCAGATATTAGAAGAAACAGCGCGAGAAGCCAATGGCTACTTACAGCACGCGCCGGGCTTTCCGCGGACCCAAAACTGGCAAGTTCCCCGACGTTGAAAAGGCTGTCCTCGAATACGTGAGGAACATGCGCAAAGACGGTTGTGCCGTGTCGTTAGGCATGGTACGGACTCAGGCGCGCACAGTTTCCCGAAGGCCGGGAAGAGCCAGTAAGGACTTCCGCGCCAGTTCCGGCTAGACGACACGCTTCATGCGGCGGAATGCACTGTCGCTGAGGCAGCGGACGTCAGACGACACGCTTCATGCGGCGGAATGCACTGTCGCTGAGGCAGCGGACGTCATTGTGCCAGGACTTCCATCTTCGTACGAAGACAAGGTGATGGATTTGTCACAGGTTTTTCACGCAAACACGGCAGAAGAATGGCTTCCTGCTACCACAGATACACAATGCTGACCAAATGCCTTTGATGTTTAACATGCCTCGAAACACAACTGTGAACGAGAAAGGTGCTGAAAGTGTCCGCGTGAAAACTTGTGGTGCGGAAAAGCAGCGATGCACCGTGATACTCGCTGTAATGGCAGACGGGTGGAAGCTGTGACCGTATGTGATTCTGAAGCGCAAGACGATTCCGAAGGGCAACTTTCCCCGTGGCATCCACATCCACGCTCAAGCAAAAGGGTGGATGACAGCAGACCTCATGGTCGATTGGATTAAAACGGTTTGGCGGTGAAGAGCAGGAGCGCTTCTGCATCCTTCACTTTTCGTGTTGGACATCTTTGGAGGCCATCTCGTCGACAGTGTCCTTACCGAGCTGAAGGAGCGGCGCACAGAAATCGCAGTGATCCCTGTGGGTCTAACCTCTCTGCTAAAGCCTCTGGACGTGTCACTGAACAAACCGTTCAAGGACAACGTCCGGAGGCATTACACAGAGTGGATGGCGGTGGGCGACCACGATTTCACGCCAAGTGGCAAAATCAGGAGACCGTCCGTGGAAGTCCTGTGCTCATGGATCATCGAAGCGTAGAATACCATTTCGGACAAGGTAATCGGCAGAAGTTTCAAGCAGACGGGTATTTCCAACGCGCTCGATGGAACGGAAGATGACCGTCTGTGGAACAGTGAAGACAATGCCAATTCCGACAGGGAATGTTGCGGCGACGACACTGACGCCAGTGACGCGTCGGACAATGAATGAACGTTAGGGGCTCAGAGTTGAAAAATAAAAGGGCAGTGTGCCATACATGTTGCTCCTGCGTAATGCGTGCATTTTATTACGAAGGTAAGCCTTACTCTACTTTTCTTTTTTGTTATGGTCATGATAGCTATCTTAAGAATTCTGATTAGCGACTTCTTTGCGTTTTTGGTGCTTAGAATATTTCTTCATGAAAAATTAACCCCACGTAATGATCGCACCCCATAGTTGACGTCAATTTTTTTGAAAAAAAAAAGTGCGATCATTATGAGAGTATATATGGTATAGTAACTGAAGATGGAGTTAGCGCGATACTCACAACACACCACTTCTTTCCTTCTAGTTCCAGCTTGGGAGGCTTGGTGATCTCCTGGGAAGGCTTAGAGCCAAATCGCGAGGCTGGCTGCGTCGGCGCAGCAGATTTTGGTGCCACGGGTGCCTGTGAGCGCAATGCGGGGTTCTTGTGGGTCATCTGGTCACTGCTCACTTTCTTCAGCCCTACGATAAAAAAGAACACCTATGCTATGCACTTCATGCCATACTGAAACGAATACAAAAAGACTACAAGCTTTACAGTTCTTTAACACCAGTTATAATGCCACACGTGTTTCGATGTCACCCACAACACTTGGGAATGCTCGGCACAGACTGCGCTACAATGTTGGCGAAGCTTCACGATTGTTTAAGATCATTCTGTTGCGCAAGACGCAAATAGTCCAGTTAATTTGACAGCTAACGTGACTACCAGCGATAATGCTGAAATTTTTCTTTTTGTACATGCATAAAAGCAGACATGCTTTACAGCTAGCAGATTATCAACGGCCAACGCTGTGTTTACCTCTGTCAGTGTAGAGAGTGTATTGCAATTCTTGTAGCTCTATGGATGTTTCGTTTCCCGTGGACAAGTTCATTCATGTAAAGCTTTATCTTTAACATGCCAACTGCTGCCTTTGTTAACGTAACAACCATGTGACAACAGCGACAGCTCTTAGAGCATTAAGGTGACCAAGCTGAGCCTTCTTGAGGGGACAAGGCTTAGTGAGGGTAATCACACACCGAATCGCAGTTGCATTTTTCTTCAAATGCAGACGTTGATAGCCTGCAATTACACGCCTGCACATCGCAGAAACATCATTGGTCAGGAAACGGAAGTTTTATCATGGCACAATTTATGCTTACAATGACTTTCTCCTTCACAATCAAGGTTGAGGCAGTGACCAAGGTACACACATAAACATGCTTTAGAAAGCAGTTGCTGCCCGATGAGGACTAGTCTACTGTTGAAATGGTGGCTCTAGTCACATTTCCTGTTCAACGATCTGCCATTAAAATCTCAAGACAGTGAAAAACATGAGACAGAGGTGCAGCCTATACAGAAGTACGAGTAAGGTAATGTGTTTCAAAAACTAGTGACCTCTTTTCATTAATATTGAGGATTCGATAAGTTGGTATGTGTCGGCATTGTCACAATTATGAATCTACATCGAATTTTTATTGTTGTGGAGTTCTGAAAGAGCACAGACCACAACTTGTGTGAGAAACATTATTGAAGCCAAGTTCAAAGCGAGGCCTGGCAGCACATATATTAGCACACCTCAGGGTTGCTACTGATTGTCAAGTGAACTTTGCCAAACGGCGAGCGAAAAGTGGCCAAATGTTGCCATTTTTCTTCAAAGTTCGCCAAAAATGTCATCACTCTACATATGCGTGGCAGGCCTAGTAATAAAGATTGCTAAATATGTATGACCCAGGGAGTACAGTACCATTTATAACCCCTATGGATGCCAGTCGCATCACCCGCTTCACCATGAGAGCACTCAGAAAGGGCATGAATGCACCAGCAGCGTCCCTGAATGCTAGCACCTCATAACGAAAGTTTGTGATGGTTTTAATTGAAGTGAATGCAGGGCAAAGCAGTCACTTTTAGAAGAAAGTGATGGCGTGTGTAGCCTTCCTGCAAACTTGGAGAATTTCACTGCAGTTGTATAGTATGTCCGATAATCGAACAACTTAATTATAGAACAACAAAAATAAATTCTAAAGTACTTCGCAACTATCACAATGCCCGCGCTACAGCTTCCATGCGGTCATGCTTACGCTACACATTCGCCTCAGGGCCATTTTTGTAGGTTAACCCAAAAAGGCCGACTTCTTGGCTGGCCTGAAATTTAGATACCAAATTAGGGGGTACAGCAGAAGTGAAGAAGCTGAAAAGCTATTCAGGACAGTTGGAGGTGTTGTCAGAACAGGCAGCTTAGCCATCACCTAGCCACTTCAGAAATGAAACATTAAAGAAGCTTTTAAAGTTCTTGAGGCACCAAAAAAACTTAGTAATACTAACACCACCGCCTTGCGCCCTGCGAACCGGTCTGCTGACCTACATTTCTGGGAGGTTGCTGGCAGACGCACCACAGTGTCAGTGCTTTCAGGATCTAGGTGAATGGAGTATATACACAGGGGTATTTTTCAGGTGAGCTGGTTAGTTCATGTACATTGTGACGAAGCAGTGCAAATGATGAGACAAAGATTATACAGGGCGCAACGCTGCCTATCAGCTGAATTCTTTTTCTGCAAAGGGAAAGAATACTCTGCAAAGTACTGCAAAAGCAATATTTTTGTTCACCTTTTTATATATTTTCTGCCTTTGCAATTAAGAAATCAGTAGCTAGTCAGCGTTGTGTCCTGCATATTCTTCGCACCATTGTTTACACGGTTTTGCCATAACGAATGCATACCCTCAAGAAACACGGCAGTAGTACTAAATAGCATGGCAAGTGCAGCTTCTACGGGTAAGTCAAACCATCAAAAATTTTAAAAATCTTTTCACCCATTCGCTTTGACGACACTGAGTATAGAATGCATAACTCAGTCGAGACCCAAGCCGAAAATTGCCAAAAGTTCGCCATGTCGCAGTTCATACCTTTAGGTTGCCACGGGGCTTCCCAATTCGCCAAATTGGCGAAAAGTAGACACCTGTGGCAACCCTGGCACACCACCATTGTGTGATCCTTTTCACATGAAATGGATTTCATTGGCTTGGATGAGCAGAACACAGAAGAATAGCATGTGTTCTGCGACTATGATGATGCGGTCATCTCCTTTCATAATGTGTGGCGATGCGCATTTCGCCAATACTGTCTGAAGTTTCTTTGAGGCCATATATAATGCGCCATCTGCCTATAAAACAAGTTCTAGGTCTGTCCTTTATTCTCTATTTTACCCAATTGGGCTGTTTCTTCCTTTTCGTGGTTTCACTGTACCATGACTCATCCGCTTTTACGATGCGACATAGAGAGATGCCTTTGCAGCTACAGGATACTGCAATTGCAGCAAGCATGTGGCCATTATCCCACGTACCTTTGCTGATGTCCTCTCCCTTGTTGAGGTCCCTGAAGAGGGCAGCTCGGGGGTCCTCGGCGGGAATTTGGTTGTTCATAAAATCGGCTGGCGGTGGGGGCGGTGGTGGAGGAGGACCTCCAGCCCCACCTCCTGGTGCTGCACCACTGCCAGCCAGTGCCATGGCATCGCCACCCTGTGGTAGACCGTACAACAGATCATGCTAAAATGAATGCCTGAGAGAGTTGATTGACACACCTTAAATAAAAACAGTGCAAAAGACACAGGGCATGTGAAAGAAGGACACAGACAAAAGTGATGGTGTCTGCGAGCTTATTTTCCTGGTCCTTTGTCTTTTGCACTGTTTAACTTCAAATAAAGATCATACTTAGTTGCTTGAAATTGACACACCATTTCCATCTTTGAAGAACAAGCTTTTAACTCACAAGGACAGTATAAGGTATGCTTCATAAGTAAGAAATCTTAAAACCCAATGGCATGGTGAAGGCATAAGTAGAGTGAAGCCGAATGAATACACAGGACAGACTTGAGACCATTGTGCAATTCTGCCGTATGGTTGAATTCTGCGATGGTGGCATTTTAAGTGATTCAGGCTGTGCCGATTCTCCTGTCCAGTGAGAGCTGATGAGACAACATAGTCACCAATGTGACAGAATTCACCAATGTCCAGAACATCTCAAGTGGCAACTTTACTGTGGAGACCCTGAGAAAGTAACCCCTACCAATGTCAAACTTAATCACCAGAGCAAGCTACGCTTGTGTCTAATGTCTTCTCATTCCTGTTTTATGTCGAATCGAATGCAATGCTTAAGCATCACAAGAGAGATCCACTAACCATTTGCATGATTTTCATTGACGGGCCTTTTGGAATTCCTTGAACCAGTGCAATTATTAATTACACTGATGGTTCTTTATAAACGTAATGCCATAACAGGATCGCCAAAGTTCCCTCTAGAGTACCAATATTAGCTATCACAGCTGGTGTTGTCTCTGAAATGTACAATTACACAAATAGAGTAGTGCATAAAAATTCGATCACTATTACTAAGCTATCGTGGTGGGTGTTGTCTCTGAACTGTACAATTACACAAATAGAGTAGTGCATAGAGATTTGATCACTATTACCTTTGGATTCCACACAAGACCAGTCAGGTGGTGCTCCTTCACAAAGGCCTGAAGTTCCGAGAGCACGGTGAGCCACGAGCGGGCCCAGTCCACGTGCGTCTTGTCCCTGCAAATGGGCAAGCAATCCAGCGCTGTTGGTTTCGGGTATTCACCAGTTGCGAATCAGTTCAATACACTACCAAACTCAAGATGTATCTTTAGGCAGAACGGAGCTTTTATTCCAGCTTCAAGGCAGCAATCGAAGAAACTGTGGCGAGGTGGAGTAGATCAATAAAATGGTGCAAATAAAATAAAGTGGGCGATTGGGCTGATGGCAACGATAACTGCAGCATGACAGAATCAAGCATAACTGTAGTTATTGCATGAGCCCCACACTTGCTTTCTTTCTCCTGCCATTGCTATGAGTTTGCTGGAAAATACAGGGGAAAGAGGGGGGCATGCAACCCCCAAAAGTTATTTTGGCTCGAATGTTCACACGTGTTAACTAGATTGTTAATGTTTCCCAAATACAGGTTAAAAAAGTGTCACACAGCCACCGTACAAGAAACAAGAGTGACATGCTCTTCCGGATAATTAACAATGGTCATCATCACAAGCACCATTTTCCATCTTCACTCATCGCATGCTATGTTCTAACAATAACGCAAGAAGGTCGATTGTGAAGGCTACGAAAAAGTGCTCAGCAGAATAATGTTTTCTGGCACCGAGTCTGTTGGAACAGAAAAAGAAAGCACTAGACCTTTTCAACGTATGTTTGTCAATGCAGACGATGCAATATGCATGACCTAGAGACCTTATTAAGGTATAAACAAAAAAAAATGTAATCTCTAAACTCTTCTAGGTCATTTTATCACAATTTTTCACATACTCAATGTGAGCAATAAATCAAAAAGATCATGACAATTCAAAACACCATTTTAAATCATCCAGCAAATAAGCATTGTGCAACAATCTCTGCAGGCTCAAACAACAACTCTTTGCATGTTTTTTTTTTCTGTGTAAGGAAAACTACCAGACAGATGCATCATTCAATTGTGTAACTTCAAAGTTCTCTGTAGTTTCGACTGCAGTACCGACTGTTTTAGCCATAACATGCCATATGCTTTGCCAGCAATGGCCAAGTTTGTTCAGTGCAAATACATTCAAACATGAAGGAAATGTTTTGTGCTAGATTGCCACTTCCCTGTTCTTTAAACAAGTCTATCAGTCTAATTCCAAGCAGCAAATGATGCAAGAGTAATTATGGACACTTATTTCGTGTACAAGAATCTTTAACCTGAATTTGCACATTTTCCATGAAAGTGGTTTCTCTCTCCATGAAGCGAAAAAAGAATTCAGGCTATTAGGCGGGGTTATCTGCCCAGATCTCTGAGCAACTCGGCGGACTTCTTTTTTTAATAAAGTTGCGTCTCTCTCTCTTTTTATAAGAATTACAGCCTGAATTCTATCAGTTTCAGCACTTTGTAATTACTATAAGGTTGCCCTTTCCGTTTACCAAATCATAGGCACTAGCTTTCCCTTCTACTCCAGTTTATTCAACATACCATCGCGAAACACTAGACACGCATCCAACGGCAATTTTAACTTACCTACTAATTATAAGTTATATGGGAAACGTTTATTGAAACTTCATGGAATGAAAATTTGGAAAAAAAATACCCTTAGAAGTTATTAAGAAGCACAACACTTTAAGCTCAGTGCAAAAATATTTTGTTTGCAAGATTAATGGTTGTGAACAGTTTCTTTTTCTGGTTTCTTATCACGTTCGGTGGTGTACTGAACCTTTTAATGTTATATAAGTTGTGAAGATGCAATTTTGTACTTGACTTATTATATATTGTCTGCTTTTCATTTGTTTTTTTATATGTGTATGTGAATATGCATGTATATATATTCACAGATAAGTACATATGTGCGCGTATCTATGTGTGTAAATATATATGCTCTATTAATCTGTTATGTACTCTTATACGGACCGACCACTAGCAAATGTAGGCTAACAGTCCAGCTAGTTTGTAATAACTGCTTATGTTTTGTCAATAAAATTGAGATTCATTGATTGATTGATTGAACCTCTGAACACGAACAGCCTCCGCCTCTGTTTTCATGTAAAGAATAACCCTACACATTCCACAATATACTACGTTAAACTTACTTCTCCTTGTAGTCCACTAGAACCCTGTTGGTGTAAAACTGGCAGGCATCGCTCATCTCCTTGATGAATGGAGCTGGGGCAGGTGCCTGTTCACAGAAACAAAACACGCAAAGGAAGCTCGTCAGACAATGTAAGCAAATGCTTCTGAACTGACACTTTCCCACCGGGAGTCTCACGAAAGACGAGAGGCTACTCACAACTGTCACCCATCCTAGAGCTGCGATGGATTCGCTGATCGCCGACAAGTGGTTAAAGAGCTTGCTGGTGCGGTTCTTCTCCCTGAAATCCTGCAATACAGATTCCAAAACAAAGGTTATGCAGACTACACAGAAGGTGGTGAAGTGTGCTGCCATGCAATCAATTCAAGCCAAAGCCCAGGAATCACAATATTTGGGAATCACAATATTTGGAGTTTTAGGCCCCAAAACTCCGATATGATTTTAAGAGACACTATAGTAAAGTGATCTTGAAACTTTGGCCATCTGGCGTTCTCCAACATCTACTGACATTGCACAGTACATTAGGTCTACCATTTTGCTTCTGTCAAAATGCAACCGCCGCGGCTGCAATCAAACCCGCAACCTTTGGGCCAGTAGCCAAGCACTGCATCCACTGATCCACTATAGAGGACAGCAGTATAAAAGAAGAAAAAGCAGATTTATGCAAACTAGCAGAATCGCACAACACACTTTTATCTTTTTATACCCGTCACTCACAACATGGACCCCTATCTTCTGTCAAGATGTAATTTTAATCAGTGGTTCCCCCGAAGGTAGTGGGGACACTGTTTCCCGCAATGTCTCTAGGTAGACAGAAAATGCTAAGTCAGTGGAGACTGCTTCCCGTAATGTCTCTACGTAGACAGCAAATGCTAATATTGTTATGTTTATTTGGCCACTAATGAAACCACACACTAAAAATCTACTTGCACATCAGACCTCTTAGCAAGCCCTACATACCCTGTAAATATACGGCTCGTAAAAAAACTGCCCTACACCCAATGTATTCAAATATCACCAACGGCAGAAGGAAGCCCGGTCACAAGTGAAAGACCTCCTGAGCTTCATGAAATACAAGTAGAGATACAGGAGGAAACCGGTCTCCAGGAACCATTATCATCTACAAGCCGGAGGCTCCGCAGCGAGACTTGCCAACCCGTCAGTCACACTTACCCTCCGATCAAGGAGCACGCAAATTGACAGGAAACCTCGCGAGTTTACGAAAGCAGGCCAAAATCAAACTCCTCAAGCGACGCAAGAAGCGCAAAAGCCCCTACTATGACCTCAAGATGGCTAACAACGTGAGCACAAAGTATTCTGGACATCATAGCGAAATTGGACGACTTCCCCGCAGGACAAGCCACCGCCTCCCCAAGCTTCACCCCCTCCTCAGAGCTCTCCATCGTCGCTGTCTAACCCCCCCCCCCCCCTTTCTTTCATTCGCGTCTTGCTCACCAATGTGCACCTAAACTTCCCCCACTGTGCACCCGAACATTCCCGCGAGTTTGCCGGTCACGGGAGTGTGTTGCAAATAAAGGAGGAAGAAGGGGCAGCGGGCACGAGCACTAGCCAGAGGCACTGGCTCGCTCAGTTGTTCCGTTCACCTTCGATGTAGCCAGACGATCGGTCCTGGGTCCCCTTCTTTGTTTGTCACAACCAGCTGGGTTGTTTTGAAGGGCACTAAAATTTAAGCACATGAGTGTGTTTGTGCCAAGTCTGATCCAAATTGGTTGCAGTAATTGGGAGCTGAAACTGCAACCATGTTCCCAGTAGCATAACACCATAGCACAATGCTAAACAACTAAGTCACCACAGCAGGCAAATTTCCAGTTCTGCATAAAATCTGTCGCAAATTCCGCAAGCTACATAAAAGAATGACCTTGAATATCAGACACCTTATCTTATCACTACTGCTCTATGCCTTGAAGGGCCCGTAAACCACCTGGAGATCGAAATTCAGTTGTGGTGGGGAAATTGTGCACGACTACGACGAACACACAGGCATCAGAATTTTTCGAAACGGTGCAGTAATGACGGAGTTAGACGCGTTTGATTAACGAAACCGTGACAAGCACACCTGCGCTCTCTCCTGCGCTTCCCTCCGCTGGTATCCTCTCCCACGCCGCTTTGCGCTCTCGCCGAGGGCCCCTCCCCATCTCGCATGGCATACATTATTGCTGACGCGCTGCTTGAAACACCATCTACATTTGGTTGCCGTGACTCCGGCCGTCCACTCTGTCAGTTGCGTTGTAGCTTCGTGCTTGCTCCCGAACTGCGGCAGCCGTAATCGTACCAGTATGGACCCAGCATTGCGCGCACGCCTTTAAAGGATAGCCGAAGCGATGGACCCGGACACGCGCACAGCATGACGAACAACAAGCAGCATGGACAGCTGCTTGCCGGCTGACCGGAAGTCGTAGACTCTGGCTCAACTAATAACAGCATATTTGGCATATTAGGATTGGCGCATCAAAGATGTGGCACAGCACGTCATGTGGAGGCCTGAAAGACGGTGGGATTGTTTCTTGGAATTCGTGGCGCACCGACGGCTTGTAGCGCTACCACGTGTAGAATCGTTTGATTGCGACAGCATTCTGTACACAATGCGCACGTTTACTTGAAATGCTCGAATACATCAGAGGTGTTTTATGGGCTTTTTAACTCAAACAAGTCCTTCCGCACCTTCACATACGATCTAGCCTTTCTAGCCTAATTTATAGATTAAAAAAAAATGTTTGTGTTTCACACGCCAAAACCACGATGCGATTAAGAGGCACGCCTTAGTGGAAGGCTCCGAAAATATCAACCACCTGGGGTCCTTTAATGTGCATCGAAACCTAAATCCATGGGTCTTTTTGTACTCCACACCTATTGAAATGCACCTGCCATGGTCAAGAATCAACAGCGCAATGAGGCAGCGACTGCCGCGGGGAGTAAGATCACAGAAAGAGAAGTACCTGAATTGCTTGAATCTGCTCCGACGTTGGTTGCAGAAGAGTGACGAGGCCATGCTGCATGTACCAAAAAAAAAAACATTTTGTAGCTGAATTTTCAGATATACAGCACAGATACGCATGAATTTTCAAACAATCTATAACTCTTTACCTTGTCAGGCTGTCGAGACTTGGCCACGACACCTAGGAACTGTCGCTGCGTCATCAAAGCTTTCTCCACCATGCTTGCCTGTAAATTGGATAGGGGGGAAAAATTATAATGCATGCAAGCAGATTCAGAACATACATTATATTACAGCGTGCCCATGGCTTCCCTAGCTATTTGAAGCACGTCACCTTTTGGCAATATATACCTTGTGATTGAAAGACAATAGAAGGTGGCATACGTTATAGCAATTTTTTTAGTCTAACGACTGGTATGCTCAATTGATTGCTCAAGATGACCACACTACGTCTCGACGAATCCGGTCTCTACAGATTATGTAGGGTCTGATCTAGGCATCTGAGTCGAAATTACACCGATACGACCTGAAGAGAAGACGACGGAAACGAAAGTATGGCCGTTACTTAGCCCTAAGGCTGTGTTCCAATTATTAGACAGCACGTAGACAGTCTGCGAAGACTGCTTAGAAGACAGCATCGAGCCCATGCTGTCTGAGAAATAGAACGCATTTAGACAGCTTTTAGGCGACGATGCACCACTTTGCATCGAGAAGAAACAGCTAAAATAAACAAATGTAACAGTTGTAATTTCTAGCTTATTTCGTGTTGAAATAAAAAAAAATAAACATTACTCACATTGAGCATCTGGGAAAGTGTCTCCCTGTGTGCAGACGATCATTCCAGCGAGATTTGATCTATCTGAGCGATTTTCTGAGCCACCATCTTGTTTAGACAGCAAAGTAGCCTGCATCGTATTTGTCTACGATGCGGTTTTCTCGAAGCTGTCTATGTTGCCGGCTACGTGAGAATTGGAATGGGACTTAAGATGGTTGCCGTTCATTTAGCTGTCTATTTAGCCGTCTATGGTGAGTATTGAAACACGCCCTAAATTTGTCTGTTTCAATCTACGAGTACTGTACATTTACAGTTCATACACATGCGCAAGTCGATTTTTAACAGAAACCAGCTAGCCCGATCAATTACCATAATTTCGCTTTCTCAACAATGTTGCGGTCGCATTGCCCACAAATATGCATTTTCTTGCCTTTCTCTTCAATTTCACTTGCATGACTGGAATGCGTAATAGTTGTGGGCATATATTTTCATAATACAGTGGAACCTCTGTGATACGATCACAGCTCGTACAAATTTCGGGGTGATACCGATTTTGCTTACATTCAAGGCCAATAAGTAAGGTTGTTGCGAACCATTTCTGGCCCGCAACATATGATATGAACTCATGCTACCGTGCAGGATTGAACAGGTGCTGCCTGCGCTGCCGCGGAAGACACGTCAATCACCCACAGCTGCGAAATACCAAAGTGCGGACATTCACGATGCGCTGCCAGTTTGTCAGGATCGGCCATAAACAGGATGTGGGATCTTCCAAGATTGCTCTCGCGAATCTTGGAGGCCCTAATATGCCTTAATGCCGTTGGCGACACTTTTTTTTTTTTCGATGCATCAACATGTGCTGCTGTGCTCGAGGCAGTGATGTTCAACAGTGTTCACACCTGCCTGAAATGTTTTCAACATAAGACGCCCTACAAAAGGCAGATGAGGACCGGAAGAGGAAGGGGACTGTGTTGGAGGAGGAGCTAGATTTCACATCTACATGCACGACTGTTGGTAACGTGCACACCAGCCAGCTCTGATTTGCAAGGGATACTAAAATTTTAAGCCAACCTCCTGATAGTGGAGGCATGACTGTAAATCTTCCAGAAAACATCCCTCGCTTCATTGCTATAAGAATTAAAAACAAAAACAGTGGTTTTCAAATTTTCTTTTCTTCACTTATTGTGTGCAAAGCGCTCCATAGGTGGCTTTTGCCTCAGTACTATAATGCCACGCAGAAAAGCATACTAACTGGGGCTACTAACTGCTTTGGGACGCAATGCATCTGCTTTCGCACATGCGCCCTATATTTGCGAGTATAAGAATGGTCCTTCAAATCTAGAAACTTTACTGGCAATCATTCAGAGCTTTTCATAATGTTGCTGCAACCCTGAAAAACAATTGGTGAATATGTATGCCAGTTTTTTTTTTTTTTTTTTTTCATTTTTCAAACTGATTTTCGAAGTTTTCTGGTGATGCGAATTTTGAATGATATGAATACTTTTTCTTGCCTTGTCACATTCGCATCACGGAGGTTTCAATTTAATACAGTAAAGGTAAATTTGGCACTAGTGTGTATGGGAGGTGCAATGTTAGATGCTTCAGCCATCATGTATATGATGGGGAGTACATAGATTTGACTAAGCTTCTTTCTTTTGGCCCAGTGTGGCTTTTTTTAACTCCTAAATCTAGAAGTCATTTTAAGCAGTTCAGCAATCCAACCTTGCCACATTGACCCTTTCATGCTGAGCTATTCAAATTAACATACGAGGTTCGCAATGAGCCACGTTTTTTTCATCTAATACAGAAGATAAAACAGATCAATAAACAAAACCACAAGCACGTTCGAAACCACAAGCACAAAAACTAGGCAAATCCATGTACTACCTGTTGTTCCCATGGTCGCTGAATCGTAAAAGTGATGCAGTTCCTTTGAATAAAAAGCTCCAAATCCAGCGCTTGATGTTAAATTAATTCAGCTCTAATTAAGCACTAATTCTGCAGTTTATGTAGCGCTAATGTACCAGAGGTGTTCAAATGAAACGGTACGAAATGTCGTAACAGCGTAACAATTATCACAGATGCCTATGGTGCTAAGTGAGAATACAGCGAGACGTCGAGGGATGCAGTTTGAGTGTCCACTATGGGTTGGAGCATGTGTGGGCACCCACACGCGCAGTAGAGAGCAGAGGCTCTCATAAAGTGTGCCGTCAAAATTACGTGACAGTGCGTGTGAGGACAGGAGGGTGTTCACATTGAGAAATTCAACGATTGAGGAGCAGCAAGGGGTTATCCAACTTCGGTCAGCGGAAGGTATAGCCGAACGATCACTGTGTAGGAGAGGAACGTGTGTCCGACAAGTGGGTGAGAAAGTGGAGGGCCCATTTTCACACCGGCCTTGAGAGTGTGATTGATGACCCGAGACCAGGCCAGGCAAATACATTTATCATGGCTGATCTCATCGACAAGGTGGCCGACCTAGTGAAGAGTGACCGGAGTGTAACATGGGAAGTGTAAGTGATGTAAAGAAACTGGAAAAATAACAGTGAAATGGAAGTGCTTCAACTCTGACTACAAACTCGGGGACACTGTGAAGGACCGCATCTTGTCATGGCCACAGAAATTCAGGCGACAAGGATTTCTTCGGCTTGCTTATCAATGGGAGCATTGCGCTCAGACCTACGGTTTATATTACGAGTAAATTTTTCATTTATACTAACAATGTCGTTCAGTATATTTTATTTCCTTGAACACCCCCCCCCCCCCCCCCCCCCCGTAGTTACCATGTAGGTAGGTCTTGCTGAAGGTCTGAATCCTGCACTTAATGCAGCACTACTGTGAAACTCATTCAAGCCAGCCATTCTCTTGGCAGTTGTGCACTTGCTGACTTAGTGGCACTCTAGCACGTCGCCAGCATTAGGCAGATGCTTCAGAAGCATTTCTTGCAATTTCAGGTCAAGTATTGAGACTAAATTTTGGTTATTCCTGCAGTTACTTTTCACTGATTTTGAGCATTGTTAGCCTTCTTTTTGGCCTGTATCGACTACTGCGTGACCACGCGACATGGGATGGTGGATGGACAAGCAGAGACACTGAATCACGACGCACTGAATACAGTAGAAAGCTTCATGGTAGTGGGCACCTACGTGAGTCTGGACGTCTCCACCAATGGTGCGGCTGAGGCTGAGATAGGCCTGCACGGGTCCTCTGAGGAGAGCCTCGAAACCCTGCACCGAGGCTGACACCAGTTCCACCGAGGTGCCACGCTGCAAAAGGCGCGCAGCAGGAGAACCTCCTCCACCTCCGAAGGCCTGGCCTTCGCATCGCTCCAGCCGGAAGGCCACCTGCTCCAGCCGGTCCACCAGCGCAGCCAACTCCGGCACTGACATGGTTGTCACACTGCCTGAAAGGAGTCCAAAGGGTGGGCTATGAATGCTGTATATTTTTCTATCTTGATTTCAAAATGCCCTTAAGGCCCACAACAAATACGGGTGGACAGGTATATGAAACAGTGCTATGTTTCTATAGACAATAATATCAGCAGATGTTAATGCTCTTGTATTTTGATGTTGGACACGTCCCACTTGCTCTTCACATTAATAATATAATCAGTGCAGACACAAGTACATATATAGTACCATGCAGAGGAGTATTAGTATTAAATCTATCGAAGTTTTATTAATTGTAATTATTCACTTCATGCTACTCAACACATTAGTACAAATAAATGAAGCCATTTCTATGAGTCCATAAAAATAAGAAGGTACATTTAAAGTATGAAAGCAAAATTCCTGAAGAGAATTCAAGAAGATTCTGTAGAGCATTCCCGATTAGGCTCATGCCAAACATCTCTATTTTCTGGGTCTTTCCACTGGAGCAGTCCACATCTGCTAACCTTGGCATTGAACAATTGGTATTCATTACTTTCACATTTGGTTTTCTTTGTCTTGCAAATTTAAGCATTCCTGAACCATGTGACAAGGTTGTAAGAGCTCCATTTAGGAGTATAAAACAGCGGCTGACCATGATTCAAGTTGGGCTGACCAAATACATAAGCAGTTTGCCAAATGATTTCAGACACATTCAACCCATCGCACACATTGTAATACCAAACAACTCTGAAATCAAGAAAACCTAAACACAAACAATATGACAAAACTGGAGGCTACACCTCACCAAGCGTAATATATGCTGATTATAGTATCATTCCACCCGTGAAAAAATAAAATGTTAGCGATGTTTTCAGCTGCTCATACAAAATGAATGTCTTTTTCAAAATAAAGAAGCAAGAGAAGAGCATAGTCATGTAATTCTAAAAGCAGAGCGCTAGCACCGTACTTCAAGCAAGTATTCTCAGCGCAAATGAAATGTGGCAAAACACTAGAAGGAAAGGCCTCCAAGGATTTTGATGGGAACAAACCTGCCAAGGGTGACAATGCCTACATTATGAAGTTATGTGTATCAGGCAATATGTAAATTGCTAACATGCACCTATGTCTTAGCTGCACAAAATACTGCCTTAAATGCTACAAGTCCTGGTGTATGAAACACTCAGCCTCTGCTTTTTCAGAAAAAAGCCTTTCTAGCACTTATAACTTAGTGTATAGCCAGCCTCAAAAGCCTTCTCACTAGGTAAATGTCCAGGTTTTTATCTGTAACGGGACAGTCATTTAGAAAACATGCTTCTTGAAATGGAGGAGGTGCAGAAGAGATCTGTGTAACTGCTCACAGAAGCGAAATGCTAGGCAGCCTTGTTCACTTTGACGATACAAGAATATTTCATGTATGAAGCGTATTATTGTTTACAACAGTCCTGCACAAGACATGCTGCTTCTTTTGCCCTACCTTTCAGAAGATGAGGTGAGCTACATATAGAACATGGCCATCTAAATGTTGGTACTATTTTCAGTTTGTCTCAAAACACTTATGGCATCACAGTTCCAATTTTCATGTAGTTAAACTCTTATTAAATTATTCTAATGAATGAGTACGAGCATTTCTTTAAAAAAAAAACTGAACTATGGCTGTGTTTCATTTTATATCTGCATACTTAGCAAGTGCTGACAAGGGCCATTCAAACATTCCTACAGGTCAAGAATTTCCCAGACCTTCGGAGACAAGAGAAAGTGACAGAAGTGACCATGCTCAACTATGCTTTCCCATTTCAAGATGTGCTTATACACTAGAAAACTGCAAAGCCTCTCAAGCTATTTAGGTCCTTAATCGGACCACACACTATGTAGCAACCTCATATATGAGACAAAATATGAAACACATCTTGCCAAAGCAATAT